>NW_017728886.1:161212252-161238220 GCF_001723895.1 Crocodylus porosus
CCCACCCAGCCTCATCCCCCAACTTGCACCCCACAGGCCCCCATGGCTACCCCCACAACCCCAGGCACCATCTCTTTAAAAAAAAACAAGAAAAGAACAGGAAAAAAATGGGGGAAAAAGCCTCTGCTTACCTGAGAAGCAGGGATGGAGGAGGGCACCAGGGCCTCCTGGCAGAGTCCCCTAGGCAAAACAGGACAGTGGAGGGGCAGGAGGGCCCAGGCTGGTCCCGCAGTGTGCAGGCAGGCCCCAGTCAGCCACATGGCAGCTCCAACTGCTCACAGGGCGGAGGGGGTTGGTTTGTTGTTGTTGTTTTTTTAACTATGGGGTGAGAGGCAGGGATGAGGTGAGCTTGGGGGGAAGGGGCCAGCCCCTGCAAGTTTACAGCGCAGGGAACATTTTCTTGTTCCCACACATGCCTGTTGCCCCACCTCAAAGGGGTTTGAGGCGGGGCAAGAGGCATGTGCATGCTCACGTGGACACACCCAATGAGTCCCAGCCTAACATACCATATCTAGTGATACTGTTATAATTAACTTGATATAACTTTGACTTATGCCACCCCTGTAAATATTTTGTGGTCACAATTTTCTGGAGTACAAAATGTGCATCTGACAGTATGTGAAACTCATTAAATAAATGTAAAGTTGGCTGTGCCAAAGAATACAATGCTATGCTTCTGGCATCATAATATTTCTATTCTGTTCCTACTGCATCCAACACAAATGTGTTTAGCCCTATTCCCTACTGCCACTCAAAAGGGTGGAAGGCATCCAGTCTGATAGGAAAGGGGTTCCTTTCTTGAAGGGTTAAATCAGGGTCAGGGTACTTCTCTGTGGTATGCTGTACCATGTCAGTATGAACAGTTTACAGGCAACACAGTTTTTGAGAAAGCAGGCATGAGTTCTGAAATGTTGAGCCTGAATTGTCAGGTTGAGGTTTACATAAAGCAGATATCTGGCAAGACTGCATATCTCCTCTGCAGGCCTCCTCTTGGGAAACAAAAAATGTCTTGAAACTTATATGAAATAAAGAATGATTACATTTAAATGGTCAGGTCATGGAATACATCAGTAACATTACAGGTACTTTGTAATGAACTGTATAGTGATGATAAAAAAGGAGTAAATCTGAACAATTTAGCACCCACACTATCACCTATGTTTTAGTAGATCAGTGTTTAAGCATGTGTACCAAGCACTGGGTAACTTATCACTGGAATAGAACAGTATTGGAATTAGGCCACATGCTACCAGAACTCAGGTGTAACATTTCATAAGGGAGCTCTGACACCTTGAGAAACAATCCAGGCCTCAGTGTCACAGAATACCATCTTTTTATAGAAAATGTAGGCCTAGATATTCTATGTTGCTAGCTACTCTCTTTTTCTCAGAATGTTTTGTATGCAGTACTGTAGTCAGAGTGTGGGACTTGGGAAGAGAGCAGAGGCCAAAGTGGCATAGCAGTATCAGAAGAGCTCTTGCTGGTTGACACTACACCAATAATAAATGATAAAATTTGTCACATTATTCCAGTTAGTAGAACTGGGGCACAGGGTTCATTTAGAGTCTAGCATTGGGCCTTATCATGAAATCCCATTTTGACACTTATTTTTTTCTCCCATGGCGTAAAAAACAAGGCCTCACACCCAAGAATAGAGGGATGGGCTGAACCATGGAACCAAACAGGGACAAGCATGGGGACAAAATAAGAACAAAAACAAAGGACTGGTAGATCTACAGATGTCACAGCCAGAGGAAATGAGCAATTCCCATATTCTAGGTTTAGTTTAACAATAACCTTCATGTAGCAAAAACATCCTCTCATCATTGCATTGATTAATATGGAAGCACCAATATGTGGAAATTCAGCCAAACTGACTCAGATTGATGTTAGCCTATAAGGTTTGCCAAAGCCATATACTTTTTCACTATTTTAAAAAACATTAATACACACACACACACACACACACACACACACACATACATACATACATACATACATACATACATGCATACACACACACACACGACTAACAAAGATAGGCCTCTGGATATGAATAATAATATAAAATCAAATGCACATACCTACAAAGGGCATACTTTCATTTCCAGTAAGGAAAGACTCAGGAACAGGGCCGGTCTCAGGGAACACTGGTATTTCTCCCTACCCGTGTCATAATTAGTTCCCCTTTTAAATCCCTCTTCTCACTACCCACAGACTCTTCAAGCCCTGCAGCAAAGAGCTGCAGCATTCTCCTCCAAGGGGACTCCAAAACTGTAATATTATACTATGTTAACTGACATGGAAAGGATGCACAAGGCAATTCACAAGGCATTCACAGAAGGAAATTCTCACTTTCCACCCCACCTGCCCAGAAGTTGAGAGCGTAACCTCATCAACACTCCTAAGGTCTCTCAGCATGACATACAAGAGCCTGAGGGTAGGTCTGAATGTAGGCCTTGCAAGTAGCAATACAATGCAATAGTACTGACAGTCATACCAACAGGGTGTAATGAAGTAAAACAGTAACATGCAATGTATAAATATTCTGTGTTTACCTTTTGCTACAGATCTTGTTTATATAGACCAGCAGTGCTCAAATTGTTGGTCTTGTGGGCCAGATCCTGCACCAGCTCAACTCTGCATGCCCAGATCCAGCTACACACTGGAGCAGCATCATGTGCCAGCACAATCTGGCACTCAGGGCCACTTTATCTGGCCTGTGTGGCTCCCTATGGGTCTGAAAACTTGGCAGCATGGGAGTGGCAATTAATGCCACTGCTACTCCCCCCTGCTAAATTTCCAGACCCACAGGGAGCCCCCTAAGCTGGATAACATGGCTGCCTGGTGGTTGAGCACCCCCCTTACAGACAGTATAGTCACTGGACCTCTGATTTATGTTTTAGCAGAAGGCACTTCTTTAGGATCCATTCCGAGAGAAGACGCTCATCCCCAGCTCCCGATGAAATAAGTGGGAAGTGATGGCCCTTTGCATTTGACAGGATGGTCCTCTACTAGGCAAGAGAACAGGGCAGTTTAGAATAAAGGGTTTCTTGCGAGGGTTTTTGCTAACATACAAGTTTAATAAACAGGTAAAATGGAAAAACTAAGTGAAGTCCTCAAATGGCCTTTCCCTTCAAGAAAAGAAAGATTCTTCTGAAGATCCTTTCCCACAAAAGGAAAGAAGTGTACTGTATTACTACCTCAGGCCTTCAGAAAGAGATCACTGAGAATTCATCTCATGCACTCATGGGAAAATAATTTCGCATTCTTCTCAAGGTACCTCTGGCAAACTGAGAGCTGCAGTGGTAAAACTACATTTGGCCTAATGTTAGAAGAAATTCTCAGAGGGTGCTTAACTTGTCCTCTAGATTTTGCACACCTTCTTAAGTTGTTACCAACTTAACTCTGGGTAAAGTTGCTACACAACTTACTAAATGTATAATAAAATTTGTGATCGGTTCTTACCATGCCATTAATTGAACAAGAGGCCAGGCTAGGGCTCCCAACAACGGGGTGTGCCCCCACAGCTGGAAGCCCTGTCAGTTGATCTGGGCTCCCAGCCATGGAGGTATACCATGTGCCCCTGTGGCTGGGTATCCTGTCAGCTGATCAGGGTTCACAGCTGTGGGGTCACATGGTGCACCCCAGGGATGGGAGCCCAGATCAGCTCAAGGGGGGAGAGGGAGTGTACGGGGGGGAGTGGGGAATCATGATCCAAGTCTCCCCTTGCATCAGAATCCAGGCTCCCCCTGCACCACCAACAAGGCACAATGGGATCTGATGCTGGATCCCACAATCATGTCTCCTGGCACGCACATATGGCATGGCAAAAGGCATGATTGTGGGGATCCCATGTCAGATTCCATTGCACCTTCACTTATGTGTCTGCCACGGACCTTAGACACGTATTTTTTCAGGGCAAATGAAAAAGGGCTCATCATGATGATACTAGAGTTGCTAAACAGACCAGAAAGAATAGATCAACTACGATATGGAAATAACAAATTGCACTTTGCATGCAAGTCAGTTAGGCTAGGGAAAGAAATTATACATAAACCAGTAAAAGTGATTGGAAACTGGTTTAAATCTGCAACAAAGCAGAAGTTCAACACACATAGACCAGTTTCAAAATGGCTGAACCTAGTTTAAAACAGCATTGGATGGATATAGTATCAGATTTAAATCTGTTGAGGTTAGATTGGTCTATTGAACTTCTGTGCCAGGTCTCCTTCTGAATCAAGTTAGGTGACAGTCCACCAGCATCCCAGGATGTGTTGTAGCTTCCCCACTAGCCCCCCTCACAAAGTGAGCAGGATAGCCTCCACTTACACTCTTCTGCCCCTAGGCTGTTAGAGATCCACAGCTTCTGATCCCCAGCCCTATGTCCTGCCTGCATTTGTCAGCCAGGCTGTATGCGGGTGGAGAGTGGAGAACTGCTTGGGGTGGGGTGGGCTTCTCCCCTCCCCCATTGACTGATTCAGGTAGGGCTGAGGAATGCAGTCTCACCCCTGCCAGGTGTTGTGGGGGGCAGGAGAGCATGAGAGGGAGGGGAGAATATGTTCCCCTGCTCCAGCCAGGCCAGTCAGTGGGGGACGGGAGAAAGCTCCCCATGGCACACCTCCCAGTGGCTGTGGCTGGGTGGGGGGGCAGAATGAAGGTCTCCACTTGCACCCCTCCCCACATTTCTCCCTTCCCTCCCCTGCTCCCAACAGCTGGAAAGGGGTGGGGCTGTGTTCCCCAACCCATCTCAGCAGTGGAGAAGAGAAAGCACCCACAGCATGCCTGCACAGCAGTTCTGGTTGAGGAGGGCTAGGGCAGGGGTCTTTGCTTTCCCCCATCCTCCCTCCTTCCACCACCACAGCCATGGGGGGCTTGGGCTGGGAAGATATTCTCTGCTGGCTCTCCCCATCCCTGTGCCTGACAGCAGGGGGTGAGGGCATGTGCCCAGCAGCCAATCAGGCATGGTCTGCTAATCAGCTGGGCTCAGGTTCCTTCAGCAGTGTCTGACATGCTGGGAGGTGTGCAGGAGTGCCTCCAACCTGCTGACCTCAGCCAGTGCTGGCACCCTTGTCCCCCCTCACCCCCCCCCCCACATGTGTTCTGTTACTTCCCGATCTAGTCTTTGCAACTTAGAGAAACCCATGAAGGTTTAATTGATTCTGCCCTGGGGTTTTTGATGGTCTGTACTTAGTCATAATTATGTGCTGGTCCAAAATTTCCCATCAAAACTGATTTTGACAGATAACTGTTTTTTTTACATAAAAGTTTCTTCAGGGGGGAAAAAAAAGTGTCTTCTTTCTATGAAAAAGTTTTTGTTTGATTTGAAAGGCTAAATGCCTACAAATTAAAAAAATGTTAGTTTCCCCTCCCTGATTTACTTATGTATGCACACATATAGCTTGCATGTGCAAAAACCTGGATGTAAAATCTATAGAAACCTAGGTCATTTTATGTTAATTACCAGCTAATTCAGGGTTTTTTTTCTAAACAACACAAATACTTTTATGGGAGTTTTAAGGCAAGTTTTTTCTCTGGTTGATTTATTTTAGATTGGTTAGGCTTTTTCACATTTAAAATCCAAATAAAATACAACCTTCAACACAAGACCTCTTGAATGGTAGAAAGAAAGAAACACAATCTTCCTTTGACCATCAGAAACCAAACTGGAGGACTACATTTAATACAATTTGGGATTTTCTACTCTACATACCGCTCTTTGGCAAAATACAATTGTTGTTCCTTCTCTTGAATATGCTTACCTGTGAAATAATACTCACTAAAGAGAAGTATTTTTATTAAAGAGGTCTATTTATCAAAACCAGAAGCGGCACCTTTAAACAGTAAATAACTTCCCACCTTTAATATTGACAACAATAAAGATGCGGACAGGAAAGCTTTCTTTACCACAGTGCTAATGTTGAAGAACAAAATTCGCCAGGTAGCATCATGACTGTCAACCAGATTTCCATGCAAACAATACAAACTTTAAATGGCTCAGGGACCACTGGGCTCAGCTTTGTAAAGAATTCATGAAGTGGTGTTGCACAGGCATGCTACCTTGATATGATTTTCAGTGCCTGAAGCTCTCCATCTGCATCTGGCCTGGCTTGTTACCCTTGACATTGATCTATCCTTGAGATATTATCTATGGGCTCAAGAGTTTGAGCTTGAAGCCAAAGCTTAAAAAAAAAATTACTGCAGCCTCCCCCTCTCAGATTGATGGGCTAGGCATTTAGTCTCTTTGACTAATGAAAGTAGCCACTGCCTATTTTATTTTGAAAACATGGGCTTACTGGAGCCATTGCAGCTGGTGGCTGGAAGAGAAGCACAGGGAGGGGGTAAAGGTAGAGGGTTTAAAGAAAAAAACTGAATAATAGCAGGGCATCAAAGAGCTCTGCTAAAAATGGCCAAGAGCACTTTGTGGTGTTTGATATTGGTTTATCCAATATATTCAAGAAGAAATCCATTTCCTTTTCTTTTCCTTTTTTTTTCTCCCCGTTACTGGACTTGCCAAGACCCCTCACTGTGCTTCATTTCCATTATTCTTTCCAGTCTACTTACTTTACTACCAAGTAGGTTTTTTCTGCTCTTTTTTTAATATAGTCTAGGGTATTTTTATTCCTTCACGCTTGATAGTAATTTTCTGCAATCTCCTCTGGCCTTTGTGGCCATTTACAATGATTAGCAGTTTGCAAAAGGTAATGAGTTTCTATCTTTTCCATTCTCTCTCTCTTTCTTTTTTTCTTTCTCCACCCTGCTCCCTTTCCTGGCAGTCTTTCAGTTATTCAAAATAAACAGACAACTGCATAATTAAGAACCTTAATGCCAACAAGAAAATATAATTGAGCCTTCTAGATACTGAGGAAAAAGAAAAAGCTCAATAAGTGTTGCTACATTTTCTTTCAAGTAATGGGCTGGGATTTTTTTTATTATTATTCCTACTTAATTTCTGTTTAGGAACAAAAGAGTTTTTTTTAGAGTGAGAAAGAGGAGATGAGTGATTTTAGATTTGCATTTTCTGTTCACTAAAGGCTTACATTTTACTGAATATAAAAAAGCTTTCCATCTTACAAATGAAAGCATCTGTTCAAATGAGAAAAAACACTTGAAAAAACCATCTTTCTCTAAAAAAATAATAATTATTCTTCTAAAGCCTTTCTGCAACATTCAGAGGTCAGTAGAAAACATTTAATGCTCATTTAAAGGTGCCCTTTTTACTCTTTGAAGCCCGCTTCTAGGCTCTGGATAAAAAAATCATGTCAAACAGTTTGTTCCTGTTTCATAGAAAATAGCTTGACTCTTTGTAAAGTCAGTAGGAGCTTTTTAACTGGCTCCATTTTTTGTGAAGCCTTTTTATTCGGAATGCCACATACTATACAGAAAACTAGAGAAATATATTATTGTTATTTATTGCAACAGGGCCTAGAGTACCTAAAGCAGTGCCTATAAAGACTGGGACATCACTGCAAGGCACTGTACAAATGCAGTCCTGAAAAGCTCAGAGTTTAAACGGGGTAAACAAAAAGTTTAGGGTTGAATCCAAGGCACTGACACCCCACTTCAATTCTTCCTCCACTCCTGCAGTCCACAGAAGCTGAGGGTTGAATCATGGCAGAACTGAGCTTCCTGGCCCCTCTTTCCGAGCTAAGTGAGTAATCAGCAGTATTTGCCATATCCTGACATCTGCAGAAGCTAAGGGTCAGATCCTGATATCACTCCCGTTTTCAGAATCCTAGATCCACTCAAATACAGCCGTGAAGCAATTACTGAAGATGGCAGAGCTAAGAACACAACCAGGTCTCCTGAATCGCAGTCTAGTACTCTAAACCAGTGTTATCCAATTGGTGGCCCTTGGGCCCTGGCAGCAGCCTATCCCACTGCCATGTGGCAAGTGTGTACTGGGGGCCTCCACACCACCTGGACAGCTGGTGTGGCAGAGGATAAGGAGCCATGTGCCACTGTCACTGCAGCCAGTACGGCAGCTGGGCCACTGTGGGGGGGTGGAACTGGCACAGCCCACATGGAAATGCTGGGGAGGACCACCTCCTACAGCACGTAGCCCACATTTAAGTGCCACATATATCCTCCGGCTGCATAACAAGACAACCTTGTTGCCTTCCTGTAGAATACCCAATAAGCTATAGATTTAGCAGTTACATATAAATATGAATACATATACAGGTTTGCATTTCTGGATTAGCATTTATATACTCACGTTATGTATACTTAGTAGGCACTGAAATGTAAAACACCCACAAATCTATGTCCTAAGGGTTGTGCCACGTAAAGCCAATGCCTTCTGTTCTGATAGTTTGCTGAGTGAGTTGACAGAAACCATCTCTACATCTCAAGGTCATGCAGCATAGAGCTCACAAGCGAAGAGGAACAAGTAAGAAGGTAGGTTTAAGCCATCTTGGTGATCTCTTAAGTCTGAATTGCTGTAGGGAATGGAGCAACTCCTCTGCATAATTTAGACGGCCCTGAGACTCCATCTGAATTAGAGCAGCCACCCAGTGCTGCAGTTTCAGCAGCACTTGGTGTGCATGTCCCTGCATGCCAGGGCCTGCAAGGCAATAACTGAAAGGAAGCTATGTGGCTGTTGACTGCAGTGCCTTTACTTACTAGTGGGATCCTCCTATGATCAGGTATGCAACTTCAGTCCTTTCACTCAGCATAAACAGTCAGGGCAGAGGTGCCAATTTAACCCCAAGAGCCAGGAGCTGGCAGCTTGGTATTCTGGCAGTCAGTAACTTGGTAACATCTCCAGTTTGCTGCTAGTCAGCTTGGCAACCATACTTGATCCACTGAAGCCACTGGCAAAAGTCCCAGTAATTTAAATGGGAGTGGAAGGAAGTCCTTGTGGGGGAGAAAGATTGAATAGTGAAAAGATAAGGAAGACAAAAATGTAACTCTCCCAGTCCAGCCTCACAAAGCAGGCAGTTACCAAAGATAACAACAAGGAGCACTTCAAAAACTTTTTACAAAATGAAAGAGAAGGAAAGCATTCCAAACTCACCTGCTTTTAATCATGATGACTGAAGTGCAAGGTGATCTTATATGACTGGATATACATTGTGCCTATGTCCCTTTGAAGAAGTGCTTTTCCCATCTTACAGAATCACTGAGTATTGTACCAGGCATCCTTACCTGCACAAAAGGCAACCACAGTTTCATCAGCTCAGCATCAGCCTTGTAACCTGAAGAGTGAAGGATACTGCGAGGTAGAGCTCTGCTTTCCTAATTACACTGGCCAGCAATGAAAGATCAGAGAAATGGGACCAGCTCTGACTCCAGCTCTCAGAGAGGCTCTCCAATGGAGTCCTCATCCCCACAGAAATGCACAGTATCTGTATGTAAAAGACAAAATAGGATCTCATCCATACCTACCAATGTAACAGTAGTTATCCTTGTAAAAGGTCCCATAGAAATTAACAGAAGAATCTGTCGTTTTCTGTGGTTTTTTTTCTTTTTTAACCACTCCACAGATTGATTCATAACAACTAAGGAAAGATTTGCCTTGCATCTTACACCCAGAATATTTTAATCACAATTTCTAAAGAAGCTTATTGCACCCCAACAGGAATTTGTACAAAATAATTGGGATTATACCAATAAGAAGTTTCCATGAGCACATAGATCAAATTTCACCTACAGGCTTCACTCAGAAAACCTCAACAAGAGTAATAAGTTTGTACTCATCATGAGAGCTGTTTAGAAAATAGGTGCATTTTTATTTTTAAAAAAAAGACTAAAAAAAGAAAGAACTCCACATCTTGGTCAGACATTAAAGACTTTTTTGACAGTGCTAAATTTTTCAAGGAGAAAAGACACTTTTTGTAAAGAAAGATCTTTTCAGAGACCAAACTGTGCATTGATAAACAGTTTTGGGGGAAAATTTTCAACCAAGCTACTAATCACACAATATGAAATCATTCTCTCCCCTCTAAGAAAAAAAAATGGTAGACTAAGCTACTAAGGGTTTTATCAGCTTTAGTTTCCATTTGGAGAATTATCAAAAGACAGCGAGAAAAAAACCCTGTTCACCGTGCCATTGCAACAAAGTTTAGTGCCTGGGGGAAAGTGCGCAGTGGCAGCTTGCCCTCACCCTGTGCACAGATCTGGGAGGCACACATCCTGTTCCCCGCCACCCCCCCCAATGCTTGCCTGGGAACTTAGAGGGAGAAAATCTTATTTAGGGGGGCTGAGTAAAAAACTTAACTTAAAAGATATTTCTACACACATACACACACTGCCTAGCACACACTTACTTGCTGGGCGCTGCTTCACATTCCTGGCTGCCTGTAGGCTCTGGCTTCTCATCTGTGTCTGTGTGTGCCCCTCCCCACTGCTGCAGCTGCCCAGACCCTGCACCCAGGCTGATCTGCTGCCCTCTGTGCTGCCACTGCTGCCCCACATTTGGGGGAGGCTAAGCCCTGGCCCTCCACCACCTATGCCCAGGAGTGTACATGGCAGCCAGAGCCACCCTTCTCCCATCCCCTTCCCCCCCCCCCAAAGAGCCACTCGCAGCTCCATCCTGTGCCCTGCCTTGGCTGGGCAGCACTTGTTAGCGACACTTCATTTCGGCGCCTGGGACGGTTGTCCCACTCACCCCCCACTTGTTACAGCACTGCCTGCTCAGCATCTCCAAAGGCCAGAGTGGCACTGGCAACCTGCTTGAGGGTGCTACTAGAAGGAACCATTCAAATCAGTGTATCGCCATTATTAGTGCTGAGAAACAGAATTCATACAAAATGCTTAGTATATTTCAAGGACAACTACTATTTGCAGGAAAGAGGAAGGAAACAGAAAGGGTGCAACTCAAATTGTAACTACCATCATTTTATTTCTATTCCTTATTACCAATTAAAAAGGCACAATTCAGTCCAACACGCTTGCTGTACTCTTGCAAACAAAAATATAAGAACAGCTAACATTTGTAGCACTCCCAACCCAAAGACCATTGACTTCAACATATTTCTTTCAATGGGAAGGTGAGTGGGATTTGGCTTGAACTTTACATGAAAGCATGCCTAAAAGCTTCTCTTATTTTTCAATGTGTATATAAGTCCAATATTGCTTTCTCAACTTTTTTTTTTCTTTTTCTCCCCCAGCACGGTTCTAGTTTCCCAGTTTTCCCAGAATTGTCACACTGAGCTCTCCTGGCAGCACTCACTTGTATATCAAGGTCTGGCCTGTCTCATGTCACTTTACCACATGTTCATGTCTGCACACGCTTTAGCATTACAATAACAGAAACTTAACACACTGTAAACAAACCCTATTGTTTTCACCATCTTGTTAAGCCAATTATCATTAGCTTTAACATCACAGAGAGGATGAACATGCTACAATTCAGACAGAATGATTTTCCTATTCTCCTACTGATTTTTTTTAAACATTGCTTGACTGAATAATATAACAAGTCTACAGACCAAAGTCTTCCCAGTTGGATTCTTCTAAGTCCATTCAATGCCATCTGAGAGAAATGGTTTGCACAAAATAGTCCTTTTTCAGAATCTCAGCTTTCATGGATAGAGTATCGCATCTGGTTAAAGGGATTTGAATTCTTTCTTCCTTGAGTCATTACAACATATGTTGCTGAAATGAGTTACCAAGCAATCCAATTCACTGTATACAACACAACTATCCATAGCATTGACCTCCCTACCTTTTTTCTCCCACCTAACTCCCAGGAAGCCTCCTCTGTCAGGCAGGGTTGAATCAAAGCAGTCTGATACATGAAGGCTCTATGATCCAAAGCCATGCCATGACTTTTTCCCTAGTCTTTGTTGAGGTGGCAGCAGAGATACACAATTTGGGAACCCCTGCCATAAAGAAGAACATCTTTTCTCCACTGCTGCAGAGAATAAGATACATGACAATGGACTGAAATTGCAGCAAGGTAGGTTTTAGATTGGGTATCAGAAAACTTTCTCTATTAAAACAGTGAAGCCGTGGAATAGATTACCTAGGGAAGTTGTAGAATCTCTTTCACTGGAGATTTTCAAGAAGGAGCTGGATAAGCATGGGTCTAGAAGTAGCAGTTCCTTCAATGTTTTGTGAAGAGTAACAGTTGAAAGCCCAAAAGAACCCTCCCTCTACCACAAACACATCAGTTGGAAATGACAAGAAGAGCTCCGCAGCCCTGAACAGGTAAAACATGGGAAAGGACCATGCTCAGCAGCAAATGGATGAAGCACCACTCTATAATTAGCTTGGTTATGAAAGAAGATTAAAGGATCTGGCATAAGTTTGTGGAGGGTACAGCACAACATAAATATGTGGAGTTGTGTTTTTTGGTCCTGAGGTTGCAGTGCTGAGGGAAGGGTGGGGTTTTTTTCCTTATGCTTCTGTGCTTTCTGGTTGACACATGGGGCTGAGGATTTTTGTCCTTGTTGCTAACAGGCATCATGGAGTTTTTTTCACCTTCTTCAGAACCATTGCATGTTGGCTGGGGATTTTCACTGGGGCTTAGCTGTGTAGGGATGAGCCTGGGCACTAAAGACAAAGCAAAAGTGGTGACTTCAGGTTGCTGCCATGTTCACAATTGTCCTGGCAGTGGCTACTTTTTTTTTTCTCTCACAACACCCATCCCTTCCACAAACACAAGTTGCCCTTATTGCCCCCACTTAGTTACTCCACCGCTGGGGTATCCTGATTCTCCTGCTGGGACTAAAACACTTAAGACTTGCTCTTCCACTGAGGTCAAACTGATTGCCACACTTGGGATCATGAAGGAATTGTATCCCTTGATCAGAACAATATGGACTAGGGGTGGGGATTGGAGTGGAGTTGGGCTAATGAGGGGACATTGCTTTCCTTTATAACAGGAGACACTGTCTTCTTCCTTGGATCTTTCAACTGTATTTTAATAAATTACTTTTTGTCCTTGCAGTGTCTTGCTTAACCTGTGGCAGGTTAAGGTGTTCTTGGCCTTTTGAGGCATCATGCCTCATAGTTGGGAAAGAGGGTTTTTTATGCAGTTTTAAGAATAGGTTAGACTTATACTTGTATAGCAGTGATTATTCACCAGGGTGCGAGGGCACTATTAGATGTGCAGACATGATTCACAAGGTAAACTCAGAGATTTCAAATAGGAATCCATAGTGTTAAAACCATTTTGACCTGTTTGGGTCTTTCTGAGATTTTTGCAAGAGAAAAAATAGCTTTATATTTTTTCTGTAGTCATAAATAAATGAAAACTAAGAGCTAGCATTTTCCAAGGAGTACCTTGAGTATAGAGAGGGGTGCTTCAAGTCTAAAATGGTTTTTGAAAGCCACTGTTGCGTAGAATGGTTTAATAAGACAATCCTATCTTGAGCAGAGAGTTGGACTAGATGACCCCCCAAGGTCCCTTTTAGCCCTACCTTTCTGTGATTATAAGGAAAGCACACAGGAAATAGTTATACCTCGAGTCACATTTTCTAGGCCTTTAAAAAAAAAAGTCAAAGATGACATTGTGATCTCACCATGTGACTCCAGGATCTTGGGCTCTAGACTCAGGTCAGCAGTGCCTTTGCTTTAATCCAGTGCTTCCCAACCAGTGTGCTGCGGCACAGAAGTGTGCCGTCAGAAATGAGCAGGTGTGCTGTGGAATTTTGCCATGGCAATGAGCTACAATAGATATGAAGATGGGGAATGCTTTAGTAGGTGTGCTGCAGAAAATTTTTATTAATGTAAGTGTGCCTTGGGCTGGAAAAGGTTGGGAAACACTGCTTTAATCAATGCTACCACAAGGGCTTTTGTAGACCTTTCGGGTTAAGCCTCAGGGAATGGTATCCTCTCTCATCCTCAGAGATAATCCCCTCTGAGGCACAACAATCATCACTTTGCTCACTCAGACATACCAGGGAAAGAAAATTTCACCACATATTTTACATGGCTAACAACGTATCTTTAGAGATAAATGTTTTTTCCAGAAAGATTTTGTGCCTTGTTATTAATTGAACCAAAAGGCCAAGGAATTACATTTTTTATAGTGCTAATTTTTGCATAATGACAACAATAATAATTTCTAAATATGTATCTTGCTTCAGTAACTGTACATATGAACATCTGAAAAGAAAAAAACAAATAATATCAGCATATAAATCACAATCAGTTAGGACTTCAGCTCCTTAAAAAATCCTTTTGAAGTCTTTCATGCTAAGCCTATGAGTAAAACAACAGGTCAGCATTCAGACTCTAGCTCATGGATATTCATCAAAACAAACAAAGAAAAAGGACAATAAAGCATTACACAGTTTAAAGCCTGGTATTGTATCAGTTGACTAATAAATACCTCTACATGGGCTGTGTTAGTGTTAGTGTGGAGTACATTTCTACACATCAGGTTATAAAGAGATAGAAGACAAGCCTTGTATATGCTATAGGACATGTGAAGAAATAAATTATAATCTGAAAATCATCATTGCAAATCCTAATATTCAGATGAATGCACACACTCTCCACTCTCTTTTGTCTCAGAAATTTGAATGAATCACGATCTGTATTGTAGTGTGTACATATGTGCATGTCCAGAATAGGAGGAAGGGGAAAAGCAATAATTGCATTTTTCTGGGCAAGATTGAGAAGAACTGTTCTCAAGGAAAGGAATCAAATAAGACTGAAATTTCCTTTCCGCAAAAGGTTCTGGAATGTGAAACAAGCTTGAACTGTCAGACTTCATTGTATTGGTAAAGCTTTACTATGTAGGAAGGAAGATCCATAGAAAGACAAGAAAGCCTAAAAGGTAAAAGGAGCATAGTACTTTAAGAGGGGGAATAAAAGGTCTGTATGAAGGGGACAGAGGTTATCGTGTCATAAAATAAATGTGCTGAGTCTTGAAATACAAATCAAAAGTCCTAGCCCTAGCCAAGCTGGCCATCTGGCTGACCAGGATGGAGACTCTGGCCAGGAGGGTCCCTGGGGACCGTGGGGCCTTTTTCCTGAGTTTACTCCATTCCCGCATCTAAGCAGAGTACCACTGGGTAGTAGCCGCTGGCTCTCTGGCCTCTTTTGAGAGCCTGTGGGCACTGGCCAGGGTGCTCTGCTTGGTGTTCCCCAAGGGTTTACTCATTTTGACCCTCTGACCACACCAACACTTCCTTTTTTGTCCCCTGCAATTAGTTGACAACTGACTAGAACTGGCCAAAACTCAGAGATTCCATTACATTTGAGATATAGCAAGAAATTTTTAAAAATCATAAATATTTCATTGAATAAGAAAAAGTCCCAAAAATGCCATTCAGAATACTAAAAACACTTGTAGGTTCCCAAAGTGAAATGTCATAAATCAAACCATTTAATTTAGGCTAGAAACAACATTAATCTGTTTCTCCAGCAACTGCTTAGGTGCCTACTATGAGTTGTATCACAGCTCTTTCCCCTCAGTAAGTCAGATTCTTCACTGACATACCATGGTCAGATGACTTGGATGATGCACCACAGCACTGAAGCCAGAGAGAACAGCTCAGTGAATCATGGGAGATATAATCCAGCCAATAAAGGAAAATGGGAGCATGAAGCACATTATTTCCTTAAGAAACCATGGCTGCTTAAGAAGACAGATTTGTATCATATACATCTGAAACTACATACTTCAATTTGGTTTCAGTTTGGGTTTACCCAACTCAAAACAAAAATGAAAAAGAGTCAAACATTTGTAGCAAAATCAATTTTTTTTCCTGGGGAAAATTTTAGCTTTGCAGAAACTACATTTTCCTTTTTTTTAATATTTCACTGGAAAATTTACAACTGTCTGCAACACTGACAAGAAATAATGGCTTCTGAGAAAAAGCAAGAGAAAGGTCAAAGGCATGGGTTGCCAAACCTATTGCCTGTGGAGCCATTTGAGCCAGCCTGCAAACATGGAGCTTTGATGGCATTCACCAGAGGCCTCAGAAGCAACACTGAACACTCTCCCATGTTGCCACAGGTAAAAACTGGCTGCAGGCACTCTCCCCATACAGCCTCAGTGAGAAGGTATGGTTCCAGCAGCAACTAGGTCTTGAGCCCACCTGTCTCTGACCCAAGCTAAGTCATTCCAGCCCATAACCTGAAAAGGCTGTCAACTGCTGGCCAAAGGGATTTAAAAATTTGCCCTTCAAGGGAAGGTTGAAATAACTAGGTTCAGATTTTGGGATAGGTTACAACGAAGAAGAAGAAAATGACTTTTCAAAATTATTCAAAAAGGAAAAATGTGAACCATGGAGATGAATTCTTTAGGAAGCCACATGTGGCATGACTTGAAATAACAGGATAAAATTAAGACAAGTGCAGGATGGATATTAGGAATACATATATCAGGTATATTTGTCTATCAACAATCTCCAGTGGAAGAGGCAGAAAACCCAACAGTTTGGGACTATTACAGCTACACTGAAGATGAGCTACTAGAAAATATCCTAGGACATTGTCCTAAGATCTACTAGGACATTTTCCATCTCTTATGCCTATGATTCCATTATAAAGCTGGGTAGAAAGAAATTGAAGCTGAATATTTATTTTATCTTGACAAATGAAATGATTGGTGCCAGTTGATGAATTGGCTACTGACTGCTGAAGATACGGATATAAATAAAAACCAATGCAGTGATTATCCCTAAGAAAGTTAGACAAGGCAAACACTGCAAGGTGAGGACACTACCATGTGTCATCATCACACTGAAGGATGTAAACTAAAACCTTAATGTCTAGTCATGACAGAAGTTCTTGATACTGACTCCATTAAATAGAGACCTTCTAGTTTGGAAGTATTAAGAACTAAGAATGGAATAAAGAAACATTTTAATCAAAAGTAATCAAAAATCAAACCTTTACAGGAATTGATGTACTGTCAATGAGTATTTTTTTTTATTAAAGATCATTTATTTTATCATTTCATCCTGCCCCTCCCCCCTCCCATATTTCACCAAAATCCCTGGTTACATCTCTGTCCAAAAGGCCAGGAATTTTTAATGAGTAACTCCAGTAGTGTACATAGGTTAAATTCTACTTACTGGCAAAAGTGAATGTGAAAACGTGAAATCTAGAAGAATTGTATGGTTTTTGAGTTTGCAAAATTAAGGTATTTCCAGTATTTGAGTGACCATTACGACTGATACCAGGGTTCTTTGCAGGGTTCTAGCAAAAATTAAAGAGCGAATATGCCATTTTTTTAAACCAGGTTCAGTTTCATTTTTTAAGGAGTTACTGAAATATTACAGATGCTTCATTGTTGATCTGGTTACAGTATTAGAGGCCCTTCACAACTGTGTTATGTACTTAAAGGAGAACCTATAGTATATGCATCAGATTAGTTAGCCTCAGATTAGGCCTGTAAACATTACAGTTAAAGAGCAACTGCACATGATGTGGTTGCATGCAGTTATGGAGAAGCAGGGCTGTATTTCATTCTTGCCAATCTATATGGAGCTTGAAACTGTTTGCAGTGGCAGAACAAAATAAAACAACCCAAGCCCCTCCCATCCCACCAAACTCTTTGTCAAGGAACGGAGGAATGTAAAGAAGTAGATTCAGGGAACTACTAGTACCATAATCTGCTCTAATTTGTTTTAAGGGCCATAATCCAATTCCTGGTTGCTAGCTGCATGGGCAATACTAGTTTCCGCTGCTGAATTTCCCTTGTGTTTGGCGACACTGCTGCATGACAAAGGAGAGAGGGGGAGAAAAATCCATGCAGCCCCCATCAGTCAAACAGACAGAAAATTGAGGAAAGAGCAGAAGTTGTTTAGGACTGTCTAGCAAGTGACAACTGCTTGATTGGCAGGAAGCCATGCTAAGCATGCTGTGCCTTTAAAATAGGTGTCTATGTGGGGCCTGGAATATATTCAAATCAGGTTGCATCAAAAGCTGTTCCAGCTACTTAGAAATCACTTAGGGTAATTAAAAGAAACCTCCAGAAATCTGTTTTTGTCTCTCAGTAACCAGACAGAACAAAATAACAAAAATCAAGAAATGATTCAAGGTCAATTTTAAGGTATTACTTACCTTTTCTGTATTTAGATTACACTTAAAATGCACATAGTATAGTACAAAGTCACTTCAAAAAGTAATGGACCAAAGGCACTGCAGAAGACAGAACCAAATACAGAAGTACTTACCCGTGTTAAATTGCATTTTAAAATACATACAGGGACAGATTGAGCAGAACAGCGAACAGGCAAAAGCCAGACTAGACAGGCAAACTATCAAATTCTGGCCTCCCATTCACCTTGCCTCCTCCTCAGGTTGGGGTATTCTGGCCATGTATATCATGAATCTTCAAACCCAGTATATGAATGTTCTCTAGGGTGCAGATACACACCATACAAGCAACTACCCTTAACTGGGCACCATATATTACACGCTTTAATATTAGGATTTTCACAATACCTTCAGAATCTTCATACAACCTCAATTCAGTTTCTTAGCTCGTAAAAAAGGTATAGATACATGGAGGGAAGATAATTTAGTAAATGTAAATTAAGTTTGTTCTTCCCAAATTTATTTTGTTTGCAAAGTGTACATTACTGAAACTGATAACCTGAGCAACAACAGGCAAAAAGAACAAAAGCAAAAACAAAACTTGCCCAAGCATTCAGAACTCCAGCAAAGCAGCTCTGTTCAAACTTCCAGCCACACAACTTCTTCATTAAAAAAGCCTGTGAAAGTTGTAAAACTGAAGCACTGGTAGACTTCTCAGATTCCGTGTTTAGGTAGGCAAGTAATAACTTTGATCTGCTTTGCAAACACAGTGAGAACCCACAACTCTTAATGCAGTACATCTTTTTGGATGCAAACTAAAATATACACTAGCAATTTATAATCTGAAATGCAAAACAGTGTGTGTGTGTGCGTGCGCACGCACGTGTGTGTACAATTAATATTTCAGTTACGAGTGAAGAAAATTGCATCAAATGCTGCATTATAAAATCAACATCCTTCTCAGAAATCCCAACCTGATGTATATAGTTTAGAAATTGCTTCAGTATCAATACCTAGTATTAATGCAGGGAGATTAATAATATAATCAGCATATTATATTCTTTCTACTGGAACTCAGGAAACTTTACAGAGTTGATTTTTCAAAGTTGAAGTATTGCATAAAGGGCGGGGGTGTACATGTGCATGCGTGTTACTCTAACCCTGTTACTCAGGCAAGGGGGAAAGAGAGAAAGAGAGAGAGGAACAGAGGCAGGGGCCAGGAAGAAAGAGAGGCCATGCAGCAGTGAGCCAGAACACTGTCCTTTTAAGAAGAAAACGTAGCTGGGAGCATGAGGGCACTCCATTTCCAGTCCACTGTATTATTCTACAAATGCTATTAGTTAAAGAAATAGAAGTGGCTCATAATTTTAAAAATTAATTAAAAGATTAGACTGGTCTGTGAAAAGGAGGAGGAAGCAGGCAATGGGCACCCCAGAGTGCCCCTGGGCTCATCAAAAGCCTGGGTGGAAGCTGCAACAGAGAAAGGGGAAGAAGCGAGAGGTCCACCAGCTGGGGAATGGGAACTCCCAGAGGCCGTGCAGGTACATGGGAGTCTTATCTTGCAGACTGATGGGAACTCCAAGGGCTTGGAAGCTGAGAGTCTGGAAGGAGACGCTGGCAGCAGTGGCACAGCCCAACCAGTGATAGTTGGATGCTAGGACTGAAGGGTAGCGTTGACTTTTAATGTGCATTTCTCTTTAGGAAGCATTGCCTCAGGTGTATGAGATCCTGGGAAAGGCAGAGGATTTTTTAAGCAAGGCAGAGTGCAGGAGGTCATCATGAAGTGCAATGAGGGATAGAGCCCTGCCCCAAGCAGGGCAGATGCCAGAGAAAGGCTGGAAAACTGGGAAGGGCTGCAGCTCCTAAACCAGGCCCTGCACCTAAGGCAGACAGAGCCCAGCTAGAGGAAAAAGGGGTCGAAGCCAAGGAACAGCTGAAACCAAAACCGGTGTTTACAGGAAGCAACAGACTGAAGTTAGCAAAGTGGGAAGCCTCCTAAATGTGATGTTGGACAACGCCAGCAAGGCATAGGCATGACTTTGCACATGGCAGGTGATCACGATTAATGCCTTTAAGGCACAAAGTTGGACGGTGGTTCTGACAAGGATGATGCCCCTTACCCCCAACCCTGCTTCTCATGGATGGTAGCGTGCAAGTCTGGGAGGCAACATACTGCACTGGGCACCTCAATGTGGCCAGCCTTTGTCCTGTTACCAGTCTTCAAAATCTTTAAGAACTTCACATTAAGACCACGTCATGGCAGGAGAGATTGGAGATAGAGAATAGACTGGGGAAGCCTAGACGCAGGCTGATCTGAACATTAGTGGACCTTACACAAGCTGATTGACCAGTGTGGGACTGTTACAGAAAATATATATTTCTAAATACTAATGTATTTTACATGCATCACCTTGGCAGTGTATGATTCCTGTAATCTTCAGCAGAGGCGTAACAAGGCATCTGGGCACCTGGGGCAGAAGAATTTCTGGAGGCAGCAGCAAGTGCAACTTCCAGCTGCTGCCATGACACTGATGGCACCTGCTGTTTTTCCAGTCTACCCTCGAAATTGGCACCTGGAGCTACTGCCCCAATCACCCTGCCTTAGTTACATTAGTGATCTTCAAGTGCTGACATTGCAAATAAGATTCTCATTGGAGTCAGTGCCACAACAGGAAGTTTATATATCCTTGAACTGAACCACTGTATTATTCTACATATGCTATTAGTAAAAGAAATCAAAGTGGCTCATAATTTTAAAGATGAATATAGCAAACTAAGGAGGATTAATGTGTGAGTGAGCAGGCTCATTTTTAATGAGCTAGTATATAATGTTCATGCCCATTCTTAAAGGGGATGGGGAATACAAAATGGGGGTTTGAGCAAAATGAAATTTGTGAATGAGATTAAGAGATTATCTTTCCATTCTCCTGTGTCTCTTCAAACTTTTTCAAATTGCCTTAAATATGATTTTTTAAACTTTGTTTTTAAGCCTATCTCCAATGGAAACGAAAGTTGAAAAGATTTAAAAGTTAAATTCTTATTTTTTTGGAAGAAATTTAATTTCCAAATATTCTAATTTATAAAAACCACAAAGACGTTAAAAATACAAATTTTCCTCATAAAAACTTTGCAAAACACATTTCCCCCTTTCTAATAAGGTTTAGTTGTCTGCAAGATATTCAAATAAGACAATGTACATCTAACAAGCTAGTTATTTCAAATCATCAACCATTCAATTTATATTTACTTCATTATTTAAGAATTATTACTGTAAATATCATATTAGAAATATCAAGAATAAAGTCCAAACAAGCAATTAGGCTGTGAAATCATTTCCTCTAATGAGGTGCTGGAAGCACTATTGCCTAAAGAATTTAAACTAGACTGGAAAAAGCACCTTAAAATATACAAATGCACAATTCTTTACTGACAGACAAATTAGATGAACTTCTACTCCTTGGCTATCTTAATTTCTATGCCTACATGTTGACAAATTGCATAACCAAGAGTTTCAAACTATTCCCTGTATGTGCTTTGGAATATTCAATGTATATCCTACAACAGCATAATTTATTCTAAATGGATTGTTAAATAGTTACAACTTGTCAACAACCTCTAAAATTACATGTATTCAACTCTGAGGGCTGCTCATTTTATTAGATATGATTTCCTGAGCTTATCTGAGCTATTCATAATAAAATGAGCAACTTTTACAATACAGTATGTGTATTTGCTCTACTCCGTTATATATTATAACTTCCATGTTCTGTAAATGCTTTGCAAATTATTTGTACAAATTTTAAAGTTGCTATGTACTACCCACCACATTGTTATAAGTATACCGTTTACTCCTTATAATTTGTATACAAACTCAATGACAGAGAGAGAGCACATGAGAGGAGGCATGGTTACTACCAAGGAAACTGAAATCGAGTATGGAGGATGGCACAACATATACTTGAAGAAACTAGTGCAAAAAAAGTTATGTATTCAATGGACAATATAACACAAAAGGCAAAGTCTGGCCTGTGGGTCGGACCAGGCCTGTGGCAGACTATGTTTCCCAACAGCCCCTGCCCGTGTCACTGTAGTTGGTTACTCCTGGGGTCTCCATGGATTTGGCACTGTGACAGTGTGGGGCCAGAGTTTCCATGGAGACTGGCCTCACCAGTGCTAGCAGGGCACGTGGCAAGCTGGGGAGCTTGGATCTTGTGGCAGTGACAATGTGGTCTGGAGCTGGGGCACACCTGTGATCTGCTACCCGCACACCCCGGGCAAGGGTGTACAAGCAGTGGATCGTGGCTCTGCCCTAGCCCTGGACCATACTGTCAGCACTGCAAGATCCCAGCTCCAGCACTGGAGCAGCTCCCTGCTAGTCACATGCCCTGCCAGTGCTACTGGGGCTGATCTCCATGGAAACCTGGGCCCCGCACTGTCATGGCGCTGGTGTTCCTGAGGTCCCCATGGAAACCAGCCACAATGAGCAGCCAGGGGCTGCTTGGAAATGGAGTCTGGCTACCAGTCAGATCCACCATTTTGCCTACCCTTGCTGTGGTCCTCTCACCATGAATATTGCTGCATAACTAATCCTTTCCAATCCATCTATACAGCTAAGTTTTCTCATCCAAGTTCTCATGTAAAATATTACTCCAACACCTTTTCCTCTGGGCGTAACAAATGCATTTTGCCATACTCATATCCACTCAAGATGCGGCTGCAAAGATTATTTTTCAACTCTTTATCTTTTACATAAAAAATAAGCTACTTGTCTTCAGTTTCAAGGCCTTTCATAGCCCATCCTCATCTTTCATTCAGTATTCAAATATTGACTCCCACTTCCAAGAGGTTGATAATCAATCACAGCCTCCCTCATATACTTGTTACATTTTCAAACACAGTCTTATGCTGCCCTTCATGCTTAGGAGTTCCATGTAAACAGCAACAAAACTACCTCATTATCCTCCTTCAAACTTTCCTCTGCTATGAAAGCTACAACCATCTTGACAGGCCTGAGTGATGAGCAGGATAGTAGTGCTGATTGCAGTGACTGAGGAAACACGTGGGGGAGGAAGACTGACAGTGATTAAACTGATGCTGTGCCAAACCCACTCCCTATCATGGAAACAATGGAAATATTGTCTAATATGTTTTGTTGTATTCCCATGTCTACAGCCATCTGTTGCCTCTTACTATATACAGTAGGGCTGGGTGAAACAGCAACATTCTGCTTCAACTTTGGTTTTGACATTTCAGCGGAACAGTGTTTCATTTCAAGTTTCATTTTGTTTTGAAAGCACTGTTCTGGTTCATTTTGTTGAAATGGTTTTGCTGTTTCGATGCCGTTTCGAAGTTTTGCCCATAGGCTATAATGGGGAAGCACAAAACAGCCTATAACTTTGTCATTTCTTGCCTAATTTGGAAGGAACATGCAGGGATGGTAACCCCTTCTGAAGGCATGAAGCCTGCCAAGTTGCAAGGAGATAGGTGCATAAATTTCTAGGAACCTGCACCTCAAGGTATTGACAAGCAGGAGCCAGGGAGCAGGAGCAGCATCCTATGATCCGGCAGACCGCACTCCCCAGAGGAGTCCGGCAGAGCCCCCAAAGCCCTCCTGGAGGTGCGGGTGAGCCCCCAATCTGCCTTCTGGATGACAGGAGGCTGGTGCTGTCCCCTGGGGCCAGCGGCAGCACCAATCTTCCCAGCATGGGCTGCGCCCGGTGCCGGTCCCAGCCGGCAGCACCAGCCTCCTGTCACCTGGCAGGCAGACTGGGGGCTCACCCACACCCCTGGGAGGTGGGGGGATGTGCTGGACTCCTCCTGGGGGCATGGGCAGATGACAGGAGGCTGCTGCTGCCAGCTGGGACCGGCGCTGGGCACAGTCCACGCTCAGCACTAGGAAGATTGCTGCTGCCACTGGCCCTAGGCAGCAGGCACAACTTCCTGTCATTCGGCAGGCAGATTGGGGGCCCACCTGCATTCCCTAGAGGGCTGCAGGAACTCTTCCAGACTCCTCCTGGGGGTTCAGGCCCTAAGCTGCCTGCTTGATCTCAGGAGGCTGCTCCTGCTACCTGGGGCCAGTGGCAGCCCCAGTCTTCCTGGAGCTGCATGTGGGCTGTGCGCAGTGCCGGTCTCAGGTGGCAGGAGCAGCCTTCTGTCATCTGACAGGCAGATTGGGGCCCGCACCCCCAGAAGGATTCTGCCAGAGCCCCGCAGCCTTCCTGGGGGTGTGGGCAGGAGGCTGCTGCTGCCACCTAGGAGTGGTGTTGGGCATAGTAGCCCACACCCAGCATAGCTCCATGGAGCTGAACCTGGTGGCGGGAAGCAAAGCGCAGCCTGGAGCTATGCTCCGCTTCCCCCCACAGGGGTCAGTTCCCCAGAGTAGCGAGCCACTGGGAGCTGAGCCTGGTGGCACTGCAGGGAACTGGTTAATTCTCTATTAACCAGAATTTGAAATATCTCCCAAAAACTGGAATCTTGGCTGCATCTATGTGGCATGCACTTCAAGTATTTCTGTTATTTACATTAGTTAGTGCCGATAGAGGAGCTGCTGGGAGCCTGTGGGGGAAGGGGCCAGGGGTGGGGAAAGGGATCTGTGCAGGGCAGGGAGGGCTGCCACTGTAGGCCAGGGCTGGTATAATTCTCAGATAACTAGAATTTTTAGATAACTAGCACCCCCCCATTACCCCACTCATGCCAGATAACAAAGCTTTTACTATACTCAGATGATCACCTCTTTGGGGCAATGACAGTCTTTTTTGTTGCAACTTTGAAGGGTATCTAGCATAATCAGGTCTTGGTCATTTATTAGAGTTCCAAGGAGTTATGGTATTATTATTGTGGTTGTTGTTAGTAAAGCATTATTATTACAGTTTATAGGCAGCAGAGGGGAGGGACCAGCCCTGCTGTGAAGCAGAGAGCCCCTCCCAGCCAGAGAGCATGTCAGGATGCTGGGGGAGTCTGGTTTATATTAAACCAGCAAGGGGTCTGGGACAGACATTACTTAAACCAGTTTGAGCCAAATCAGTTATATCTAATACTACATTTAATAAGGTTTATCTCAAACCAGTTTCAGCTATTTTTAAACAGGTTTATGTGCACTGAATATCTGTTCTGTTACAGGTTTAAACCAGTTTCTGATCACTTAAACTGGTTTATGTGTACAGGAGACCCTCACCATTTGCCAGGGATACATTCTAGAGATCCCCGCAAATGGGGAAATCCATGAATACTGTAGTGCATTTATGAACATCGTCTGTGTTCATGAACACGCAAAGTCTACTGCTTACCCAGAACAAAGATTCAGGACATGACGGGCATGATCCAGGCCCACCGTGATCCAACCCCCCGATTACTACCCCATGGTCCTAATCCATATGGGTACTAATGATGTGGCCAGGAGAAGCCCTGATCACCTGATGGTGGACTACCACGCTCTAGGGGGCGTGCTGAAGGAGATAGGTGCATAGGTGGTATTCTCTTCTGTCCTACCAGTGAGCAGACATGGAAGACGACATGAGACGTGCATCGCAGAGACCAACTGGCGGCTTCGGAAACGGTGTCTTGAGGCGGGCTTTGGCCTCCTTGACAATGACCCACTCATCACAACAAGAGACATGCTCAGATGGGATGGGATCCACCTTTCCCCTAAAGGTAAGCATGTGTTCTCTTCTAAGTTGGCAGATCTCCTCTTGCGGGCTTTAAACTAGGCTCGTTGGGGGAAGGAGAAGACGAGGGAGGAGGAAGCCTTGGACCGCTAAACCAAGCAGCACTCAGCCTAGACCAACGAGTGGAACATATACACAGGTAAGCAATAGGGGCCAGGGCAATGCTGAGATTAGGGGGCCAGTGCACACATCCACAGGAGGCCTCAAATGCCTCTACACAAACGCTCGTAGTATGGGAAACAAGCAGGAGGAACTTACCCTCCTGCTAGCTGACACCAACCCAGACATAGTGGGGCTCACTGAAACATGGTGGGACCCAACACATGACTGGGCAGTGAATATCAAGGGCTATAGG
>NW_017728886.1:161238231-161286951 GCF_001723895.1 Crocodylus porosus
CTTTCCTGCCATGGCAGGGGGTCAGACTCGATGATCTGCTCTGGTCCCTTCCAACCCTACCAACTATGAAACTATGAAACGGCATGTGCCCCTGGCAGCTGGGGGGGGTGCAGCAGTGGGATCCCGGCCGTGGCAAGCACAGAGCTCCCACAGATGCCACTGGCATTGTAACAATGTCATCCCACAGCACCATGAATATTCGAAACCACAAATGCCAAATCCGCAAATAGCAAGGGCTTCCTGTAATGTCTGCCCCTAGCCTAGGAGTCACACATCAAGCCAATGCCTGATCCAAGCAGGCAGCTTGGCTCTGCAGGCAGAGAGAAGAGCGCCTGCCCAGGAAGGTTGCACAGGAGCGCCTAACTGGCAGTTAAACTACCCTGGGAAGAGGGACAGGATGCAGGCATGGGTAAACCAGGTGACTACCTGGGGCCCGGACAGAAAGGGGGACTAAAAATGGTAATTTTTTAATGATTATTATCATTATCTCTGGCAAAGGGGGGCCTAATACTAAAAGTTTGCCCAGGGCCACCAGAAGTCTAGGTACAGTGCTGCTGGGAAGGTGTTGATGGCTTTCTAAGGAATATAACCCAAGGTATAGAAAAGTTTTGTCATATAGCCAGTGAGCTGGCATTTAGGTTTGGACCTAGTGTAGGGTTAGTTTACATGGGCTTACTGTTTTTTTATGGTTTATACTGGAAGACTGGGTTGGGAATGTGAAAGCTGAAGGAGGCTGCAGGGCTGCCCAAGCAGGCTGGAAGCAGGGCCAGGGAGCCCAGAACCAAAGGAAGCATGACAAGGGCCACAGCCCAGAAGCCAGGTCTGACACAGTGGGCCTGGGCTAAAAGGCCCAGCACGAGGAGAGAGGCAAAGGCTGAGAATGCTGAGGCCCCAAAAGGGAGACTGATTGAACCATGGCATCTGGGAGGCATGGGCCTGGGCACAGGGGAGGCTGGAAGTCAAAAAATTAGCCCTTAAGGCTACAGATGCCCTGGGGGGTGCACACAGGCCAGGAGGGCCCATCCTGAGGAGCAGGTATGGGGACAAGAGAGGCCCAGGATGGAGCAGCTAGCTAAAAGAATGGATGAGGGCTCACTTGGGAACCCTAGGGCAGCCTCCATTTTCACAAACCGATTCATTCGATCAAGGTGTAGTAGGCAAGGGAAAAGGAAAGGAGGCCCAGAAAGCCAGAGTAAGTGCAAGGCTCCCCAGCCACCGGGGACATAACAGCTACCCTGGAACCAGGCTCTTGCTACATATACACACAAATGGGCAATACATCAGTACACAATGACATAGTATAAATGTTTGTTCTAACCATTTTACTACGTGGCAAGAGATTATTTGTTCCACTGTAAGTATAGGAAACATGTTTTTAAAGTAGGTATACAAAACCTTTCCTGCTACAGTAAAAAGGTAAAAGGAAACATCCATAACCACTTAAGGGAGGTTGCTGACTAAGCGTGGACATCATAAACATTCAAAAATATAGACACAAAGAGGAAGAGAATTTTTTAGGTAGGGAAATAAAAGGAAATAGTGAAATAGACATTGTTAAGAAAAGATTGCTGAGAATGCAATATGTCAACCCACAGAATAGTCTCTTATGAGAATTAAAAGAGGCCCCATCACTTATAACTATGGCAGCCACAATACTAGAAAATGTACTGAAAAAATAATCTTGCACTGATATAATAATAAACTAGTAAATCTAATTAATGTTATACAATATTGAGATTCATATTCAAAACTGGGATGTGGGGTCCAATTCAGACAACAATCTAAACCTAAAAGGTATTCTCTTAGCTAGTTTTATAATTCCATTTCTCCTATAAATACTTATGTTTCAAGAATACATACACTTCAAGGTATGAGGATCAGTTATGAGTACAGCTCTGCTAGCTGAGAACTTTGAGTCTGAAATTTATTTAACTTTTTCGGACCTCTAGAATTTATAAAATGACATACTGCAGAAAAGAGTGAGTGTATCCAGCAAATGGGCCATTCTCTTTGTTTCACTGCCCCCATCATTTCTAAAAAGAGAAAGAAAGAGCAAATCCATGTGCTTACATAAGTGAATTGATTCACAGAAACCATCAGTTGGTTTTGGTAGCACTAGTTTTATAATATATGAATTTCACTTCTCTCGGGAATAATCAGAACGATTCCTTTTTGCATATAGAGCTAGCAGAGCATGGCACACACAGTAAATACATAGAACAGGACTTCACCATTGGACTCTGGCCTTCCTATATGACCCAGCTTCTTTGTTCTACTTCAGCAGTACAAAACATGTTAACCCATGCTACTTAGCTGGGTAATAGAAGCTTCACCCTCTGAATCAGAATTCCTTGGTGACAAAGCATCTCCTTTTGTTTCCAATGTAGGAGACATTCTTAGGGAAAATGGTAGCCAGAGCATGCCCACACCCAAGTGCCAGAATTGGTAGTTGGGACCACAGACCATAAGCTATAAACCAGAGTCCTGAGGTTGCTATAATTTGTGCCAGGACTGAGCTGATTCCCAGAGGACCCTAAAATTAGAGATGCATAACGTTACCCTAAAGCCTCCTTTACCTCCCTAACTCCAGGCTTCTGTTGAACAAACTCCACCAGATCATGAGATTCAGACCTATCTTTATTTTCATATTGTGATATTTCATTTGTGTTTTGGGTATCAGTGTAGCTTCCCTCAAAGTTTTTAAATAATTATTTAAAAAGTTAATTATACCCAGCAAAGATGTCATGTGTAAATAATATTGAGTTTCACTGCTTAATTTCCTACACTTTTGTTAGGTTAATTGCTTGGTTGATTGTTTTATTCTGTTTGTTTGCTTTGTTTTGTTTTTTGTTGATGGTTATATCTGGGAATGCTTGTAAAAGGCATATTTGGAAAAAAAAAAAAAGGATTGGCAATGGGCCACCACTCTGTAAGTGGTCTAGATACAGTTATGTGAAGTTAAGTGTTCCACAACTTCGTTTCTCAATTTTGGCTGACCTAACATTTATTGTATATAGAAGTAAAACTTCTTAAGAAATTAAAAATAAAATCAAAGGCAAGTAAGTTTTAGAAATGTTTGGAATTTATTTGAATAATCATGACGGAGGTATGTATTTTGTTTTAATACTGGAAAATAGATTAACTCCATTGTTTCTTTACTACTGTGTCTATGTCACCCAAACTGTGGGTCATGACATCAGTGGTTCGCAGTATCAGCCAAGAGGGTTGTGGAAGCAGGGGGCTATGTGGGCTGGGAGTGAGGGGCAATACTAAGGAAACAGGAGCATAAATGCAGTCATGCTGAGGGAAAAAAAGTTTAGGAAGCACTGGTCTATGGTATTCGATTTTTAATATTCAACACCATTCATGATTTGCACAGCTCACTTTTCACATGCTCATTATGGGAAGAGAAATTTTCAACCTTATGACAGATTTTGGCATATCCCTGTTTTGTAAGCAAGATCTGAAAACAGTAACACAAAAAAGATCTATGATATCAGATAAGCTCATCTTCTATTGTATGGGAGACCAGTGTCAGTATTCTATAGTAGGTGAATCAAGAGTGGGAGAAACGCATATTTTAGAGAAGGTTTAGCTAAAAATTACCTGTTAGCATCTGTCAGTACCTCCTGCCTGCCACCTAAAACATTCCTTTTTAGTGACTCATTGAATTAGCATTTAATTAATTAAGACTTGAATATAAACTGCTATTCAATAAGCTGTTTAAACAAATGGAAGATTTTATTTTGGTTTGTTTTAATGAGTTTAGTGTCCTTGGAATCTGTTTGATTTGACAGCCCTGGAAGCAATGGTCTTCTGTTTAGAAATACTGCTAATAGCATAGACAGCTGCTGTGTAACCATCCCAACTCAATCATAACCTAGAAGGACCTTCCATTATAATGGCAGATAGCTTGGTATTTGTATCTGTTTGCCTTTCTCTAGCAGCTGATAATAAGTCCCACCAGTATGGGCAGCATAGTAGCCTGACCACCCTCACAATAGAAAGCAAACTAAGGTCAGTAACTCATTTTGGCTTGGCTACTTGAACAGTTGTCATAACTTTAATTCACTACTGACTTGTAACAAACTTTAACAGTGACACAGCAGTAAGCAATCACATTTGTTAATAATCCTGGAACCAATCTATCCTTCACATGCTCTTGCAGACGTAGATTCAAGTTTCAGGTCTTACAGTATAAAAGCCATTATCCATGGTGATGATAAAAAAATACTGTTCAAAGAGACTAAACGGCTTTACAATAATATGACCGATGCTATTATATAAAAGGCAAGGTTCTTTGAGTAGATGTGATATCTTTTATTAGACCAACTAAATCTAGTAATAATTTTACTCAGTTAGTCTAATAAAAGGTATCACATCTACTCAAAGAACCTACCTATGTCCTTACACCAACATGGCTACAACCAAAATCCCAGTATTATACATAAAATAATTTTCAGTATCTTTTATTGCCCGAATGTTAAAACTTGCTGGGCATGTGTCAAATTGGACCTGGTTTGATGTTGAACAGAATCAGTGTTATAATTCAAAAATCCCTTGAAGCCATTGATTTCAAAGAGGTTGACATCAGACACTGGGAGAAATAAGACTTCAGAAACACTACTGAAATAATACAAATGGTCTAAAATGAACAAGAGGACTGGGATCACAAGGTAAAGTGCTACTCTGTATATTTACCTCCTATATGGTTGATCAATGAATCTATAAACCAGAAAATCTCAGATCAACTATATAGGAGGTAAATATTAGGGATGTGCGAAGCTGGCCCTATTCGATTCAGATTTAGCCTGAATCAGGGATAGAGATTTGATTTGTTGATTCAGATCCCTGATTCGATTCAGCCAAATCCAAATCTGAAAATTTGATGCTGATTCAGAGAATCAGTGATTCAGACATAGATGCAGCTTTAAATGTTTTTTCTACATACCTTGAAGTAGCAGGCCCAGCTTGTGATCGCCGTGGTGCTGGGTCACGTGGAGTATCCCACAGAAGTGCAGGGAGGCCTTCCACATGAGCAGCAGTGAACCCAGAAGTGGACTGGAAGTACTTCTGGTCCACTTCCACGTCTGCTGCTGAATGTACTGGGGAGCCCCCCACACTTCTGTGGGATGCTTCATGCGCCCCCCCCATCGCAGCACTAATAAGCCCCTGCTACCTAGAGGTATGTAGAAAAAACATTGAAAGCTGTCTCCATCTGAATCTCTGAATCAATTTGGAGGGTTCCAGTTCATGTTGTAGAGATTAAACGGTCCTCTGATTCAACTCTGATTTGAAAATTCAGCCACTGAATTGGGCCGAATCTCCGCCGAATCAAATCAGGGACCGAAGCTTCACACAGTCCTAGTAATATACAGAACGGCGCTTTACCTTGTGACCCTAGTTCTCCTGTTCATTTTAGACCATCTGTATGAATCCAGTAGTCCAAAATAGACTTCAGACTGTTTAGCTGAACAAAAAGAAAATTGCTTAACAAACAAAAATACCCAGGTGATATGTCAGGGTAGCACAAAAGGAGTCCAGCTCAGAGACACAAAAAGAATATGCCTCTAGCAAGTGAAATCTATCTGTCCGATTTAAGAACTACACATCCCCCACAATCCCCATACCTGATCCCCACCAAAAATCCCAAAGAAGCAGAGCTTTATGCAGACATATCATATACAAAATAACAGGGTCATTTTGGATCACATTTTCCCCATAATGTAAAGCAGTTTTAAAACATCTTTTTTTAAATAGCAACTGGCCCTTCCAGACAGCAAATCTATAAGGCCTAAGCACTGGACGTTTTCTAAGAGGCCTAACCCTGACAATTTGGATGCTGAATAGAAGAACACAAGTGCAAATAATCACCATTCACATTGACAAAAAGTCACGGTTTCAGCTTGTTCCGAAATCAGAAGTTTTCATAAAAACTGCTTTATCAGGCCAGTGTTCACAAAGCAAAACACAGAGGATTTCCTAGAGCCTTAAGCACTTTCAGATTATCTTCTGCACTTATTTTCATGGGTGTGACACCAACAGCTTAATTTGGCTGCAAGGATGTAAAAGAGGTTTTTACAGGGGCATTTATTTTTGAACCAACTATTAATTTTGTATTACATTTTGGTATAGATTAGAGTCACTCCACTGACTGATAAATAGCCCAATATACAGAATTTCCAGCTGAGTTCACACACAGGTATGTCTGGGCACATCTACATGTGCTATTAATGCACAGCAATAATGTCTGGTGCATACTGCCCTGGAGTTTCTTGCTCCTGGGTCCTGCATTTATACATGCAGTTGGAACCACAGCATGCTGAGCTGGGGTGGGGAAGGCCCAGCTGGCAACAGCCTGCGGAGAAGGGATCAGTCTGCCAGCCCTGGGTTGCTCCAACCTAGCTTAACATACTGCAGAGGGGCTGGCTGGGGCATGAGGGTGCTCCAATGCAGGGCTAGTTGGCAGGCAGCCTCCACATTGAAGCACCCTCATGCCACAGCATCCACATGTAAACCGCTGTGCACCAAAAAAACTCCTCCACAGAGTTTATTAGATTACTACAGTCTAATTGGGGCACACGTGCAGACACTGAGATCTTTACTGCAGAGCTAATTAAGCTAAGAGATTCATGCTCTCTACTAAAGCAGGGATAACATTCCTTCATCCAGGGTTAAAGTTGGATCCAACTTGCTGAATTTGAATCATTTGCAGCTTATTCACACACAACAATTTTGGGTGGAGGGCCACTTACTGAGTTTTGGCAAGCTGTCAAGGGCCACACTGGTATCCCCAGATGCCCCATCCCCTGGTCGCCATCTTTTGACTGGAACTCCAGCCCCCTAACCCCTGACCTTTGCCACCAGAACTTACTCCTTTCAGCAGGGGGTTTTGCCATCTCAGAACCAGAAAAATACCAAATTGTATTCTAACAATTGAACATCTATAACATACATTAATTTGATTTTAAAAGATCTTTTTGTCCTGATTTACAAGTTTGTGTAGTGTATGCAGAGGTGACTGCACAACAGTTTAAAATGAAGTCTTATTCTTATATATTATGGGGGGCATGGGGATAGGTTTGTGGGGGGCTGTTAGTGTGTGGGTATGTGGGGTGTGGGTGTGAGGTGAAGGAGCATGTGTGTGTGTATGGATATGTCGGGTGTGGGTGGGTACAGAGTTTGTGGGGGAAATGTTTGTGAGGGGAGGGTGGCTGAGGTGTGTGAGGGGGTTTGGAGTTCTGTGTGTATGGCAGTGTGAGGATGGTATGGGTGCATGTGTTTGGTGGGATGTGTGTGGGACTTGCCCTATGAACACACTCACTGCACACACAAATAGACACACACATAGAGTCTCTTTCTCTCTCTCACACACACACACATACACTCACACGCACACACACACTCCAGGGTAGATCTGAAGACAATGGCTCATCACACACACAACTCAGGGAATGGACACACATACGTGCACTTTTCTCTCTCCCACACACACCCCCAAACACCCTAGGGTGGATTTCAAGACACTGGCCTGTCGCATCTCTTACACACACACACACACACACAAACACACACACACACACACACCCTGGGGGGCAGGGGCAGGCTGGCCTTGTTGCTGGCTCCTGCTGGCTCTCTCTGGGTCCTACTGCCCCTAGCTCTTGTCAAAGATGACAGGCAGCCAGAAGCAGATAAATATACATTCTCTAAATTTTTTTTAGGTGCCCTACAGGCTGGACAGAATGGCCTGGCCAGCTGGCTCCAGCCCGCAGTCCTCATTTTGCCCACCCTGAATTAGAAGGTACCAGCTGCTGCCCTTCTGAAAACTTCCCTTTGAAAGGGCTCCAAATTCCCGTGTTCACACCCTAAGCAGCAGTACTTTGAGAAACCATATTAAAACATGGCGTGAGAAATATAGAAAATACATGATAAGACAAAATGTATTTCAGTCAAACATTAATCAATATTTCATTGTTCAATATTGCCAGTCAGGATGTCTGAAATACATTAAACAGAGCTTGTGAGAACAGTGACAGAGAAGAGTGAATTGATGATCCTCTAGGAAGTTTCATGGGAGCAGTATGAGGAAAGTGAGTGTTGTTCTACAGTCACAAGGTCTTGTCATGCAAAAGAAGTCTGGGAAAATAGCAGACCTTAATGTCCCAGAGAATCTCATGGTGCGACCTGCAGATTAATATGTGAATGAGACAGATTTACAGGGAAGAAGGTGTGTTATCGAAAGAGATCAAGAAGATTTTCTTCTTGTCCTTTGGGAGAAATTATGCAAAGTTAAACAGAGATATAAAACAAGGAGAGACAAAACCTAGTGATCAATACAGAGAACAAGTTATTAAAAGAGGAGTGAAAACCCTTCCTACCAAAGAAGGAATCAGTGTGCTGGGACTCCTGGCCACTGTTTGTGTCTGCTTCAATCATAGTTTACAATTTATTATTGTCAGCTCCAGCATAATGAAACTCTTCAGCTTTGGGAGTTTAAATGCTGGAAAATATCACTGGCAGGGGACAAGGAGAGAGCAAAAACAGGGTCTTGGGAAGAAAAAAATGTCTGGGATTGCAGTATTCATCATATGCATTTACTTGGCTGATTTACAGAATGATGCAAGAAGAGAGATAGCAGTTACACTAATGCAGGCACATTTACTGACCACGATTAATGAGTTGTGATCAAGACAGACATGAGCAGTTTCACAGCAAACAGATTTTCATTGTTCATTAAAAGTTAGAAAATGCTTCTTCTAAGAAACCTGCCAGCTGTGGCCAAGAAACTGTCAGCTGGTGTTATCAATATTGCCTCTCAAGTCTTGACCCATTGCCCAGAAGTCCACTGGGTGACCTTGATCTCAATGGCTTGGGATGGTAAAATAATATCTATAAATAATACTTTAAAAGTATCTTTACATGTTGGCAGAATTGTATTTGCCAGATATTTTATACTATTCCAAGTCACTTTTTTATGATGCTTTCTTAATGTGCTGTACATTTTGCTTTAACAGCTTTAATATGGATTTATCCCCTCATTAAATATATGATTTTAATAATGACTTGTCTCTTCATCAAATGTGATCTGAAAAACAACAGTTGGTGGGTGCAGGGGAAAAATCATTTTAGAGATATCAGATAAAATGTTGGCAACTTTACTACTTTTTTTTTTAATGCTGCTTATTGTGAGGAAACAACTTGCAACCTAATGGTGCTTTTTATATAATCTGATGTTTCAAAATGCTTTACAAAGCATTTAATTACATATACAAGACTACATAATACAGCTATATGCAATTATACACAAGCAAGGATGTAAGATTTGTCTGGCAAATGCTGTAATCATTACATTCTCAATAACTTTTCATACAGCCTCAGGCCTAGTAGAAGTTACTGTATGCAACTGGCCTGCTTTTTTATTGTTGAATGGGGTGGGATGGTTTCCTATAACAGAATGTTTTTTACACATTAGTCTATAAGGATATTTTTACACATACCCTGAGGTGGAGGTGTGTGTTTTAATTAAAGTGGCTCCGATGCTGATACACAAGACATGGAAGCTGGGTGGAGTACGCTAACTGGCAAGCTCCAGCAGACTAGATTAATCAAGTCTGCTCCAACACATAATTACAGCGCTTCAGATCAGCCTCCCAGCATGTCTACAGGTACCTTAAGTTTTGCCAATTTGTATGCCTACAGACCCAGCTCCTAACATTTGGGGCCACCGTTTTGCAGAAGTCACAATTTCAGCTCAATTTAGTGTCAGTTATGGATGATAATCAGGCCCAAGTTGCATTAAAGACACAACAGCTGAAAACTGAAGCTGTTAGTGATTATTAGCAAACATTTTGTAATTCTATGACTAAATGTGTTGGCTCCCTCATAGCTTTATTCCACTAACCAACTTTACTCTCACCACCTTCTTTTGTTCAGTAAATTGTGCAGAAATGTGCAGCCTATCTTACAGGTTTTGTCTATAGGGTTTCCCCTGGACCTTTCTCCTCTTCCATATTCTCTCTATGATTCTATAACCAGCTCTAGAGATCTTCTACTAACCCACTCCATCAATCAAACCGTCTCGTCACTGAGGCAGACTTTGCTATTTGTTACCCAGGTTTCTGCCTCAACCACAGAGATTCCCCATTGCTACCCATGCAAGTATATCAATGGGCAAATGCTCAACTTACTGACAGGTTCCATGGCAATCACACCAAACAAAAAAAACAAATTAAGAAAATGTCTCCAGCATGCCTTGCCATTTTGTACATCCCCTATCAAAAAAGCAATACAATCTCCAACTTTCTCCATCTCCCAATTGTTCAAAACCATAGCAATAACCTCATAGACTTTTATGCACATATCTATGAGATCTTTCCAAATTAGTAGACTACTTTTCATTTAAAAAATTGTGAGCTTCTACCGTACTGTATGTGCTAAATGCCAGATGGATTAATGCAAATACAAGAGGAGACCCATTTACCTGGTTAACAGAGGGTATCAGAGAACTATGTTTGAGAATGGGTTGTTAGAGAAGCTAGCCTCTATGTTCAGGAACCCTACAGCAGTTCAGATCTCTATGAACATTAGCAAACATTGAACCATAGGACCTGGGATCTAAAACAAGAAACCCAGCACTTACACTAAAGGGCAAAGGTAAAAGAGGCATAGATCAAAACAATTGTCTGTGATTTAGTTCTTCCATGAAGACAATGAGCCTCACGGTTTATTCTGGGTTCCAGTTGCATCTCTTGTAATAGTATGCCAAATAAATTATCATCACAATGCTTACCTTACCATTGCTGTATTGTTTTGGTTATAAGTCTACCTTTCTTTTCCTTCCAAAAGTGCATAAAAATCACAGTGGAATCACCTATAACCAGGCCTTTTATGGTCTTTATGTTTGCATCTGCAGTATTTTTGTGCAAGCAATGATTTTATCAGAAATTTCTTTTTATGCATGTAATCCTTTTAGTTCTTTTCATGGTCATTTGATTCTCCCATAGGATTTTGTGTTGTCAATGGCAGTTCAAGACCTTTATTGGTAGTTATCAATTATATTAAGAGAAAAGCTGTTTTTTCCTAAAATTGAACCATGGAAATGATACAAACAATATGTATTTGTTTAAACAATTTTTCCAGTCTTCTCATAGTAAAGAAAGACACATATTTCATTTCATAGTGAAAAGCACTTTCCCACTCTCCCAAAATGGGTTAGGAAAAATATCTAACACCAGTGTCATGTGGAAGAGTCATAATTATCCTTACATTTTTCCAAAAGAAACCTCTGTAGAAAATTCAAGCACTTCATGAGGTTCAATACAGATTTGGAACTGATCTTTCACAGAAAACAGATTTTTTTATTATTATTATTAAATCTGTCCACTCCTGTTAAAATGAAATGGAAAACCTGGCACAAACTTAACCAAAGCAATGTTGCTGCCTGAATAAAACTCACTTTATATAAAATAAAATACGAACTAAGAGCCCGTGGATGGATATGTATATTTAACATAAAATATGTATTAATTTACATAATCATATTGATGAATGAAAACACTCAATTATGTTTTGCCCCATATCCTTTAAAAAAAGCTCAAGGTTATAGACCAATGTGGTAAATCAGCCTCAGATGAATCATCCTACTGAAGCCACTGCAGTTAGCTAGGAACTACACATGTCATTACATTTATGCATTAATGGGCCCTGTGATTTTGCACACATGCCCCAGATAAATACAAAACACAGTCTTACTATTTATAAAATCATAGAAAAGCAAGGCTAGAAGGGACCTTCAGAGGTCATCTAGTCCAACCCCTGCATAAGGCAGGATCATCTCTATCCAAACCATCCTATACAAATCCATTGTCTAACCTATGAGCAAACCTACACAGTCAGCCCCAAACACAGCCACAAGACATTAACACCCTAACCTGCCACAGGTAAAGCAGTGCTTTGCTGTAGCAAATTTGCAGCATCTTGAGAGGTCCAAGGAGGAGAGCTACATCCCTGGCTATAGAGGTTGCTGCCCAATCTGTATTTCACCACTCCTCCAGCAAAACTTTCATCTGAACACAAAAGCACCCACACAGTTCAATGATAAGTGACAAGAAAAAAAGTCCCTGGTTTAATGTGGCTCAGTATCTCCCCTAACTAGCTTTGTATACTTCCCTCTGGTACAGAGACAATGCACATGGCCACTTTACTGGAGGTTTTGGGGCCAGATTTTGGGGCCACCTACCAGGATGATTCTTTGGGCCTCTCCTCCCAACTCATCTGGTTAATTTCACACGAAGAACAGAATCGGGTAGAGTCTCCAGATTCCCCACAGCTTCTTCTATGGTGAACATGCAAAGCCCATCTGCTTGCATTGGGGTACACAGATGGTGGTTCCAACTTTTACATGACAAATTTCTAAAGCAGAGTGGTGAGATCCCCATCCACTGGAGAAGGGACTATGTGTGCTTTTGTGATTCTGAAATTATTTTTCCTTCTCCTTTCTTCCAACTATTTATCTAAAAGATCTAAACTTTCCAGTCATGTTAATAAAAGAAACTTGTGATTAGTGTAACAATATCTCTTCCCTTTCCCCACCCTCACTAGCAAAATGACAGCAGAAAATATTCAAGCGTAACTGCTTTGCTCAAAGGCAGTCTCAATGTGACAGTAACTCACATATCCGCCTCCTGTGTTGGCACGAGACACACTGCAGAGAAGAATGTGCGTCCCTGAGCTGCACGGTATCAATGAGTACAATACATATGCAAGATTGATGACACCCATCTTATCTGCTTCTCTACAGTTCTTTCTTTTGATGATGAGAGCTGCAAAATAGATTTTTATCTCTCTGCTGCAGGAGGTGTGAGAAAGGCCAACTCACTACATCTTATTGGCCAGCATGAGCACAAAAATGGGGGTAGTGGCAGACAGGAAAAGTAACACTGTCACACTTTCACGGGGGTTTTTTTATTCCTGTACCTGATTAAGCTAACGGCCTAATATGTGGTCTCTGATACATTAACATACACTGCCAAAAAGCTGATTGGATGTTTTATGAACCAGCCAAGGAAAATGATCAGGTAACAGGCATTGCAGCCCCCTCCCCTTCATTTTGTTTAAATAAGTCTTAATCTCTAGCTGCTTGTTTCAAAATAATCAAGGTAACCTCATTTCCCCCCTCCCCCCAACACACATTCTATAGCAGTGTCACCTTCTAGCAGTGCAATATACCCCACCACTCCACTGTTATGTCAATATACTGGTATAGCAGGAGGGCTACTAGAGCCCCTGACTGGAATGCAAATCTGTATGACTAACTCAATCAGAGGTGAGAATACCACCCACAAAAATACCAAACTACCAGTGCTACTGTTGATGCATAAAACACAGTATGTTTGCAAGCAAGAACAGCAGCTTTGCTGTAACCTTGGCCAACCAGCAGCACAAGTGCTTCTATTTCTTCAGAGAAAGATAATGCATCATCCTGTACAGGGATGCTGTATGATTCTATGATTCTCACGTAACAATAAATTGCTTCCTAATTAACATTTGTAGAAGAAAAACCTGAAAAAAAAGATGTTGGGAGTGAAGGGGAGGGGGTAATATATGAGGAAGATGTGTAGAATTTGGTTTATAACAGCTTTTCTGAATGAGCCCTCTACAGCACAAAAACTGTATTTTATTTTATTTTATTTTTTTTTGCCTTATAGCTCTAGGCAGGAACCACTTGGGGGAGGGGAGAAGTCCAAAGGACCATTCCATAAACTGGGGTGCTACTGCCATCTAGTGTGATGATGTCTGCTGCCCAATGAAGCTGTAATTTATAGGACTGCTGTTAGTCAGTCCCATGCGAAGCCGAAAGCATGGGGGAAGGGATAGAATCTTGGAGCTCAGCAAACCTCAAAGCAAAAATGAAGTCACAGAGGCAAGCCACGTTAATACTTTCCAAATTAAAACAACAATTATAGTTTATGACGAGCGAGATGCAGAGATATTTTTTTTAACAGTTTGGGGAGTGTTATTATATATGTTTGATTTTTATAAGTACTTTGTGAGTAGCAGATGCAGTGGTGGATCATTTAATGCCCAGTTTTCTATCCTTCCTCATGGAATATGGTAAAAAATGTCCATTTGCAACAATGAAAGGGAGCCAGAATATCCTACCTTAAAGTTACTTACAAGATGACTCAGAAAGGTCTCACCAGAGAAGGCACAAATGTAGGGGACATAACTACTTCAACAGAAAACACTCAAGGTATAGGCCTACTCTGCACTGGCAAAGCTTTGACTACATCCACACTGAGGTCCCCCTCTTCGCCCGCTGAGTTCATCTTTGCTGAATGGATTAAGACCAAAGCTAGTGTCAGGTGTATGCAGCCACTTGTAGCTGGTAACTCCAGTAGCACACCAGCTGAGCAGAGCAAGCAAACCTGCCAAAAAGGAAGCATGCAAAAGCATATGTGCTCTGGGGGCTTGGCAGGGTAGCCAAGTGGAGGTACTACAGACAATGCTGAATGACATGCACTCATAGACCTGGATTATATTCAACACCAAACAATAATAATCAGATGGGACAACAATCTTAATCTGTATATTGGATAAGGATAATCACAAGATTGTTCAGTACCCTAAACCCCACATTTTGGTATTTAATCTGATTTTGACTACGAAACCAAAAATGTCACACAAGCCCAAACGGTGGTTTGGCCTTACAGTCAATACCATTGCCATGTTGTCAATAAACATAAAGCAACCCAAAACCTGAGAAATTGTAAATCTAGGGGATGAAATAGTAAGGATTTGATCCTGGCACCTTGATTACATTTAATAAGGCATAATTAATTGGCATAGTTACTTGGACATCAGCAGTGTCCCACTGCTAAGGAACCTATTCCTCTGGGGCTAGTCAGTGGACTGGAGAAACATGGGGTCAAGAACCAGAAAAAAATCTTTCAGTGCCAAAGCCTCAAAGAAATTGGAGGTACAGCCTCCTCATCCACATGCCCAGCACTGTTTCAGCTTCTCTCCTCCTCAAGCAAACTCATGTCTCCCCCTACTCTTACCACCTTGCTCCAGAGTAGATGCCAACCTGAGTAAACGTGCCGTGGAGTTTAATGCCCACATATAACTGAGAAAGGGAAGCAGGTGATTGGGGATGTAGTAGGTTATATCACATTGTGGGATTGGTGGACATTTTTTAAAAAGCATTGCTAATGTTATTATCTAAATGTAGTTTACATAAAATTTAGATCACCCCAGTAAGGGGTGACAGGAAAAGAAAGTACATAGTTATCACAAGTGACTCATCTTCTTGAAATGCAGATTTTCAGGTCTTTTTGTAGCCTTCATCAAGCCCAGCCTTTTATTAGTGCCTGCTGAGTTTTTTCTATATATATCCACCATTGTCCGATTGTTCAAATGTGTATGTCTTACCAGCTTTTGTTTCCATGCTGTCAAGTCTAAATGAATCCCAGCTAATGAAACTTTCATAGCTGTGTTCCTGAGGGTTTGCAATTTGGTGAGCTGCATGCTTGGAATCTGTTTATTTTCCTTTTTATTTATTCTTTCTTTTATTCTTTTCTTCATTTGGGATTTAGTACCAATGGTTAGAAATTTTTAAAAAAATCTGATTCACTCTTGAGCCCCAATCACAGCAAGATGTAAGGGCACGTTTATTTTAACCAGTGAATTGTACCACTGAAGTCAAAACAATGTGTAAATTTGTGCAAGATGGGGGCTACATGCTGCAAACTGAAGACTTAAGCCCACTTTGCTATGTGGAGTGCTACTTGGGAATGTGCAACTGACTGCCTGGTATTCTGGAAAAAAACCTCTGCAAATCATAACATTTTCACACACTTTAGTCTGTTCCTCTGAAGAAGCATAATGAAAATTTGTTACCTGTTATTCAGCCTTCTACCAAATCATCCAATCAGGCTACAGTCACAATGCTACGTGACTTAGGCAAGCAATCATATAACATGAATAACAAATTACAACTGCTGAGTCTTTGAAGCAAACTTTACAAACCACCAGCAGGCTAAAAATTATTTACTATTTGGCAAATGACTTAGGAAGAACTAAAACATTCACTAAAATCAGGATTGATTCTCAGCACACTCGCAAATCAAGAGTGGGAACAATATATAGAACACACAGCTCAACCAGCTCTTGTTAGGTTAGACCAGCATGCAGCAATGAGGAAAATTTTTGCTAGCACCATTTTTAAAGCACATATCCTGAAAGAAGCACACATGATAGCCATTCCTTTCCCTCTCCAAAACCCTGGGCAGGGAAATGTTTATTTTAAATGCCAGTCACTTCATTTTGAGGGTGCTTTCCTTAAATGAATGTACATGGAACTATGATAAAGCTGACATGTAAATGAGACTTACCTTTTACTCCGCTTGTTTTTCTTCTCCAAATTCCTGCAGTGTTCATAGTCTGCCACATTTTACCCCAGGACAGAAAGGGGACGGTTCTTCTGTTTATATTTTGCTCTGGCTTCATCAATTTATTTAAACAAAGGGAGCTGTTTTACTTGAGAAAGACTTCTCCTGAAGTAAGTTAGGAGGGCATTGAATTAGCCATGTCCTGTAAAGACCCGACATGGGGCTGGGGCTGAGCTAGTGAACTGGCTGCAGGCAGCAGGGAGGAAGGAAGCTACAGAAAGGGTTAGAACACTAGACTGGAGCAGGATAGTGCTGTGAAAGTCATGAAGTGCCAGGTCAAGCAAAGCAAAGGATCTGGAAGAACCTCAGGAGGAAGGGAAAAATATAAGCATCCTTGGCTTTTCGGGAAACTATGAACCCGTGTCTGAAGGGTATTTTCCTTCATTGATTTGCATTTTTTTCCCACAATGTTAATAAATATCTTGGCTATCTATACCTTACAACCAACCTGTTTCCTGCCTTCTGCTTAGTGCTTGGCCTGATGCCAAAGATACATAAGAAATGCCACATGAGGATTCATAGAAATTAAACTAAATTTTGAAATTGGGTGAAGTCCAATCTAGAGGTTAAAACACAGGGCAGGAAGTAAAGGGATCTGGCTACTATTTCTGCCACAGACTTGGTAAGAGACCATAAGCTAGTTCCTTAACTTGTGTGTCTGTTTCCTGTCTGTAAAAAGGGAGATACTTCACAGGAGTGTTGTTGGACTTAACTAACCAATATAAAGACTATTGCATTGCACAGGTGGAAGGCTCAGTGCAAGGGCAAAACCGTTAATTAAAACAGAGCCGTCACAAAATACTGTTGCTGCTAGAGGGATATGTGGTGATGCACCTGGCAGTAGCATGGCTGTTCTAAATTTGCCATAGTACACAACCATTAGTCCTTTTGTTTTTTAGTTTTCTTGTTTTCCAGGACCCATATAACCAAAAATAACACATACATACTCGGAGGTGGAGAAGAGGGGGAAAGAGAGAGTGTGCACATGTACCCAATTACCAAAGAAGGCAGGAAATGAGAAAGAATAAACAAAAGTAAAAGAAATGAAAGCAACATGCTGTTAAAAGCCATCTTATTCTAACCAGCCTTACATTCACCCCCCTGGAACTATTTTAGTAAGCCTGACTATTTAATATATTGTGTGCTCTGTTTGATTTTTCGGGCCTTTATTGCCTTGAGAAGTATGAAAACCTCTCTCCTCTCAGAATACAAGAAAGTTTTTTTATTATCTCCCTGGCTCTCTTTGGTGCTTTCTTAGGGAAGCTATTTCTGGTGCAGACTGATTGAAAAGTGCTGCTGTCCCCCACATGGCTGCTGGTTTGACACTTTTTGACATTTCTAAACAACTCATAGTCATCCTGCCAACTCCCTACTGCTTTCTAAACCTTTTTAATCCTGCAGAATGCAAACTAATCTATTGAGAGGAGGAAAACAAGACTGGCCTGGGCAGCAAAGCTGGAAATGTCAGAGAGGTGGAAATGATAAATATACCTGCTAGCAAAAGAACAGATACAGAGGGGAAGAAATGGGAGGTGGGGGGAGCTATGCAGTGTAGCCTGTTAATGTTATCTATTGTATAAAACCAAGCAGTATATTATCCAGTTGAATTGTGTAATATCTACATAGAGAAAGATGGTTCAGAGGCAGGCACAAAGAGCTCTTAGCCATGTAGAACCTCCCCCTTGGGGGAAATTCTGGCTGCTTAGATGCAGGGACCTAAATATTGTTAATGAAAGTTTTCAGTAGAAGATCCAAAAGCCTTTATTAGTATTATTCTGTCATGCCTGATCCTTTTGAATGGAAAGTTCAAAGAATCAAGCAAGTCTTAACGTGATTTTTGATCATCTAGCTGGTATAGTGTGTGCTTGGAGAGGATAAATGTCCCAAAACACCATCTTTTCCACATAATAGTGTAACTAATGGAGGTGAGAGGCACCAGCACTGGCTTAGAGGGGGTACTGAAATGGTGCCCTTCTCCCCCTGTAGTCTTTGCTATACGAGGAGCAGCCCCATGCTGCCTGGATGTAAGAGCTGGGTGCAGGGACACAGGGTAGGAGCAGTGTGGTCTGCAGGCAGGTAAGATCCCCACTCACTCGGGGAAGTTTATCCCAGGGCACCAAACTTGATAGTTAGTTATGCCTCTGCCTCCACACACTTCTTCAAAAAGTTCAATTGGCTACTCACCTCGAAACATAACACTCGACAGCTCCTCTTGTCTGAATTCCTTGAATTTCACTTTTGTTTTATTGTGGCCACAGTTTTATCCCCGTAAAAATAACTATGCCTGCTTTTGCGTGCCTGAGATTCATTGCCAGAATAAAGACTGCTATTCCGAGTCAGGTAACTGAATATGTAAACAGACGGATTCTCCCCTGCCATTCAGTACAGACACAAAAATGTAAGCACAATTAAAGTCAGGTCCACAATTGTGCCTGCAAGAGACATGATTTAAAAATAATATACTGGGTGGCTGGGTCCTTAAACCTGCCTGAACCCTTGTGTGCCCTATCTGCTTAATGTGCTCCCTCTTAAGTCAAGCTCATTCCAGTAACACAACTGGCTTCCCCTTACTGACTGCCAGTTGTTTCTACCCCAAGGTCTGTTTCTCCTCCCCAAACCAGCACTGTTCCTCCACTGGGAACAGCCAACATGGGAGTATGCTAGGACAGGTGCAGACATCACACTTCTTCCATCTTAGGTGGTCAGAAACTGGTCTATACCTGTAACAGAACAGAAGTTTGGAGCACACAGACTGGTTGGGGGGGAACAGAGGCCCAAGCCACAGCCCCCCCAGTCCTGCCCCAGCACAACTGGGGGACAGGGAGGCGGGCATTCAGTGTCTTCCTCTCCCTGCCACTGCCCTTCCACAGACCACTCCTATCCTTGCTGCTTGACAGAGGCATCCTGGGGTGCCCAGCACATCATGCCGGCTGCTGCTGTTGCCAGGCTATGGGAGGACATGCCAGGTGATCAGGACAGGAACACTCCATAGAAGGAAGGATCAGGCCTCACCTTCTGGCATGGACCTCCTGGGCTGCCTGGTGTGTCTTCCTGGAGCTTGGCACCAGTGGTAGGTGACGGAACGCCTCGGGTGGCCTGGCCTGGGCAGTGGACCTGATCCTTCCTCCTATGGAGCATTTCTGTCTCTGCTGCCTGGCACAGGCCTCCCAGGCTACCTGGCATATCTTGACAGCTGCTGCTGGTGCCAAGCTCCAGAGGGATACACCAGGCAGCCCAGGGGGTCTAGCACTGGGCAGTGGGGGCAGGACCACTGCACAGAAGGAAGGATTGGGGCTCTTGGAGCCCAGTCCTTCCTTCTGTGGTACCAGACCACTCCATATTGGCTGTTGGGTACACCCCCCCATAGTCCCTACTGTCACTGCAGGCCCTCCCACATGCCCAGCTATGGGCTTCTAGGAGGGAACCCCAGGGGGGGTCAGCATGGCAAGCCCAGCAGCCCAGCTGGTGATGGCAGGGGAGGGTGTGCCATGGTAGCCACCTCTGGGGCTATCCTGGGGGCCTGAGGCTGGCATGGGGTAAGGTCCGCAGTAGCAGCAGGGAGGTTGTAGGTATGTGCCCGGCAGCCAATCAGAGATGGCCCCCACTTGGCTGCCCTCAGCAATCTCCAGCATGCATGAGCACCCCCAACCTTCTGGTCTTAGCCGGTGCAGGCATTTGCGTGCTTTCCCCCACCAAAGGGTTCCATTGGCTGCCGATCCACTCTACATGGGTTCCTCTAAGCTGTGTAGATTGGACAGATTCTGCCTTGGGCCTTTTGAATGTTTTTATTTAGCCCTAGTCCAGCTGGCACTTTTCTGCATCTGTGTGCTAGCCAGTCAGCCAAATCTCACTGTTCCTTCTGCATCCCTCCCCCTCTCCCCCACACCTTTTCTGCATTTTCTTGTTATCTGTCCCACCCCCTCATCTGCCTGACATTCTAAAATACTATACAAATACCCTAGTCAAAAATACTACGTGAAGCATACAGTAGGGAAAGAAAGTCATCTACTTTCCATATTCTCTGCTTCTCCAGTTACAAGTTAAACATACCAAGCAAAATTCCAGGTGTTATCTAATTTCGTTGCTTCTACTAAAGAGACATTGCTTTAAAATAAAAAAGCAGAAGAAAAAAGATACTAACACACGAGCAGTTATAAAAGTAAATCACCTGGATATTAGCTTGGGTTGTCCTGAGAATAGAACATAGCTGTAGTGTAACTGGTGGGGGAGAGAAGGAGGAAAGAATGAGGAGGCAACCAAGGCACCAGCCCTAGGCACCAGCTTCAGAAAGGGGCACAAAAATAGCAGCCACTGCTGCCCAGCCACCCCTCAGCATAGGTATATCCCCTTTGAAGCCAGGCAAAACATACTCTTGCAAAGTGCTTACTCTCTGCTACACCTGAGCAAAGCTACTAGTAGCAAACTAATAGGAAAACATTACAGAACAAGAAAGGAACTACAAGCTTCATGTCTGTATCTTTAATAAAAGCTTGATTTCCTATTATGCCTTTCTCTATGAAAAAAAAATCAGTGATGACCAGATGGCACTCTAGGATTTTTGCACTTCTCCTTAAGAAATTAAAATGTGAATCTCTACAAACCAGTGTAAGCCAACTACCTAAACTGAAAATGTGTCACTAATTTTCCTTAAAGGTTGCAAAAGCTATGCAGTATAGGGTATTCCTGTGCCTCTTCTGCTACAATCCTGAAAATCTGCTCCTTTGCTCCCACACAGTGGGCATGTCTACACGTGCTATTAATCTATTAATGCACCTTAAGTTTACTTTACAGTAAAATAAGGTGCAGTAAGCTTGCCCTGGGAATGCATCTACACATGTGCCCTCGCAGGTGTGGATTTGCTTCCAACGGGAGTAGGCAGATCCCCTGCTCTGCCCCCCCTGCAGCAGCCAGAGGGAGCTGCAGGCTCTGACTTCAGCTGCCCAGGTGCCAGGGGACTCCTGGGGCAGACAACCTGGCAGAGGGCTCAGAGAACAGGCTTAGCTTAGCAGGGGCCAGATTCAGCCTGGCAGGGGATGTTGTCTCAGGAGCCTGTGGCCAGCATGCTATGAATGCTCCCCCCATCCTCCCCAACATTGGTGGACAGGACACTATATCCACAAGGCACTCGCGGATCATCTCCTCCTCTGCCCCCCACAGTTGGGTACCTGGGTGCCTGCCCATGGACCCCAGGCTCACAGAGCAAACCCAGACCTATGCAAAGTTTCAAGCAACAGCCCTTATTTCCCTCCCAAACAATATACTCCCTCCCACCCTCCCTCCCCAGCAGCAAACCCCACCCTAACCTCACCACCCACCACCAATAAAGCACACTTCTCTACATGCAACTATCTACAACAACTTAGTGTGTGCCCTCTTGGGGTGGGGAGGAACAGGGCAGTAGAAGCACCTACAAGGTGGATCCTGGGGTGAGGCACCCAGCGCCTGCCACCCCAGCCTCTGGCCACATAACTGCAGGTGTGAACGCCTCAATGAGGCCAGTAGGCTGGGGCTTGGCTGAGGGCAAGAGCTGCCACCATCCATGCTACTCAGCCTGCTCCTCCTCCTCCACCACCATGGGGCAGGGGCAGGGGCCACATGGCACCTGCGTAAGCAGTGCTGGGCAGCCCAGGTGGGGGGCCAGGCCACTGAGGGACCCATCTCAGGAGCAGAAACAGGGGACCCTGGCCACTGCAAGCAGCAATGGACCTAATCCCAAGTCCACTGGGGGTCTTGGTGCTGGGCTATGGGTGACTACCAGGGGGCAGGCAGGGCTGGGGGTTGGGCCATGGGCAGCAGGAAGGTGATGGCCAGGATCAGGATGGAGTCCAGCATCTAGCAGTCCTCCTCCATTGCCTCCACTGCCCTAGCCACAATGGCAGCCTGCTGCTCCTGGGCTTCAATCATCCTCTCAAGGAGGGCAACATGCCTCTCCCGAGGGATGAGAAGCTTGTCCTAGAAGGTGTGGTTCGCCAGGTCCCTCTCCCTCTCCCGCTACAGGTGCTGGGCTCTCCAGGCCCATGAATTCACCAGCCGCTACTCTTCCACTGTGACCAGCCAACCCAGCAGAAAGATGCAGCACTGAGGGACAGAGAAGGGAAAGCATTGGGGGGGACACCCCTTACCCCCGGTGCTGGGCCTCTGGCTACAGGCATACAGCCTGGGGACAGGTAGGTGAGCTGGTCTGCACTGCCTTCCTGCACTCCAGGCATGTGGCATCGCCTCCCCCTGCAGCCCTCCTCCTTGTGCAGGGTTTACTGCACAGATAGTCCCAACAGTCCAAGTGTGTCCCTGCTGGCAGTCAAATGTTGTAACCACCTGCAGTGTCCCAGGGCATGGAGGCACAGGCACTTGGCTACACATGCAGTGGCCCTCTGGGGAAGAGCTGGAGCTTGTCACTGCTGGGGTCACCCCCAGCATGCCCTCCCCACTGGGGGTGCACACCCACAGTAGGTGGGACAAGTTATGGCCTGGGCACCCAGGGCTACCAGATGAGGCTGGGAGTGAGGCGTGTACTGGGACCTGCAGCTGGTGCCCCAAAGGAGTCTCCCCTCGAGACTGCTCATCACTGCAGGGCCCTGGTGGAGGCTTCAGCAGCCTGCCTGTGCTGAAGTAGACATGGCAGCTGTGTCTAGGGTTCCTCACAGTGAGGATGCAATCCAACTGCCGTATAAAGGGCATGGTCCTGTGGTCAGCCCCAGACCACCAGTTATGATCTGTGATGTGGGCCCACTGGGCCTTGACCTTTATGCACCATTGGCTCCCAGATCACTGGTAGCCACAGTCCTGCATGCAGGCTGTCATTTCCTCCTAGTAGTGTGCGTTTGACTGGCTACCCCAGGCAAACTGCCTGTGCACATCAGCATTGCCCCATATTGCCATGAACGAAGCACGCTCCCGACGGCTCAGGGGCCATGGAGGCACTGGTGGTGGCAGTGGGAGCATGGTGGTGGTAACCAAGAAGCTCCTGCAGACACCGCCGGTGATGTCACCAGCGAGGGGGGAGTGGTGAGCGGCCTTTTGATAGGGGGGTGCACTGCCATACTCAGAGGGTGCATGTGCACTCATGTGGACCCCCTACGCATCAACAGTGCATATTGCTATGAAGTCAGCAGTCTTTCCCTCTGACCAGTTGGGGCCCCAGGATACTGTTTGTGGTGTTGAGGAAGCTGCCATTGTGGCTGCTTCCAGGGAACTCAGGAGGCTCAGGAACAGATTTGGGGTGCCAGCAGGGCTTGGCAGCTGCCCAGAAGGCAGGCAGCTGATGGAACAGAGCTGGGGTCTCTAGACCTGCTGCGACTGGCATGTGCCCACAGTGGAGGGGCATGGTGCCTGGGGGGCAGGTAGGAGGTGGAACAGGCCACCAGGGCCAGAGCTGGGTTTTGTGGGCCTCCTGTGGTCTCCTGTGGCTAACACACTCCTGGGATCTGATGGCCATGGGCAGGCAGCAGCTGGCACAGGTCCCTGGGGTCATGCCAGGGTTCTAAAGGCCATACTGGGGCAGCCCAGGAGCCGTCCCTGCTCTATGGCTGGAGAAACTCCCAGCCATGTGGCTATGCCCCATGCAGGAAGCTAGCCCCCTGCTGGTCTGGTTGACTGGGAGCAGATTTATACCCGAGTCACTATCTACCATTGCATTACTGTATAGTCGCTACTGCATGGTTACTCTACTACCTGTATCTACAGGTGGTAGCAAACCGTGCAGTCGACTAATTTTCTGTGCATAAATGCAGTGCATGTGTAGACAGTGATGCTTTACTGTGCAGTAGATTAGTCTAATGCACAGTAAAGCATCTCATGTAAATGTGCCTGAAATCCAGAAATGAGTCACCAAAGTCACCCTGAGGGCACCTCCTACTGCCACTTGAGAGAACACTATCTTGAGTGTGCTTAAGGACATGGGGGCACTATCATGGTGGCTTCACTGCCTATTTTCCCAATTTGGCATGTTCAGAGCAAGTGTAAGTGTAGGGGTTGGACAGACTTCCTGGTAGCACTCTAAGTAGTGTCACAGAAATGGTAAAGGCATACCTTTGAATACTCAGCACTTCTTTAAAAATCAAGGGATTTCCCTTCCTGGCTACCTGCTATAAGTGACCAGCACCTATATTAACCAGGTCACTCTTCTTTTTTTCAAGCACTATTTCCAAGTTTTTCTACACATTTTTCCTTTCCTACACAACTTGTCTTAATGCCCCAGTTATACTTTTCAGGTTTCTTCCTCTTATACATTTTAAGGCATGAAGTCACCAAAACTTTCACTGACAATTACAGACAAAGCTTTTAGTAAGGGAAAGCTTTTAATTTGGAAACCTATAGTCCTAACTGACAGGAAAGACTTGGGTGAGATAGGATAGTATAATTGTTTCATTCTTTTGCCTAACATGACACAACTTTATCACTTTCAGTTCTAGAGAGGCCTTTTCCTTGCGATTTCCTTAGATACAGCCTTCTCCCCCTGAGCTTTAAATAAACTGTTTTACTTAAATTGTTATTATTATTTTGTCCTGAAGCAGATGGCCTTTTACTCCAATCTCTCATTCCACTGTAATCCTACCCCATAAAATGCCATTCTATAAAATATACCATTATAGTCAGAATGGTGGGTTAATAGAATATAATAGAATATAGTGTAAAATGGATTTACCTCTATAGTCAGACAAAAAAATCACAATATATCAGAGTAGCTTAATTCTTCAGAACCAAATTGAATACTACATGCCTCAAGCTGTTTGGCAGGAAATTAGATTTGTGCTAAACAGCTAAATGCTTAGGTGCATGCAAAATAAACTAGATAGGGCAATTTCATGATCTGCATAACTTCATGTTGGCTCTATTTTTTGTGGCCATTGGCATGCTAAGGTGTCATCAGCAAAAAATCATCTTCCTCCAAGATATCATGCATGTTCCTCTCCCATGAGGGATTAAATAACCTATTGAGAAACAATAAATGAGAAACATCTATAAAGCCAGCAGGAGAATCAAATCTATTTGGGGGCTTTTTTTTTTGTAAATTATCCAAAATTTAAAAAGGACCCAGATAAAGGCAATGTCTAATACTAAAAATGTGAAAGCATATATTTTTTTTTACCTTTTTCTCTTTTCAAACCACACCAAAAAGGATACATCTGGCATTCCCTTTCCTGTGTAAAAAGTATCCCATCTAACTAACTCCTAACTATCTTACCAGGGAAGGATATTAAAATTATTTCACATATGCTCAAACATTTTGACAGGCAATCCATTTGACACAAAGACAATGCTGGGGGGAAAAATGACAGCCTGGACAAGAGTACATTATTTAAATTCCTGAATGTGATAATGCTGCTAATATAATATGATAATGCAACCCAATTAGTCATTTTACTAAGACCAGATACTAGCAAATCTCTTATCACATTATAAAGTGCCATTTTCATTAGGAAATTTAATAAAACACAAATTTATCATGCCAGTTACATTCATGCAAAAATATATATTTACTATATAAGGGAAAATGGAAATTGCTAATGAGATGATGAAGCTGTTTGAGCAGTAATTATGTGGCTAAAAGGACGTGATTTTCATACTGTGCTTCCAATGCAGAAATAATTTTTCACAGGTCTTACTGTAGAACCCATTATGTGGTATCTACGTGCTGTAAAAGCAAATCAGGTCTGTATTCTATTTGACTCTCATCAACAATTCTGCCATTTATCCTTCTCGAGCTCTAGGACAGCCTTTTAGCTGTATTCTGGAAAGATGACATTCACAATAATTATATATAAGTAATGAAAGTGTGCAGCAGGTCTAGAAAATATAAAGTCTTCGGATTGGTCACAGGCTCTTCTCTCTTCCTTTCACCTTCGGCCTACTCCATACAGGTGGTCATACCCAGGGTCTGCTCTTCAACCCAGCCATTATGTTTGGCAGGCCATTATCTTATCAAAACCAGTGTCAACATTTTCCCTCTCACTGCTGAAAGCCCCATACACAGAATGAGGAGTCGAATGTCTATTGATTCAGTATTACTGGACATGAGCTTTGTTATCTCTGTTGTCACAAAGATCTTCTTAGTATTCTTACACTATTTACCAGAGGGAAAGCAAAAACTTGGGCACTGATGGTAAATGATACCGAAAGGATGGAAGAAACAATTTGTCCAAACCTACACCATGGCTGCCCCATAGACCAAGACATAATTCCTATCAGCTTCCACTGTAGGTGCCATATCTCCTTCAATTATCCAGGTGGGTTACAATTCTGAATGCCTAGAACCCTCAACAAAATTCAGCACCAAATGCTGCAAAGAATTAACATCCTACTTCACTGAAAAGTTCACATGCATTTTGGAAGTTGTCTAACACTGTGGATCTGCTCTGTTCATCCCTAACTATCAAAAGCCTAGCTATATTCCTCAAGATCAGCACCCTCACCCATTATGTATTGGACACTGCCAGAGCCCCGCTGTCACCAACACCGCTGCAGCGACCTGCGGGAGCTCCCCACTCACTGCCACCATACCGCTGCCTGTGGATGGTTGCCATGCCCTCCCAGCCTCCAGGAGCACAGGTCACTCATGTTGAAGACTATTACAAACTTCACTTTTTCACTCCATGCACTGAGCACATTTCTTTAGCTTTATCTCCTCTGGTATAAACACAACATCATGTACATAAGAGAGCAAATACAAACCAACCAACTCTACCAGGGGAGAAGATAAGACAGTGATGTGTGATAGCAGTTAGTCACATTGGTTAATGGACTGCTGGACGGACTCCGGTGTTATAGTGATAAGCACAGTACAAGAATGTGTAGAAATAGAACAAATAACATTTTGGAATATGAAAAGAAAGTCATAGAGGAGAAAACCAGTTATATCATTTGGTATCTATGTGCCCCAACCCGCACAAGGTTACCTCGGGATTACCCCAGCAAGAAATGTAGGAGTGTGGATAAACAGGGGAGTAGATCAGAGAAGAGTTGTTATAATTTCCCAGCTACCAGAATGATGGTTAATGCCATTAAACCATGCCCTCCTATAATAAAGAACTGTGAATGGATTTTTTTAGATCATGATAATGACCAAGTTATTTTAGGTTTGTTATGGACATGAAGGAACCTATTTCTGTGTGTGGTGAAGCTAGGAATTATTTTCATAAGGAGAAGGAGTAGTCAGGGGCAAAGGGGGAATGTTCCTTCAAAGACTGTGTAAAAAAAATGAACTCAATATTTTTTGTTGGGGCCATGAAGATATAGAAAGAAATAATTTAAGTGACTTGTTTAGATGCCTGTCTTCTAACGTACGAGTGAGCAATGCAGAAACTCGGAAGTTCCACAACGTCCTTCACACAGGACTTTCTAACTTCAAAATCCCTGCCAATGAGCATTTTTGCAAATATGGGTGTTGCAATTCAAATTCATATAGAGGGCAATTTTACATGTGCTCTGGAGGGGAATAGGGATGCTTTAATTAAAGTGGCCCTGAAAGCTGCTTGGGTGGCTTGGGTATCAGTGTCCCCACACTTCAAAATGGTGGGGGAGGCGCTTTATCTAAAGCTCATCAAACAAGCTGTAGTTAAACCACCCCCGCTGCCACGTGGAAGTGTGGGGATGCTGATACACAAGACAAAGAGGCTGGCTGGACTGTGCTAATTAGTACGCTCCAGTAGACTTGTTTAATCAAGTTTGCTCCAACATACTGTAATTACAGCACATGGCCTGGAACCTTTGTTTTCTTTTGGGGGGTTTGAAAAGCCAGCTGCTCTCCTCATGCAGGGTGACTAATGATGGAGGCTAATATAGGAAAACTCTAGTAAGACTTATTGTTGAGTAATTACCTCTATTAGTATTTTCTGTACTCATGTCATTGTAAATCAGTGTTATATTATGTTCTTTCCTTTATGAGGTGCAGTAAGTATTAGGGCTGTGCGAAGCTTCAGTCCCTAATACGATTCAGAAGAGACTTGGGTCGATTCAGCCACTGAATCTCCGAATTGAATCAAGAGACCCTTTAATCTCTCCAAATCAAACTGGAACCCCTATGAAGGGTAGACAACCACCTTGCTGGGGTCGTTTGATAGGGGGTCGGACTTGATGATATGCTCAGGTCCCTTCCAACCCCAGAAACTATGTGCAAGATTTGTAATGGCATTAACTTCTCCCTAAAGATGAGCTAGTCACCAAAGGTTTTTATTAGCCTCTCAATGCTGCTGATGAAACAAAGGACAAGAAAAACTGTTTTAGATAGCCCTAATAGCCTTCCAGTACCTCTCCAGGAATGGGTGGATACAGAATTTTGTAAAGTGGGGTGTGGGAACAGCAACACACATCTGGCTCAGACTCTTCATTTCACTTGTGCCTACTCTGACTGTGGGGCATGCTGTGCTTAGAGCTGGTCCTAATAAGAATATATTGTCAAGAAAAATTAAGGGTATACCCTTACAGCACAAAACAGAACTACCATGAGATACACTGGGCTCATGCCATGTCCTAGCTTTTCAGCCAGAAGTAGCATATATACTTTAGCAAAAGCCAGAGCATATCAGTGGGTGAAGAGTGCCATACTAGCATAGCTATACTGCTTTTGGTTTGGAAACTGGTGCATGTGGAGTGAGAGACGCTCATTAACACCTCAGGAGCTTGTCTCAGCACTATGCTGCTTCGCACAGATGTCTTATTTACCCTATGACTTTGATAGAGTGCCAGAAGAGATACACTTCAAAGACTTGTATTTCCTTCTGGGAAAGCATCTGAGATTTTGCAGTCTTACCTGAACTGGCCAAACCTCCTGAAACTGCCAAATTAGCCTGAAAAATAATTTCATATCCATAGACTCTCTTGGCAGACTTCTCAGTGCAGGCAACATCTTTTTGTTAAATATTTCCAAAATATGTAACACAATCAAAAACTGACTACCCTGCCCCTCCACCCCCAACTGGGCCTCCAGAAGATCCTGCAATGCAGTTAATACTTAATAATTATTTCTAGCTTCATTACTAGCTACAAATCTTGCAATATTGTGCTTACAGTAATTGTGCACAAACCAGAAATACAGAACCACCAAACAGGAGCAAAGCCTTCAGGGGTGTGTTGGTGTGGTTGCATCCCAATTTGGTTGTGCACCACATGCTCAGTGAACTCTGAGAGCTCACCAGCATGTCAACACAGTTGACAGAGCTTCTCAGGGGCTGCACACTGCCACCACTTGTCTACTTTCCCCTGCTGCTGACTTTGGAGAGGTGAAGATCAAGGAAAGCAAACAGTAGCAGGTTGCAGAGCTGCTTGAAATCAGAGACTCTGGGCCAATCCTATGCTGGTTTGCTAGTAGAGCTCAGCGAAACCTACTCTGACATGCCAGTGATTTCTGAGAGCTTGCTGGCATCCAGGATCATGGAAGGAACTGCAGTCACACCCCCTTCTGCTGCATGGCACGTGCTCAGTGCACTATCTTCACTGTTCATATGCCATGCAATGGAAAGGGTATGTGTAGCACCCCGTCACCATAACCCTAGACCCTTCTGGGCCACCAAATATTTCAAAACTCAAATAAAGCTGAGGTCTGCTTTGGTTCTTACCTTATCCTTCCCAATTAATGGAGAGGAAACTAAAGCAATCACTCAGAGTCCTATACTACAATAAAACAATTGATAAGTCATTTTATCGTGCAACCATATTATGTTGACATTCAAAGAGAAGTAACTATAGAAAAGTCTAATACTAATGTATTGATCAGGAATTGAAATGTGAATGGAACCAGAAACATTCATTGGTCTTTAATAGGAACTTTCCATTTGGGCATCTATTTCTCTCTCTGTGCTAGGTGAAACACCTGGCTTTTTATTCTTTAATAGCATCTGTATTTGGAAGCTATAAACACAGAGATCCTTCATGCTGTGACATACCATTTTTGTATCTAGACAAATGAGTACTTTTGTTCTCACCTGTCAAGGTTATGCTGTTTTGCCACAGAGATGGCTGAGGTTGCTATTCAAAGGAAGGCCAAGGTAGCTTCCCCTTTTCCTCCTCAAGCCCCTTTGTGATTTGATTTTCAAGAGTAAAATGTTTGCAGCATATGAGATCCATATTAATACAAAGGTGCCAGGTTTGCAAAGGTATTTAGGGACATACAGATTCAGTGGGTGTGTAGTGGGATTGACTGAAAGCACATAAGTAATTATATATCTATGTCACTGGAAAATAGGCATCTACTGTAGCAGAGTATGATTACAAATCCCACTAAGCACATATCTTCATCTGGAGGTTCCTAAACCCCTTTCTGAATCTAGCCTTTAGTTTTGGTCTACTTATTTTGAGTTCCAAAAATTTATAAGTTTATGTTATGGCATTGCAAAATCCAGGGTATCCACTCCGCAGAATTTACAACGAAGAGACTAATTGTTTCCTGAAACACGTGAGCAAAAAATGCTGATTTCATAAACCTCTTAAATGCTGAGCCATCAAAATATTTACCAACATTTCTAGGCAGAGATCTGTACATATCAGTAGGTGAGGCCAGATTACAAAGGTATTTAAGTAACTAAAGACAGGTGTTTGGCAGGATTTACAAAACTGCCTAAGCTAGGGGTAGGCAACTTTCTAGTTGTGGGCCAAAATGAACTACCCTGGATCAGAGGCAGAAGGAAAGGAGGATGCTAGGACTCTGCCGCTGCTTGCCTCCTCAATGGCATGGGACTACTACCCTCAGAAGGTGCTCCCTTGCCACCAAATGCTATTGAAACCCCTGCTGCAGGCTGAATAAAAGGTTGCCAAACCCTGGCCTAAGCAAGTAAAATGCCCAACTCCAGCTGACAGTCCGTAGAATGCCTTACTAGAGTAAATCCCACAAGTTATCTAAATAACTTCATAAGTCTGGACCCTTTGCAGTTATATACTATTCTTGGGAACTAAATCCCAGAGGGGAATCTATCATTTTTGCTCATTTGCCTGGCATTGCAATAAGCCAGAATGCACACAGCCAATCACATACAATTAAACAATCTCAAATAACATAAATGGGTTCCCATCTGCCATGCACCAGACAACACTTCATTATAATGTTTGTAACTGTTGATTCACCCAGAAGACTGCAGGCCTGATTCTCTTCCCACAAGAGTTTTATTGGCTTCACTGAAGTGACTCCTTAGTTAAAAGAGCATTTAGGTACAGTAAATTTTCCCACATAATCCAATACTTTTGCACCTACCTCTGCGTCATTTCAGTAGGAAAAAACCTCCAAAGCCATGTTACCCATTTCTCACCAGTTAATCATTCAAAAGGAAAAGACAACCTTTGGCTACTTTAGGGCAAAGGGGAACATGTAAAATGGCTTGTATCTTATGAGGCATATTTGAGTATTAATCATTTTTGTGTGTCAAAACATATCTTGGAAGCTATCCAAAGCTGTACATAAAATCGTATAATCTTTAAGATTAACAGCAGTGAACTCTAAAATACAGTGTTCCAGCAAGACTCGTCTTATACATGGGAAGATCCTGATTTAAAAGCAGGGTTATCAATAAAAAATGCTACCAAAACAGCTTTGAAATTTCTTTCTGAAATAAAAGTCCCTTCCAGACAAATTGGGTTTTGGTTGCGTCTGAACACCCTCTGCTTTCATTATACAGTGATTTTTCTTACAGCTGCTAAATCCTATTTTTTGCAAGGAAAAAAAGCAATTTTGCACCTCTAATCATCAAAAGCAGCGTAATTTAGGCCTTTATTGTGTCAGTCATGAATTGTCTTTCTTGTGAGTTCACAATGTCATAATATTCTTTTTGATTAATGAGGATCCTACAATTACAGGGTAGAAACCGTCATGCTGTACTGCAGAGCCTGTCTGAAGGCAAAAATTACAGTTAATGCTAATGCATTAGCAAAGAGTTATGAGTGGAATTATTACTGTCACCAAATCAAAAGATTGTACATCCAGAAGACTGATAGCTTTGTAGTTTCTGGAACGTGATTTTAGACAGTAGGTGAACTTTCACATGCGATCCTTAAATTCCTCTTTCCACTTTTGTGCATTTAATGTCTTAGCACACATTAAATGTGTATTATCTGGAATACCTCTGTCTACTGAGGAGACTGACAGATGTGGCTGGAAGCCTTTGTATGAAAAACAAAAGAAGCCTAAGCAGAAGCTAATCTGGGTAAACGAAATTCTATCGCACATGAAATAACCAGCTTTAATAGTGCAATCAGTTTCCATGGGCCATCTGGGTTACCAGCAGTAGAAGGGCAAAGAGCTTGGAGGCAGAGGACAACATTTTACAATAACAAAGTCCAAATCTGAAAACAATTGTATTGCTAATGCTTTATGCAGAGCCATAGAGCACATGTGCTTCCCACACCTCACCTCAAAGACCTGACTCAGGGGGGCTCCTCCATCTCAGGATCCAGAGCACCCAAAGGGAAGAAGCCTAATGGGCCAGGACACCAGCTTATACTAACAACAGTACTGAATTCAATCCAAGTCTACAGTCCCATGGTAACATTCACTCTCAAAGAGTGGCCTGGGGCTGATGCTCCCACTGCCTACCCTTTGTCCAGCAGTCCAGTGACTAGATCATTCACCTACGAGGCTCTCCTCAGCCTTAGGATTGAAACCTACATTTCCAACTTCTCAGTAAAGTGCTCTAAACACCCTCCAGCCCTACTAGCAAAACCGGGCCACTATATAACCAAGAATGCAAGATGCATGAAACCAGAAGGGGAACAAGAAAGTGGGACCCTACCTTTGTAGCTTCATGAGCTGCAAGGCTGACAAAACAACTAGCAGGACTGAAATCCTGGACTTCAAAAATTCTGACTTCAACAGGCTCAGGGCATTAGTACAGGAGGCAATGTGGGACCAGGGATGGAAGGTGAATGGGGTGCATAAAGAGTGGCTGCTCCTCAAGGACTCAATCCTCAAAGCACAAAAGAAAACCTTTTCCACAAAGAGGAAAGGTAGCAGAAGGGCTGGCAAGCCCCCCTGGGTCAATAGAGACATCATGGTCCTCTTGAAAAAGAAAAAAGAGACGTATACAAGGTGGAAGCTAGGGACAATCCTCAGGGAGGACTATACAACAGTGGTACGCACTTGTAGGAAAATGATTAAGAAAACTCAGTCACGCCTTAGCTTGTTAGCCAAGGGGTCAGGGACAATAATAAGTCCTTCTTTAGGCAGAAGAAAAACAAATGGAAGCATGGGGCCCCTGCTTAACACCTCGGGACAGCTAGTAATGGACACTCAGGAAAAAAAACTGAACTCCTGAATGACCACTTTGCTTCAGTATCTCACTGGACTAAGGGGAAAGACAAGTGAGGTAAGGATCACAGGGAGCATGGTGGGAAGGATAGCCTTCCCACTGTGGATGCTGAGCTGGTGCAAAACCAACTAGAAAAGCTAGACATTTATAAGTCAGCAGGAGCAAATGGACTTTACCCTAGAGTGCTGATGGAGCTGGTTGAGGTCATTGCAAAACTGTTTCAGAAATCATGGCACACAGGGGAGATCCCTGAGGATTGTAAGAGGGCCAACATTATGCCCATTTTTAAGAAGGGGAAGAGGGAGGACCCGGACAACTATAGGCCAATCAGCCTAACCTCCATCCCAGGGAAAATCCTGGAAAACCTCATTAAAGAATCTATGCGCAATACCCTCAACAAGCGTAAGATTCTGAACGACAGCCAGCATGGCTTCATCATGAGTAAGTCTTGTACCAATCTCATCTCCTTCTACAAACAAGTCTCTTGCCACCTGGACATGGGAGAGAAGGTTAACATTATCTACCTAGACTTCCAAAAGGCTTTTAATCTAGTATGCCATGGTATCCTTGTGGGAAAATTGGAAGATTGTGGGCTTAACTGCTCAACAGTTCAGTGGGTGGAAAACTTGCTGCATGGTAGGACCCAGAGAGTTCTCATGAATGGAGCTGTGTCATCCTGGCAAGAAGTGGCCAGTGGTGTCCCTCAGGGGTCTGTGCTTGGACTGCTGTTTTTCAACATCTTTAGCAATGATTTGGACGTGGAGGTGAAAAGCTCACTGGCCAAGTTTGCAGACAGCACCAAGTTATAGGGGAGTGTGGTCATAACAGAAGATAGGTTGCAGACACAGGTGGACTGGGACAGTTGGGCGCACTGGAACGAGATGAAGTTCAACACTCAGAAGTGTAAGGTGCTCCATCTGGGGACAAACAATCCCTAACATACCCACAGGCTCGGTGGCAACAATTTGACTTGTACCACAATCGAAAGGGACCTAGGGGCAGTGATCAACCAGCGCGTGAACACAAGGCAGCAGTGCAATGCTGTGGCCAGCAGGGCAAACAACATGCTGGCATGCATTAATCATTGCATCTCAAGCAAAACTAAAGAAGTGATACTCCCACTGTACTCTGCACTGGTAAGACCGCAACTGGTGTACTGCATCCAGTTCTGGGCACCACACTTCAACAAGGATGTGGAAAAACTTGAGAAGGTACAAAGAAAAGCCACCTGTGTGATCAGGGACTTGCAAGACAAGCCATATGAGGAGAAGTGGAGGGACTTGGGCCTCTTCAGCCTCCAGAAGAGAAGGCTGAGAGGGGACTTGGTAGTGGCTTACCGCTAAATCAAGGGAGTACCTCAAGAACTCAGTGAACAGCTGTTCACCAGGGCACCCCTGGGGAAGACCAGGAGCAATGGAAACAAACTCCTGGAAGGATGCTTCAGGCTCAATTCCAGGAAAAAGTCCTTCACAGTCAGGGTGTCCAGACTATGGAATAAACTCCCTCCAGTGGTGGTGCAGTCACCTACCCTGGAAATCTTCAAAAGGAGACTGGACAGTCTCCTTGCTATGGTCACTTGACCCCAGTTGTCTTTTCCTGCCTAGTGCAGGGGGACTGGACTTGATGATCTACAAGGTCCCTAACAATCAATGAATCTATGAATCGATGATTATGGTACTGTCCTGGGAGGGAAGAATCCTATTACTCTGTTGCCAGGAGCGTTTTTGTCTATTAACCAATTATTTTCTAACCTAAAATGCATGAACAGTCCTGGCAGCATGACTCTCCTGTATCCACAGGGATGCCGTACTTAAGTTAAAGAGTTCCTTCTTCCTTCCTCATCTTCTGTTCCCATGAGTTCTAGCCCCACAAGTTGCAGCAAGGGAAGTTGAGGTTAGATATTAGGAAAAACTCTCTCACTAGGAGGGTAGTAAAACACTGCAACCAGCTACCCAGAAAGGCTCTGGAATCTCCATCCTTGGAGGTTTCTAAGACCTGGACAGAAAAAGCCTTGGCTGGGATGATATAGTTGGGGATGATCCTGTTTTGGGCAGGGGGTTGGACTAGATGGCCACCTGAGGTCCCTTCCAACCCTAATTTTCTCCGATTCTGTGTTTCTATGAATTTTTCATTCCTTGCTTCACAGTAACCCAGCTTCAGCAGAAGAGATGAGGGACTGCCCACACAGCCTACTCTGTAGACTGCTAGTTAGGACACTTCCAGCAAGAGGAAAATGAGGGCTTAAATTCCTTCAGGCCAATTAGGGTCCAAGGGCATTTATAAACAACACTTTAAAGCAGGTTTAAAGCGGGTTAAATGCCTTTTGCACTGCTTTACTGGCATTGCTATTTGTGCATTCGGTGGCATATTGACCATTAATTCCCACTGCTGTAGTGCATTTGGTGACGTAATGCACCTTAAATGATTTGAGGATCCAGCAAATTACTTTGGGGCACTTCAAACTAAAACACCTCCAAGCAGTTTTAGTTTACCCTACAGCTGCAGACGGAAGAACTGGGCTCCGTGTGGCTCAGGGGCTGTGCAGGCAGCCCATGCAAGCAGCCTGGCAGCAGCCTGGGAAAGCAGGCTCCACAGAAGAGGGTGCGGGGAAAAAGCTACAAGCCTGATCTGTATTTCTTTTCCCCAAAGCCTGCCTGCCTGTCTGAGCTGCACAGGGGCCTGGTGCTTCCTCCCATGGCTGTGGTGCCCCCCAGGACTGCCCGAGCCAGGTGTCTGCAAGCAGGTGTTGCCAGGGGGGCGGCTGCTGCTGCTGCAGAGGGAAGCACCAGCCTCCCTTCCCCCCCACCACCCCCCTGCAGCTCAGGGACCACTCTGACCACCAGTAGCTCACTCTCCTCTCCCTGCCACTGGAGAGGCAGGTAAGGAAAGGGCGGACATGGGTGTACATGACATGGGGGTTTACAATCGCCCTAAATTGAAGCAGCGGTTTTTGTAAACCACCACTTGAATTTAAGGAGAATTAAACCCTCGTGTTGTGTACAAATGCCCTCAATCCCAGCTCTACCCACTAAACTACTGTTCAAAAGATGGGTACTACTAGCAGCACCACTGTTTTTGGTAGCATTTTTGTTGACAAGCCTGCTTTTAAATTAGGATCTTCTTACAGATCAGATGAGTATTGTTGGAACATTGTATGAATTGCTCCAAAGTGAATGTCACAGAGTGCGACATTTGGTACTGAATTCATTGCTGCTGTTGGTGTCAGATATTAAGCATGTTGTGTGCATTCCTAAAGATTATGCATTTAACTAGATATTACAGTTAAAACAGTAAATCTAGAGTAAATATCTCAGATCAGAAGTTGACATATTTTGAAAACAAAATCATACATGACAGCCTGTTATTCCTTCCCTCTTCTGACAATATGAACAAGAATCTTATTTGGCTGGGACTGTCATAAGGAAATACCCCCATACCTCAGCATTTTGAACCATCAATATAGAGTACCAAAGCACATTGGTTTTAAACAACACAAATGGGTTGTAGGCATGTGTCAAGACAGGACACCTAACAAGATTTTTAAAAAAATCTTCAACTTTGTCACCACTCAACGCTTGTTTTAAAGGCTTGGGTGATTAAGGAGAGATAACTTCCAGAGCAGAATCATGATGGAAAGAAATATGAAAAATCAGTCACTTTCACTGAAACATCAGCTGTATCGGTGCTACTGAGTGAACACAAATTGTAGAGCAGAAAGGACAGGTAGACATAGGGAGGTCAAAGTTATTATTCACCAAACCAACATCCATATGAAAATCATTACAACTAAAGAACAGTTTTATTTTTTAAATCCCTCTCTCCAAATTTCCCACACCTGTATAGAAAATAATCTAAATCTAGAGCCGCAGGCTAGAACTTGCTCATAGAAAGAGTGTCTTCACCAAATGCTTGCCTTCAACTGAGAATATATTTTAAATACTACAACTGGAGTAGACTGGAAAGAAAACACATGGAATTTTGGGCATGTAATGGGCAATGTAGACAAGAAAATAAGGAAATAACATCAAGAACATGGACAAATATCCCCAATAAGATCCTGAAGAAAATTATCAAAGAATCCATTACAAACAGGCTTACTGAAGGCAGTATCTTGAAGCATAGGTAACATGGCTTCATTACAGGAAGGTCATGTCAGACCAACCTCTTTTCTTTCTATGATCAGATAACTCTCGACCTGGATAGGGGAAATGAGGTGGATGTCATACACTTGGACTTCAAAAAGGCCTTTGACCTACTCTCCCACAATGTCCTCATAGTTAAATAGGGAAAATGCAGCCTCGACTACTGTATGGTCCAATGGCTAGGTAACTGGTTCTGTGGCAGGACCCAAAGGGTATTGACTGATGGAACTGAATCATCATGGCATCCCTCAGGGTTTAGTACTTGGACCAGTGTTTTTCAACATGTTCATTAATGATTCTGATTCAGGTATTAAATGCAAACTGGCAAAGTTCACTGATGACACCAAACTATGGGGGTGCATGGTCACTCTCGAACATGGACTGGCAACAGAGGCCAACCTGGGCAGTCACTTCAGGCTGGATATAAGGAAAAACTTTACAAGTCGAGTGCCGAGTGTTTGGAACAGGCTCCACCCAGAGGTGGTAAATCATTCACCCTGGCAATCTTCAAAAAGTGTCTTGTTGCCCAGCTTGCTGGGGTCATCTGATCCCAGCAGTCTTTCCTGCTCAAGTGCAGGAGGGTTAGGCCCAATGATCTGGAAGGTCCCTTCCAGCCCCTAACAACTATGAAAGATTCACAGCCTGCTGAGATCACATGGGAGAATATCTCTTCATTCCCCTGACATCATGGTGCCTGAGGCTTCATTGTTATTTCAGTCTTTTTCACGCTATACATGTAAAACATACTTTTTCTTTTGCGGACCATGGTATTAGGCCTAATTAATGATATGACGCAGGGATGATATGCAAAACATCAGACTAAATGTCCTAATCATCCTTTATGGCCTTAATTTTTATGAAACAGTATGGCCCAGATATTCATACTTCAACATGCTTCATGATCTCAAATATCAAATAAACAGCAAACTTGCTAGAAGAACTAAGATGCCAAGCCCATGATACGAAATTTCCAACAGCTTCAACAAGGGTTGAGTATCTTGCAGAACTGAGCCAAACAACATGATGAACTAGCTAATACACAGCATTCAAGAGAAAGCAGTTGTGGGAACCTGAAGGTACAGTTAAGTTCATGTATCCTGTACAAAGTGTGAAGCACACCCAAAATGTGAGAAAGCTGTGGAGAATGCCCAGCAAGGTAAACCCCATCGTCAAACAAAATTCTAGGTAAAAGCTCTGAATGGATAATTTAATACATTCTGTGAAAAAAGCAGTTTACTCAATACTAATATATTTTCAGTAGATCTGTTGCCTATAAATCATTTTATATAAATGGCATTCAGGTGGTTTGTTCAACTACAGCTTTTCTGAGTGCTATTTTGTAATTAAAAATATAATTTTTTTAAACTAAATTTTGAGTTTCACTTAATTTTATGTATTATGAGACTAAAATCAGTACATTGGACAGAGAGCGAGAGATCAAGATGCACTGAAACAGGGAAAAAGTAATCAAAATTAACAAGCAATGAGTATACATTTTGGATTTGATCAGTCTCAAGTATAAGTTCTCCTACCTCCTTTTTTTTCCTATGTTAATATCAGCGTTTGAAAAGGTGACATTAGAAGGTAATTACCCATTCTCTGTTAATTTCGTTGTATCAGATAGTTTCTGTATTTTCCCAATATAGTCCTTCTTTGCAGTTGTTACAATTTAAATTAATTTCCCTTGAACATAGATGACTAGAGTTGTCCAGAGTAGGCCTTATCTATGCTTTCTACAATGGTGTAAGTACTTCCCTATCTCTTATGGAAATACCTTACTGGGCATGTCCCAGGATAACACACTGGTCTTTCTTCACAGCCTCATCATCACATTGCTGGATCACAGCTATCCTGTATTCAACTAATACCTACATGTCTTTCCACACGCTTGTCCTTTCTAACACGAGCTTCCAGGTTTCAGCAGAAATTCTTGTTGGTCCCTAAGTGTGTGATTTTATATTTGTACCTTTACATTTCATCCTGTTTCTACTACTCAAATGTTCAGGGGTTTCTAGTTCTTCTTGTATAATATTCAGAACCTCCTTCATATTAACCAGTGACAGAAATAAATCTTGATCAGTACTGTCTTGGAGTTTAATCAAGAAATGGGTAGCCTAGAAACAAGAGAATTATTTTCTTGTATATGTTAATTATTTCAGTCATCTAGGGCCTGTATAATTGCTTTTTTTCCCCTAAAACAAGTGATGCAGTAAAATGGTAAGAAATGTAAATGAAAGTGATTGACATCTAAAATGGTAGATTTTAAAGTTACATGACAATTAACATGCTTCCTAAATATTAGTCAGAGATGTAAATGATTACTATCTAATTATCTAATAATATGGTGTGCTAGCTTGTTAAATATGCAAATGTTCTTTATAAGCATCATCTATTAATAATGGAATAATTATTTATCGATAATGTACTTGAGAGTTAATAACAGAAAGTGTATTTATTGAGTATATAGCTCAGATTAATTTTACTAGCCTATAAGAACTGTTTCACATCTTGATGGCCTTGGAGTCTGTCTTTCATGATCCTGAAAAATGATGCAGAACTATCAGAAATGCATGCATCAATATAATTAAGACTATTTTCAACAGCAAAAGAAAGGTTGGGTCCCTAAATCCACATGAGATGTCATCATTAAAAAAGAAACAACAGATGAAGTTGAAACTCCCTGGGCTTTTGAATATGAGGAATTTAACAAATAAAATATTAAAATGGAAAGAGATAGACTGATAACCTCTCTCTTTACCAGAGCTTTCACCTCATCCAGAATGCTAAGCAACATGGTTCTTGAATTATATTTATATCATTACATATGGGACTGAGATTATTAAAGGACCTGCGTTTATCCTGCTGTCTCATGCAAAACTTGTATTACTCTGCACAAAAAAGAAGTGAAAGATCAGACTCAACTAAGGCTTAAAATTAACATTTATACAAGTGCTCCAGGAGCCACCCTAATTAAAGCTCCCAGAATGTCTTATATACCAGCATTCCTGCACTTGGCAGAGGAGGCGCTTTATCTAAAGTTCATTGAACAAGCTTTAGAAAAAGTGCTTCCACCACCATTTTGAAGCACAGGGAGATTGATACACAAGAGACAGGAGGCCACAGGAGCTCAGTAATTGTCACAGTCCAACAGACTTGACTAACCGAGTCTGCTTCAACGTGCTGGAATTCCAGCGCTTCAGAGCAACCTCCCTGCTCGTGCATAGGTACTCAGTAAGTTCCACAAAGATCTTGCTGGGTTCTTTCTTTGGCCTCTGACAGATTATATATAATCATGCAATAGATACAACTTTGAGTAATTTATCACCTAGTAAACAAGCCTCAAGAATGTTACTTGTTAAAAGTAGAATACTTTTGTAGCACATTCATATTGGACTTGAATGCGAATGTATGTCATGTTGCATAAAAAATGATAGGGCATCCCTGGGTCCTCCAGCAACCCAAGATATACTGCTCCCTCTTTCAACCCCAACTAGGGTTGTCAAATGTAGCCTGCAGATGCCTACATATAGGAGGGCATGCTGTCCACTCGCTTACCCCTGCTGACAAACCAGAGCTGTGCTCACAACCCCAAATGCTGTCATCAGTCAAGGTATCCCAGGTAGTGTGCAAAGGGAATCCCCCTTGCAGAGAATTAGGGTGGCAATCTGATCAGCATGGCCTTGTAGGGACACCAAAGCTGCAGGAGGGCCCCTTAAAGATCCTGGTATCTGCAGGTCAGATCAGGGAGCAAGGGTCAGTGGTGCTCTGGGATCCTGGTCTACAGACAGAGTGGGAACACTATGAACCTGCCTGCAGCCTAGGGCCCCAGAGCACCAGGCTGTGGGGTCCATAAATCCTGGGCTGCAGGCACTCCTGGAACTTGAAGAGGTTTACAAGCCTTTCAGTGAGCCTATCTGTTTCACTAGCATACTCTCCTGGGAGCTATGGAGCATCCCTCTATCATCACCCCCTCCCCTTCTCCCCCCCTTCCCCATCTGAAAAGTATGCCTTTTGTCTTTTGTCACACTCCATCCAGGACCCTCAAACATGTGGCTGCCCATAAAGCTTTATTTTTTTGTCATGCTAGAAGTTTGTAGCATGACAAAAATAACATGTGCAGGGGCTTTTGTTTTCTTTTGTTTTGTTTGAAAAGCTATACAACATTCCTTTAAAATATTATTTTGTGTACTGCCAATCTAACATTTAAAATGAGCTGTTCCATTGACTTCAATATCTACTGGGTCAGGCCAGCCATGCCCAAACAGGAACAAGTTGTTGTTTGTGTACAGAAGAGAATAAATATGCTTATTTCCTTTTATTATGGATTTTGCAAGTTAATCAATTTAGACATTAAAAAAGGATTAACTGTAAACCAAATATTTGAAAAATCCATTCTTCTGTACTAACATATTTCTTTGGTTTTAACCTGTGGTTATTACCAGGATGAAACAAATAATATTAAGGGTTTTGTTGAAATCTGGAGTTGAATGATTTTTAACAGTCCATTTTGTAACATGTCTACTGTTTTTGCTAAGTAGGTATCAGTTTGTGCCAATCTCCTCCTTGCATTCAACAGCAAAGAAATTCCTGCCCAGCTGGTTCATGAAAAACCCTTCTCTGTCTTTAATTTTACCTAGTTTGATAGGGTAGGGGAATAGGAAAGTCTGATAGATGCTCCTGAAAAGAAAAACTGCTCTGGGGGTTTAATGTTTCTTTTGGGATTAAAAAGAAATAGCCACCATGGGGTAGAATGTAGGAAAACGGAACAAATTAGCATTTTTTTGTAGATCTACAAAAAGATTATATGTAGGTTTAATCTGCTCACAGTGAGCAGTCTGGGTTATAAATGCACTATTTCAGATGTCAGATTAGTTAGATTTCATGGGAATTTGCAGAGTCCCATCGCTCACAGTTGCCTCAGACAATAAAAATCTGTTTTCTGCCATTAATCCAGCATCAACTGGCCAACTAGTCACCTGCAGAGAATAGTGAAAGATGGGAATTTGGAGGCATTCATGTTACTCACCATATATTGCCTTGGCGCACAAACAAAAAATTATCTCAGGGGAATTGTATGCCACAAAGATGCTCTTGTTCATTCAAAGCAGGACACTGGTTTACCAGTGTATTTCCTTGTAGCTGCATTCTTATCTATAATTAAGAGAGGAAAACCATTTCCTCTTTATAGGAGGTAGAAGAGACTACATAAATGCAAAGGACCAGTGATAATATAAATTATAACTTGTTCATTCTCAGGTGAATGAAGAGAATTTATACTTTAAGTAATGATATATGTATTTAGCAATAATCAGTGACACAGGTTTTAAAAAGTATTTTTGGAAAAATCTACCTGCCTGAAGTAATATAGCTTTACAAAAACCATCTGTTGCCATAGACCAGATTTTAGGATTTAGTGCCATATGGCACAAACAGTTTATTTTAGTCCTGGTATAACACCTTCAGGAGGAAGGTATGACTTGGTTCAAAGACATCAGAATTTGGCCACACAAGCTCACATATAACTCCCTAAGGCTAAGGACACAAATTACACATAACCTGGTATAAGTGATCAGAAACTAATTCAAATTATAACACAACAGAAGTTCAGTGCACATAAATCACTTTCAAAATGGCTGAAAGTGGTTTAGGATAAACCTGGATAGATGTAGTATCAGACTTAATTGATTTAGGTTAAATCAACTGATTGAATTTCAGTTCTAGATCCCCTCTAGATTCAAGTTAACTTATGATTCTTTGCCCATCCCCTGCAACCCCCCGCCCCCCTACAGGGTGGGTGGGCTAGCCTTGGCCCAAGCTGTCTGCTCCAGTTGAGCAGGGAGGCATGCTCTAGCAAACCTCAGCTTCTGGCCTGGACCACTGCAGGCATATGGCTGCATTTCCAGAATCAAAAGTAAATGTCTGTTCACTTGCTTATCAGTTCAATCTACTCAACTTAGACTAATCTGCGAAGATAGAACCAATTCAGCCTCCAGCTTTTTGACTGTCTGTTCTTAACCTAAGCGAGCAGCCCTTTGCAAGGGTCAACAACCATTATAATGTCCATGGCCAACCTGAATCTCCTGCTGTATTTCACGGTTTATAAGTCAAGGTTTGAAGTCCAATTTTTTACTCTTAAAATTCAACTTTGACTTATACACTATATCAGTGTTGCCTGCAAACAGCACTGGGCTCGGCACTCAGCTGGTGTGGCTCCATCTCCTGTGAGCAGCGCTACCTGGGTTGTACCAGCACTGCTTGCAGGGGATGGGGCCACACCAGTGGAGTGCTGAGCCTGGCACCACTCACAGGGGATGAGGTCATGCCAGCTGAGCACAGAGCCTGTCCCTATCCCCTGTGAGTGGCACATCCCCAGCTGACTGCCAAACCCAGCCCCTCCCCATCCCTTGCAAGCAGCACCAGGCACGCAGGGGATGGGGCTGCACCAGTGAGTGCCGAGCCCATTCCCATCCCTGTCCCCATCCCCTGTGAGAGGCGCATCTCCATCTGAGTGCCAAACCCAGCCCTGTCCATGTCTTCTGCAAGCAGCACCAGGCTTACAGATAATGGGGCTGCACCAGCAATCATCGAGCCCAGCGCTGTTCGCAGGGGACAGGGCTGGGCTCAGCACTCAGCTGGCGTGACCTCATCCCCTGCAAGTGGTCCTGGGCTTGGCACTCAGCTGGTGGCGCCCAATTCCCTGTGAGCAGTGCTAGTGCAGCCCAGGCAGCACCGCCTGCAAGGGATGAGGCCATGCCAGCTGAGCGTCAGGACCAGTCTCATCCCCTGGTACCAGTGTAGGGCTTGGAGCTGGGCAACACTGCTTGCAAAAGACAGAGCCAGCCAGGCTTGGCATTCAGCTGATGCAGCCCCATCCCCTATGAGCCCAGTGCCACTCCCAGGGGAAAGAGACAGGATTGGTGCTTGGCTGGGGACACATTGCTCACAGGGGGCAGGGATGAGGATGGGCTCAGTGCTTGGCTGGTGTGGCCCCTTGTGAGCTGGCAGCACTGCTTGCTGGGGATGGGGCTGTGCCAGCCAAGCACCAAGCCCGGCCCCAACTTATACACTGTGCCTGTGAAAATCCTTACCTTGCAAATCGGAAAGCCGGGGATCAACCTATACACTGTTAAATACTATTATTTCTTAGAGGCTTTAAGAAATCTTGGTCTTAATTGGTTAAGAAAATCTGCTCATTCAGGAGTACAACTGTCTTTACTGAAAGCAATGGGGAAATATCAAAAGGCCTGATTTGGATACAAAATTTTGGATGTTCATCTGAAAGCAATATCATATGTGGGGCTGAAAAACAGGTGACTGGATACCTTTGAAGTTCTGTACATTCAGTTGCCATTGACCTGAACACTTCTCTGGCTGGAATGCAGGAATCAGGTGCCAACTGATTCACAGTAGGAGAAATGCTGCCAAATGAGGAAATTTAGCAAGTATCTCAGAAATGTCTCTAAGCATGGTCTCTTGCAATGGATTTCTGCTACTCTAGACTCTAAGCCTTTTACTGGATTCTTGTAGGTTCATTTAAATAACCACTGAATATTGTCTTCATAAAAATGGACAAAACACACAATAGAAAATGGAAGGTGAACTACTACATAGGAGCAAGCTGTATTGAAAATATACCCTCCAAAAGCATTAGTCCAAATATTTTTCCAGAAAACAAATACATTTTTAAGCAAGTGTGTCACATTCCAAGCCAAAGTTGAACCAAGGGCACGGTGGTAATATATTATCATTGCACCAATTAAAGCCATTGTGTGGCTCTAGAAAATATGTGTTTTCCCCATCTTGGAGAAGTAACTTTCACAGTAACAAAATTGTAGTGGAAGAAACAACCTTTCAATTTAGTCTTTTTTGGCAGTAGTAGAATTTGTTTGTTACAGCTAGCAAGTTTCCACAATACTGAAGCCAATAAAGAAATTCAAAGTAAAAAAAGTACAAGAGCTGAAGAAAGAAAGAAACAAAATGCTAACAAAGATATGGAGCAGAAGTATCTATCTTCACTAGCCTAATATGATGATACCCCCACTTAACGCTGTTTCACTTAGCACTATTTTGCTATAATGCTCATTTGCAATTGATACCTGATTTCACTTAGCACTCAGTGAGTTTTGTTATAACGCTCATGGTCATCATCTTGGGTCATCAAATACTTTCAGTTTCGCTTAACGCTCATTTCACTTAATGCTTGGTTTTTCAGGAACCAATTAAGAGTGCTAAGCGGGGGTTGCCTGTATACCAAAGATAGAGAAAGTCTTACCATCTGCAATTAGAGAGTAGAACAGAGCCATTGCTCATTCTCTTGCATGGAATCGATGATGATGATGATACCTAACTTGCATATCAGTTTTAAATGTTAAATCTCAAAGAGTTTTACAATGAGTCATGCTGTATTAATGTTATTACCATATTTACTCAAATAAAAAACAACGCCTGTATATAAAGACAACCCCCACCCAGTTATATTCTAGTTGTACATTTGTGACAATTTTCCTGAAGCCCTCCCCCACTCCTTACTGTCAGACCCTGCTCTCCTTGAGCACATGAAAGCAATGAGCAAATGTGAAAACACTAACATTTCAATAAACATATAGGCAAATTACTATGAGTAACCATAGTCTTAGTTCATCCAGAACTGATGCAGTTTACCATTCTTTTCAAACTGCTGCAATTTTTAACACAGGTTAAAATACATAAATACAGTGGGCACATCCACACAAGACGTTTACTGCACAGTTAATTAGTTACCTGTGCAGCAAATGTCTTAGCATCTACAATATTAGGGCACACAAAATGAAAAAACTATGCAGCAGGGTAGTACTTATAAAAACAAGTACAGAAAACCCTTACTATTTGCGGGTTCAGCATTCGCAGTTTCAAATATTCGCAAATGCTGAACCCACTTCTTAAATACACTTACAGGAGCTCCTTGGGAGCTCTGCACTTGCCACTGCCATGCTTCCACCATTGCTAGAGCAGCTGTGCGCCCCCGCGCCCCCAGCCACCGAGGGCACTGAGTTCATGAATGCAGACAGCATTCATGAACGCAGTGCCTTATTTGAGGATTTCGCCATTCATGGGGGATATGAGACTGTATCCCCCGCGAATGGCAAGGGACCTCTGTACTACTCTTCCGCAGAGTTTTTTCGTGGACTGAAGCACCCTTATTCCCCAGCCAGCCAGCTCAGCATCTACATGTGGTTCTGGCTGCTCCATGTGCCGTGGAGGACAAATTCCCCATCAACCTCAGCAGAAGGACTGGGTCCTAAACCTGAAACTTTTCCTTAAATGAAGGTATGGAACGATTCTTATTAAGTGGGTTTCCACCCTTCCAAAAATTCTATTGCTGCTAAATGGATTTTACAATTAAAACGTTAGGCTACAATCCTACAAGTTTCTCCATCTTGCAAGCAAGCACTCAATCAGTTTCATAGAGTGTCCTTCGTATTTGATCAATGTTGGTATTTTGTTGATGCTATAACAACTAAAAAAAATAATCCCTCACATTATGTGGTTATTTTCACTTGCTGAGTCAGAAAACCAAACAGGGTCCAACATCTGCATTTATTTTTGTTCAGTAAAGCTTGCTTTTCCCTTTAGGGTTCAGAGCAAGCAAACTGCTGCTAACCATGATAATTACACAGTGCTCAGCATGGTGAATATAATAACATTGTAATTGTCCAAGGGTTTGAACAATTTGGACTGATTTTGTATAGTGTATAATTTACAGTAAAGATTCAAAATGTGTTCTTTTGCTCTGAAAACCTCTTTCATCCTCTAGATCATTATGCATGGAGACAGGCATCCACAGTCAAATTTGATCCAGATGAAGAACAGCCTCTGCAAAAGTAGAATAATTTATTTTATTGACATTTACTTAATTTTATCTGGGTCCGATTCTGTTTGTGATGGTCAATGTAATACAAAATAACTGGCACCCTCCTAGGGACATTTGGACAAAACAAATATATACAGATTCCTGCAGTGTTACATCAATCACAACAAACAAGCAACAGAGACTGAGTTGGAGTAAAAGGACATAAGAAAATATTAATGAATCTTATGTATAAAAATTGTTGACATTCTTCTGTAAGTTTAGGTCATGACTTTGTCATATCCAGTTATATAGTGAGGCCCTGACCCTGCAAATACTGACATGCCTACATTTGTACATTCTGAATAATCATTTAGAAGTCAATTGATAAGAACGTAAAGTTAAACACGTGCACTGAATCGCTGAAGGATATGGGCCTTCAAGGTACCAGGTAACAACTGTGAATGTCAATTAGAATTATGTCACACAAGATGGGACTCAGTGACCTGCTGCCACCCCACCACCACACCTCCACACATGCAGTGCTGAGCCCAAAACATGTTTCATAAGGCTTGTTTTGTTTTAAAATACAATTGACATCTATTAGTAGCAACATGCCATTACCTTTGCGCTACTTGTCCCTAAGCAGCCATTGCTGTTGTAAGGAGTGCTGTCTTAATAGACAGTATGAAAAATATTCCCAGGGGAAATGTTGTTAAGCAGCTGTTGCTTCTATGAGGTATTGTTGCAAAAAAGGACACAAAATATTTTTATTCTACTTCTCAGTAAACAGCACAAAATATCTTACTATGAAAACAGGATACTGATTTCTCAGGAGGTTCACAATATCTGTTTCACAGCAGTTTTTCATGGTGTGAAACAGACTTCTTGTTCATTAAATATTTTATTGAAAAATCTTCTAAAATGTTCATTTGACAAAAAAAGCCCCGTAACTCCTTTCATAATATTTTCATAGATTTCATAGATTTCATAGACATTAGAGCTGGAAGGGACCTCGGGAGATCATCGAGTCCAGCCCCCTGCCCAAAGGGCAGGAAGTCAGCTGGGGTCATAGG
>NW_017728886.1:161287998-161361359 GCF_001723895.1 Crocodylus porosus
TCAGCATTGATGGAGGGTAGGGGATCCCCCTCACCCAGATTTCCCTGTCCCATAGCAGGCGTGGGCATCCTGTGTGACTGATTGAAGACTGACGCAAAGTACCTATTTAATAGGTTGGCTTTTTCCTGGGCGTCAGTTGTCAGTTGCCCCATCCGGTTTAGCAGGGGTTCAACATAGCCCTTGCTTTTCCTCCGGCTCCCCACATATCTGAAAAAGGACTTTTTAAAAATAATACTTAATAAAAATGTCACAAAACTGCATGTTTTTAAAAATATTACATATATGATATACTAAAGGTAGGGAATATATCCCTAATATTTAATATTATTTTTAAGTGAATCCATTTACGGATTTTTTTTTTAATCGAAGGCATTGCTAATAAGGCATTTGGGGTATCTGGCTTGCAACCAAAAATAAGAGCTTTGTCTCAGGTTGGCAATACATACATTGAGAAATATTTTTTTTTAAATAGAAGAAAAAATAATTGAAATGTTTAAAAATATAGGCTTATAACCTCTCTGTGCCTCACTTTATGCACTCGTATAATAGAAATAAGCAATACAGACCTCACAAGCCTGTTGTGAGAATTATTTATAAAGCACTTGGAGACTCTAGGATTAAATGCAGTATGCAGATATATGCATTATCATAAAGATAAATTCTGTAAGTGTACACACCAGCATTACATTTCAAGTAGATGAATTGCAGTCAATCAGGTTTAAACACAAAGGCTAAGTACAGGTGTTTAAGAAACCAGTGGTGGAAGTGCTCCCACTTGTATGCTTTACTCTAAGTGCCCCTGTTTAGGTCAGGAGGAAGGAGAACACATGTCAGCCCTTGTGGGGGTAGGTGGGCAGGGCTCAGAGGCTATTTGCACAGCCCGAGCCCAGCAGGGATGGGGAAACTCTTGCACAGCTCCCGGACTGCACCATGAGTTCCCTGGGCTGCAGAAGAGTCCCTAGTGGAGCTGAATGACTGAGCCACCCCTAATTGGCTGGTGGGGACATCATGGCTGCCCACCTGGTCTTGATGCAGCAGTGGCTCATCATGGCCACAAGCCATCAGCCAGCCGTCCTGCACATGCCCACCCAGAACCCACCAAGTCTGTGGGTATCAGATGCCTGGGTCCTGTAAGAGTTAGTCCTGGATGCCTGGGTTAAAAGTGTGTGTGTCTGTGTGCATGTGTATCCCAGATGAATCCCCAGGATCCACAAAACCCTGGCTGAGTAGTTCTTACCCACACGGACTAGGAAGGCTTTGAGTCCCCCTGCCCTGGCACTGGGCCATATGTCTTCTGCTCTGGGCTCCTCTGGTCCTACACCACAGATGCTGCTCCTCACAACCCAAGCTGCCTGGGCAGCACCCCCCTTGAGAGACAAGCATGAATCCAGTTGAGTAGACTGAGATCTGGATGTGGACACTTCAAAGCAACACTGTGGATCTTGGACAGCTCCGTGTGAATGCACAGCACTGAAATTGAAAGCTGCAATCTTCATAAATTCCCAAACAGTACATGGGATCCACACAGAGTGGTAATACCAGACAGTGCCTTATAGCTGGCTGGAGGAAATAAAGGTGGGAAGGGGTTGGAAATAGTGATAGCCCAGGGGTAGTGCTGGCCTGGCACTCAGGCAGAGGAGATAAAATCTGGCTGAGGTGAGACTGCCATCTTTCAAGGAGGGGTGGGGGGGCAAGCAGGGTGTCACAAGGCCCCATGGGTTGCTAGTGGAATGCAACGTAACACAAGTTACGATGGGAGCTGGTACACATATTGGTTACGGTGCTCTAACTTAAAGTACTGAAGTCTGATATCACATCCATCCAGGCATATCTTAGAGTGCGATCCACCATTTTTAAAAAGCTCTATGTACCCTGACTGTCTGTTCAGTTACAGCTGTAGAGCACTTTCTGCACATCTACTGCACAATACATGTAACTTTTGTAACTGTCGAATGTGTGCAGGCATTTACAGTGCTTTAACTGGATAAAACATAGCTAGCATGGAGTAAATTCCAGCCTCACTGCATGAGGCTTAAATTGCCTCTGTATGTAGTTCATCTGATAGAAGTAATGCTTTTAACACCTTCCCATGCGATGCAAATGCTGCTGCTGCAGGGCCTTCAGCACACCAGTGTGCACCACTCCAAATCTCCAACAAGACACTCTGTGAGTCAGCCAGATTCCACTGCTCTGCTCTGAGACAGCCAAACTCCTCCCCATGTCAGTCCCAGCGCTGCAAAAGTCCAGCCCCTCCTGACCCTGAGCTGGTGTGTGATAGCAACCCTCAAGAACCAGACCTCTGACTCGCCCCACCCCTCCCCACTGTTCCTGCAGCCTACTCTCTCCCCTGGCATGAAAACTGCCCAGCCCACCTCCACTAGGACCAGAGACACCAGACTTGCTGCCCACATGGACAACTGATCAGGCTTTCAAGTAAGGCCTTGGTGGGGGAGGAATGGCAGGGAGAGAAGGAGGGAAACAGAGGACTCTGCTCCCCATGGAGGCAGGCTAGGGATTCTGGCCATAGTTGGAAAGCTTTGGCTGGATGCAGCTGGCCACTGCAGCCACAGTTGAGCAGTGGGTGGGGGAGCTTTGGCTGTGGTATTGCTGGGGCAGCAGCCCCTCTTGTGGGGCCTCTGATGTGGGGATTTCAAGTGCCATGAGTGGGGCAATTCCCCCTCCCACAGACACTGCACACCCTCAAAACCCATGTTTGCAGCCCCACACGAGGGGGGTGCAGTGCACGACTGAAGTCCTGGTTGAGTGGAATTGCCACTACCATGGTATTTCACATCTGTGCCGGCAGCCCCAAGCAGCCCCCTGTGAGGGTAGATTCCTAAGGATTTTTGGGGAACCAGACACAGGACTATGAAGTGCTATGCTGGAGGAATCCAGCACATACTGGACCCCATAACTAAATTCCTAGACTGAAAACCCAATACAGCCACTCTAGCATTAGTGCCAGCTCTAAAAACTGAATCTCTCATCAGTGCTTAATATACAGGTTTCAGAATTAAGTGATTCAAACATTCTCTACATCTACTGTCTGCCAGTATTTTCATTTTTAAGATCATTTCTAAATGATACTAAATGCAAAATAATGACTACAAAACTCTATTTCTTTTTGTTACCATTATTATTTTGTACTTAAAGGCCTCCAAAACAGCCAGATTAATTTTAAAAGAAAAAAAAACATTTTGCAGACCAGAGCTTACCTAATGAGTCTGAGCCTGGAGCAAATATTTATAGCTATTGAACCAGCCCTTAAAATAGGGTTTGGAGCGTAAATGTTGATGAACCCCCTACAAAAACGTGCTGCTACTCTATAGCAATTACTAAACATACTGTACAAATGGTACTTCATAAATATTACACTACTACTGAAATTCTAAAATTGAGAAGTTTTAAGTATGTAATTAAAAAGGGGGAAACCAAGTACATAGCTGTTGATTATTTCTCATGAATTTTAGCAGGTATGTATCATATGTTGATGGAAGACAGGTGAGCTATTGAGATGAGTGACCTTGCCATTCAGAAATAACATCTTCAGAGAGATAAATGAAAGTCATTCTGGCATGGTTCCACTGTAAGGACTTGAGGGCAAAGTTTCCAACAACCTCTTGTTATACTTAAAGGTATATTTCTGAATAAAAGAGGGTAAAAGATAGGCTTTACCCTGTGATACTGCAGTGCTGGGAAAGTGCTTGCTTTTTCATACTATATCACCTACTTCTGTGATTGAAGCTTGTGGTAGAAGAAAGCCTCTGCATCTATAAACAGAGAAACATTTGGGTTGCTACACAAACTACCTTCACCACTGTGGATAGGAATTTAGCATTGCCCCCTGGAGTGAAAACCCAAAGCACAAATGCTAAACCAAATGTTCCACGTGTTGGCTCTGAACTCATGCAGCCTTGTTTATTCAACACAATTAGATCTAAAGACTTCCTAAATCACACCATTCCCACAGTGTTTGCACAGCAGGAGATTAAAACCTCTTCAGGGAGAAAGAAGGGCGAGATCAAATTGATGCGTGTCAGCAGGTCAAGGTAAATAGTGTTCCCAGCAGACCCCCCACCCTTCAGGTAGCCATGTGCACTCTTATGTGTTACACTGATACACTGAGAGTGTCTGGTATATGTGCTGAATTTCTCCCTACTGGTTTTTAACACCCATTCTTTTTACTCCAGAGGCAATCTGTCTGCTGGTTTACAAGCAGAAGCTCAAGAAGAACTGGTGTCTGAATGTCCTCTGCTGCCCACAAATTCATTAGCGGTATGGAATGATAGCCTGATCTGATGTGTGAAATATTATTCATGCACAGCAAAAAGCAAAACCCAACATGCCAAGAAAAACAAAACAAAACAAACCCCTGCCTCAGAACCACCCACCAAGAGGAGGCTGCCCCTACTGCTTCATTACAGATAAGAAGTTCATGTACACAAAGTGAGGTGAGAGACCTTGTGGAAGAGAAGTAGGAACAGCAATGTTCTCAGCTAGGATCCCATACAAATCCTTCCACCTCCTCTCACAGGTAGTTTAGGGGTCTGCAGGCAGGGAATAGAGGAGCTCTGCTATGCAACACCCAATGCAAATTAAGGGCATTAAGTCTGAGTCTGCCATTTTCTATTTCCTTCCTTGGTAAGAGATTTGGTTACTATATAAAGGTAGGCATCATACCATCTTTTCTGGCTATTGTGAGCCCTACTCAGTTGTCCAAAGAATGTGTAGATACCTATCGAAGGAGACCAGTCAAGGCTCTGGATCTCAAGGGGACAGCAGCACATGTCTGCACCCTGACACAGGCATCTAAAGTCTAGAGGTGAATAAGAGTTCAGACACATCCTGTGCTTAGTTTCCTATTTGCTAGCTTTAGGGAGCTCCATACTAAGCCTTTTGGTCAATCTAGCATCACCCAACCTGTGCTCCTTGCTTCTAATTATCTCATAGTAGGTAATATTAGACAGAACATCTGAAAAAACAAATCTCACCATTTCCTGAGTATCTCCTTTCCACAGATTTTCTTGCAGGAGGATGCAATCCTACATTTATCAATATGTTTACATACTTCATTAGCAGTCTCATTCCTCCTTCTAGGCAAAATTCCAACCACAAACGAAAGACATTCTGCAAAGATCACGCACCCATTGAAATCTTGATCCAAAATTCACTGAAGTTAGTGGGAGCTGGGATCAGGCCCATAACCCAGATAATTATGATTGCAAAAAAGGATTCTATTTATGTCAGCTGTACAGAAACCAGCATTTCAACCATCACACAAAACCTGATAAAAAGCTCCTAAATTTAGATTATATATTTAACCAATCTGTATAGTCGGGAAACTTTGCCAGTTAAAGCAAAAAACATTTTTCTTAATTATCTTGACCTTTTCTGACATACACAGTTTCTTTTAATAGGTATCATATGATTTAGTTTGGGCAAGAAGGGAGGAAGAGGGCTGTCAGAGATGTTTATTTAAGATGATACTGATGGGGGTTCTTTTTTTTTTTGTTCTTTTTTTTTCAGTTTTGTGATTTGGTGCTGTAGCTGCCAATGGGCAGAAGGAAATTGCCCATGAAGAGAAACACATTCTGTCAAGTTGTTCCAGGAGCTAATTTTTATGTTAAAAAGTTAAACAGCTCTTTACCGTTAATGTTTAGTAATGGAAAGTCTGACAAACACATAAGTAAGGCATCACCATACTGTAACAATGGAAGGAATATACAGGGACAGATCCTCACCTGCCATAAATTAACATAGCTCCACTGATATGGAACTATAGTGATACACGGCATCTGAGCCTGGCCACCAGCTTCTAGAAGTAACACAGTAGCCCACAATTAGCCCGTGTTCCTACTGCAACATCCATATATTGCTATAGGGAAAGCCCTTGGACAAATACATTTGCTTCCCTTTGCAATGAGTAGCGTTGCTTTCAACATAGTCAAGTGTGAGAAGGATTAAATGACTTTGAAACAACCTGGTAGTTGACCTTTTCACCCATTCGCTTTTGACACATCCACAGAAACTTGTTCTCATTTTTAGCAATACAGGGAGATAAAAATGTTAATCTCCACTGAAGATAATCTCTGTGTGAACCTGAACTTCAGCCATTTTTTTGCCCGGGGGTGGGGGATTGAACATACTGGAGATATTTAGATTCCAGAACAAAAAAAAGATACTCATCATGAAATAAAAACCTCTCTTGAATGATTTTCACAAGTGGAGATTGTTCAACAAGTGACCCAATGCCACCCACAGCCGTAGGCAGATCTACATAACAATACTGACAGTAAAAACAAAACAAAAAAAAAAACCACTGTTGGTGAGTTAGTGTGCATTTCTTCCTACAGCTCCCTAGGTCCCACAAATGAGCAATAGAAATAGCAAAGCTCTCCTGGGTAAGAAAACAAAGGGTACAGCTGGCTGTCACTCTTCAGCTTCTCATTTTCTCCTCTAAGAAACATTTAAAAGCTCCTAGCTTAGTTTGGGATGACTTTCATTTCAAAGATTTACCGTATGTTGTATTATTCACTGGTGTGTTTTGTACTGGAAGGCTACAATGCAATAAGGGTATTTCACATTAACATGAAAGCAACAGAAGCTAAACCTCGCCTTTTAAGCTTTTGTTCTGCCGCTCTAAAGTTGTGGTTTGAAGTGATTGATCAAAAATGAATCAAAAGGAAAGTAAGCTGGGCAATCCAACTAACGAGCCTGGATCCACAGCTTGGCACAAGAAAATGGAGATTCTGATTTGCATACATTTCTAGTTAGGGGTTCTGCTGACTCCAGATCAGAAGTGCAACATGCTTTGAAGCTTCTTTACAGCTCTTAAACCTTAACTTTAAAGGGGAAAAAAGCCCTAGCATTTTGTGTTCAAAATGGATCACTAGAACTCTGCTTGTTGGTGCAGAAAAGGAGTTTTGTTGGAGGTTCTAGCCAAAGTTCTTGAAGACAACCAGCTTAGTGAGCTAGTCAAAGCTGCTGCCTTGACTCATTTGGAATCACGTAAAATGGATCAGATTCTTTGTGCTATTTCCTAAGCCTATTGAAAAATCAGTGGGAATCTTTCAATTGACCTGAAGAGTTGTGGATCAGGCTCAAATTAAAAATAAAAATCTCAGCCCTCCACAAATAATAAAATAAAGTTTCTGTATCAATTTTCAGTGCATTAATTTGCTTCTTCAAGAGCTACACTTTTATACAACTGAATAATACTCATTTTTCCTGCTATTTTCAAATGCAAATGTTCAAGCACTTTAGGGCAATATCTTTTGGTTTTGAATATTTTAGCTTAATAAATTCCAGCTGCCTTTTAAAAGTGTTGCTATTATCTTTCAACTGTAGCTGTTCCGCTTCTTTAAAGTACCCTGATTGTAATAGGTCTCAGACTAAGAAAGAGAAACATTGTGCAGCAGATTGTGAGGAAATAAATGCTTTGTATGTCCTTTCTCTACCATTTCCACAAATTTAGTTCTAATTTTTAGCATTTAAGTTCCTTTTTTTAGAGAAGGCCAGAAAACCATTTCAAATGTAGGTTATAACAAGCAAACACACTGTGCACATAAAGTCAGAAATAAAGTAATAAGTTATATTTTTAGCTTTAACGGGTCTAGTAAAAGGGAAATCAGGTCTCTGGCTAAGACTTATGCTTGCAGTTGGAAACCCAGTCTCCTTGGCCACGTGGTCATGGGATTCTGTGCTGGCAGAGTATATTGAAAAAAAATCAAGGCCAGAAGAGTTATACATCAGGGAAATAAAATAAACTTCTGGGTACAACATATTGGTTGCTTAAATCTTCCCTCAAGCCAAATACAGTTAAACCTGCACTAGGAACCACACAACGTCAACTAACACTGGCAAAGTATCATTGAACATAGAATTATAGAAAAGTACGACTGGAAGGGACCTCCCAAGGTCATCTAGTCCAACCCTTTGCTCAAGACATGATCATTCCTGATTACACTATCCCATTCAAGTGTCTGTTTAATCTATCCTTAAACAATTCCAAGGATGGAGAGTCCACAACCTGCCTGAGTAGCCTGTTTTAACACTTAACCTTTACAGTGAGAAAGTTCTTCCTGATATCCAACCTAAATTTCCCTTGCTCTGATTTGAAATCACTGCTCTTAGTCCTGTCCCTTTTGGCTACTGGGAATACCTTAACCTCCATCCTCTACATAAACATCCTTCAGGTATTTGAAGACCATTTTCAAATCCTACCCCAATCTTCTCTTCTCCAATGTAAATAATCCTAGTTCTTTCAGCCTTCCATTTTAAGTCATGTTTCCCAGACATACTTAGAAACAGAAAACACAGCAAGACCATTTCATTTCCAACATTCCTGTTCTTGCAACTTCTGTACTAATGAATATTCTATGCTGCCCACTGCTCTCAAGGCTGACTCAAGGCCTCTGAAGCATAAAACATACAGAGATCACCTCTTCACAGCTGCAACCCCCATCTCAGCACCAGGTCCACACATTTATGACATTAAAAAAAAGTTAAACTCCTGCTAATAAAATTTGTAAAAAAAAAAAAAATTGAAACCATCCCTAAAAATTCAGAAAGCATGTACTTGTTTGAAAATCCATGGTCTCATTACTGTTGGAATAAAACTGGAACGCAAGCACAGATGGACAGAAACAGCAGAGCCCCACTAACCAGTGTCTAAGTAGGAGCACTGCTTGAAGCCTTACAGTAAACTGTCCACCAGTGCTTTCTGGGCCTCTCACCTTCCGTGCTAGCAAGTCCTGCTGCTGAGTGTCCTGGCGTTGCTTGCCTTTGGGGTGACCAAGCACGCGGGGTCATGTGGCCCTGGGCCAGGCAGAATAGAGATGAAGCTATGGGGCAGGGTGGAGGGGAGAGGCAGTAGATGGGGAGGAGTGGGGCCAGCAGGTGTAAGATTGGGGGGTGGGCTGTGGGAGGCAGCATGGTATAAAACCACTGCTGCAGTTGAGCAGTATTGCCAACCCAAGAATATGAATATATATATTTAAAAGCCTTCCAAATGGGTGAAACTTTCTACCTGAAAACTCTATGGTGGGCATACACTAATTCTGCATCTAGGTGCTGAGCAGGGTTCCCAACCTAAGAATTTTTTTTTTTTTTACTGACAATCTGCAAACTTTTTACTGACACATACATATGGCTTGGGAACTTGCGTACAGCAAAAGCTTTGTTATCTAGCACCCATGGGGAATGGGGGGTGCTGGATAACAAAATATGCCGGTTAACTGAGAGGCTCAAACAGGCATCTTTGCCTGTTCAGGCCACCGCCTCTCCCACCGCGTCACCACCCCTCCCACTGTGGGCTCGAGGGACAGGAAGAGGGGCGCCAAGTAGGCTGCTATGCCCCAGGCCGTGGGGCTGCTGCAAAACCAGAAGTGCCACGGTAGGCACTTCCGCTTTTGCTTTTACCTTACAAGCCAGCATGCCAGTTAATAGAGCATGCCAATTTGTATGGTGCTGGTTAAGGCAGCTTTTACTGTAATAAATGGTATGCACAAAAGCTGGAGAAAAAGTTCCGGATATCCAGAGAATTCCATGTCCACAGCATCAAAATGCCAATAGTTAGGAATATATATATATATATATATTCTTGGGTTGGCAATACTACTCAACTGCAGCAATAGTTTTACACCGTATTATATATATTTAGCTTATAGTAAAGCCACGTGCCATTAAAAAAATAAGTCTAGTTGTCAGTAAAAATTTGAAGACTGTCAGTAAAAAAAAAAATTCTTAGGTTGGAAACCCTGCTTGGCCTAGATGCAGAATTGGTATAGACCCACCACAGTTTTCAGGTAAAAAGTCCCACCCATTTTGAAAGCTTTTCTAACAGAGAAGCAGGAAGATCTTTTACTGTATCCTTCCTCAGAAACCCTTGTGAGATGAGACTATTACAGATGGCAAACTGAGGTACATAGAAACAAAATGACTTGCCCAAGGTCACACAGAAAATCCACAGCAGAGCAGGGAATTGAACCGCTCTCTCACAGGTCCTCTTACCATCTGCGTCAATGTCACATCTTCCAAATCCAATCTTGTAAATGCTTAGACAGGTAAGAAGTATGCATAAAATTAACTCACAAAAATACATGTAAATAGATTTGAAGCATCAGGCTTTTTGAACTTCATGACACCATTAAAAAATTAAAAATCAGCAATGTGAAAAAAATCAATTAAAAAATGAAATGAATAATGAAAAGCATTTGCTTTAAACCTGAAATTGGTAATGGGTTCTCCATTTGATTTCATATAGACTTTTTTGTGGTGCTGTCTTCAAAGGAAATAAAATAGGAGGGAAACAAAGATAAAGAAAAGAAGTATTCATCTAAAAGCAGCTCTGTTCTATAAACTGCCTATACTGCAAACAGTAGCGTAGTAGAGAAAGAACCAAGCTAACTTTACATGAACTAGATTGGGTACTGGATGCAGTCTAACTGCAGCTTTTTGGCAAGTAAAGCAAAGCCCTAACAGAGTGCCACATGAATGTGGCTATCCTGCTTCTAGCACCTAAGCTAACTCATTTAACTCATTTAGAGTAAGCTTAAGTGTCTGCATGGCATTGCATTGTGTTATACAGACATATCTGGTGTTATTCATAGAAGATCAGTGGCTGGAATATTTAGAGCCTCAGTTCCAGATGCGGCTTCAGTTAAAATTCTTTCAACTAGATTGTACCTGAAAGGACTTTAGACACACTGGGTGCATGTACACGTTTCCCAATGGTGAAATAGAAACTCACTACATTGCCATATGATGCACTGCAGTGACAAAGCAATCACGTGGGTCTAGACGTGATCACCAGCTACTTCACCACAATGGTGCACTCCCCCAGCATGACATGCCACTATGGTCACATAGCAGCAAAATCTAACCATGCACTGAGCATATGGCACAGTAATCACCTGTACTGTGCTGTACTTTAATAAAGCACAGCACCATAGTGACGTCTCCATATGGTGACATGTAGACATACCCATTGTATTCCAATCCACTAGGCTGTGGAGGTTTCTCAAGACTTTCTGAGGCTTCACTGAACAATTGCCTTGTTCCAGCTATCAAGAAATGTTTTTCCTCAGTTACCTTATCTACAGGTTTGCAAAATAGAGTTTCAAATGAGGGAAAGTCCTATTTTTAACGAAACATGTGCTGTTTTTAAGGTTGAGCATGGTGGAACAGGATTATTCTTAGATGCCTAAGTCTATTTAGACACCTAGAACACATCCAGATGAGCACGCACATGCCTCTTGCAGCATCTCAAACCCCTTTGAGACACTGCAAGATGTATATGAGGAAACAAAAAAAGTTTCCCATGTTGCAAATGTGCACCACCCGGACAAAATTAGACCCCTGAATATCCAGGGGTCAAAAAATACCCCAGGGTAAAAAAGCAGGGCAGGGCAGGGCATGGTCCTGGACTGTGCCTTGAGGCAACCAGAGGCTCGGGTCCTCCACAGAGCCATTCTGGTAGCCTTCCAGAGCATCTCTATGGTTGGCCCTTTCCCTGGTGCTGAAGCACACTGCCTGGGCTCTGTGCCAGGTGTAGGGGGTGAGGGCAGCTGGAGGAGTGGGGGGAATCTACTGAGGATGCAGGGGACCATGGGGGGGCAGCTCTGGAAGTGTGGGTCTGCCAATCCCCCAACTTGGCCCATGCCTGGCTCCAGCCTCCCCACTTGTCTCCCTGCTCAGCTGCAGCCCGCCTCCCCCGTGCCTCACAGCTAACTGCAGCCTCCTCACACCCCTCCACATGCCTCCTGCTTGGCTCCAGCCCCTCTGCATGCTTCCCACCCAGCTGCAGCCTCCTCGCTTGCCTTGTGCCCGGCTCCAGCCCCCCACCCCGCACAACCCACTGCCTACTGGCAGCAGCCGCTACACTCTTGGCCTCATGGCATAGCCCCCCTGTGCAGTGCAGGGCTGCAAGGGCTAACGTGGCTCAGCCCCAGCCGCTTGGCACTCATGCTGCCTCTGCCACAGTGCACCGCTGCAACCCAGCTTGGCATGGTACCATGCAGGCCCATGTACTTTCAGGCAGCTCTAAGCTGTGTGCCATTTGCTAGGCAAACATTACACTTAAGATGAGATTAAACAGTTAATAATTTCTTAAAGTATAACACAGCCACACATGCAGACAATTAATGGCACAACAGAAGCAAAACCGGACACAAAATTATTACACAACAAACATGATATAATGTTGTGACTGGTTTGTATTGTGCCTTAAAATAATGCTGCTGATCAGCTGATTGAGGCCCCGGAGCCAGCCAATGATCAAGTGACTGTCAGCAAGATTGGGACCATATTTTCAGCCAGCTCTGGGGGCTTGAACCAGTCCAGAGGGTCCCTGAAGCCAGCCCACAATCAGCTGACTGTCAGACACCTCTGTCAATGCAAACACCCCTCCTGTACTGGCAAATAGGTCATGACTGGGGATTATGGATCAGATTCCATCACACCTTTAACTCAACATCTGTCAAACACCTAGGTATTTAATAAATAGAATGGGATTTGGCCCCTCACTGACAGAAATAATTAGAAAGCTAACGTGTATGCATACTTGAAAATGCAGCTGCTCATTGGATAGTGCTCAAAAACTTTGAAAAGGTTTAATATTTTTAATTTGTTCTCAACTACCACAGTGAAGAATCATTTAAAAATATTCAAGACTTGAATATTCAAGAAGTTAAGACTTCAATTCTAGGTTCCTTTAAATGCTGTTATTCTTTGAAATACTTTCCCCTGAAAGCCTTACATGTTGTTTTTCTACTGGGAAAATATTTGTCAATCTAAAAGTTATAAAAGAGTAATTGGAGACACTAAGGTAATTTGCTATCACCACTTCAAAGAGTAAATTGCTTTCTCTAACTTGACTTTAGCTCTTCTGCTATTAAAAATAATCAACTTAGCAGCACTCAGAGTCTATTTCCAGCTCTTCAATATTTCTAAAAAATATCACTTAGTAAAAATAAAGGCAGATTTAATGAATAATGGAAGAAGATGTAACATATTATTCAGAAATGAGGGTATGTAGCAAGTTAAGGGATCCAATCCAGAGCCTGATGCCACCCTGTGGTCAGCTGCACCTGCTGTACTCTCCAACCTCTAAACTACATCCCTTTCCCCACACCCGACACATCATTGATATTGGGTACTAGGAGTCTGGTAGGCTGCCCTTAAAAACTGCAGTAGTTTCTTAGGTGCTTTCCTCCACTTCTCAGCACAGTTTTCTGGGCCCAATCTCCCCACAGAATGGTTTGCCAGGTCTCTTCATCAAATCTACATTTAAACATTTCCCCTGGGTTTATACACCTGCCATCAGCTACCCTAAACTCTGTCATCCTTCACATAGCTCTGGGGATCAAGAGCCCAGCATCAGCTAACCTAAACTCTATCATCAACACAGTGCCTTCCCCTGGGTACTTTTACTGGTGTCTTCTCTCTCTTTCCAGCCATGCCTAACAGCTATCATAAGCCAATCCTTAACACCCTGAGGCTCTTCCCCCTTTCCACAGGCTTCAAATAGTCCCAGATTTAACCCCTCAGGCCATAGCAAAACGGGGCAGAGCACGATGACTGTCCCAGGCACCAAAGTGAAGGGCCATCAACAGGTGCCACCCGGGGCAGGGCATGGGACAGAGCCCCGAGCAGCTCATTTGGGGGCACTAGGACAAGGGAAGGACGGCTCCTGCTGCTGCATGCACTCCTGGGGAACCAGAGGCGGGGATGTGCGCCCCTCAGATTTGTGCGCGGGGCAAGGGCAGGCTGCCATTGCAGGCTTTGTCCCACACGCCAAACTTTGCTGCTACAGTATTGCCTCAGGTTAGTTGCTCCCTGGTTGCTGCCAGTTCACCAGCCTCAGTCTGATCTACTCACTACTCCAGGAAACTCCTTCCCCACAACTGACAGGACTAGACTAACCTTTCCTCTACTGGGGCTGGGTCACGAGTCTGGGCTCCACCCACTTCCAGTCCTATCTCATCTGACTGGCTTCAGAGGTTACACATAATCCTCCACACTGCTCAGCTCTGCTGCAGCTACCACCTAATTACCTTCCTGGAGCTCTATACTCTATGCTGTATTTCATGGCAGTTTGCTCCAAGACCTGCTTCCAGCATTGGCATTCCTGTTCTCAACTCCCCTCCACTTCCCCTCTCTCACAGCTAGGTCTCAGTCATCTGCCTCTCAAAATAACAGGAGTTAAGGGCCTGTCTTACAGGGTGCTATTGTAAATGAAAGTGGAATTCCAGCCCTGTTCACCTACCAGACAAAAATGGGATTGGTGTCCCAGATACAAATGTGGATTAATGCCACTGAAGCCAATGAGTTGCTTTCAGTTTGCACTGATGAAGCTAAAAACAAAATCAGGTCACAGATTTCTCTCAGGTTGCTTAAACACCATGCATCAGAACCAGCTCTTCCTTCCCCCGCTAATAATTTAGACTCGCTGATGTTTTCCAAGGAGATAATCCTTTTGTTATTCCTTAAATTTTTCAGCTCCTCAGCACATATTCATTACCACAGTGATAAACTGTATTAAGAAAAACAATTCAACCCTAGAAGAAGCAAATTCATCTCACCCATGCCAGTTTTATTTTTAAAAAAGGGGGGTGAGGTGCTGCTTTATCTTTCCTTACAGAAAAGCCAACAAACTTGAAGACAGTAACATCTGAAAAAGGGCAAATGTAAAACTGACATGGTATCAAGGTCTAATGCATTTTGGATACAAGTTATGACAGAAATGCAAACCTGAAGAGACAGATCCTGCACAAGAAATTCACAGAGGAAGGTTTAGTGGTTGATCATTCCACAAAAGACTTTAGACAGGTAGAAGACAAATTCATAAAATCATATTTGCAGAAAGATACAGAGGGAGGAGAAGGGGAAAGAAATAGTTATCCAGAAAATGTAATAGATCTTCCTCCTCTCCTTCTGGGAGCTCTGCTCATCTACATATCAAAAGCAATGGTGTGTATGAGGAATTGTCTATGCTGTTGAACTGTAAATATAATAAAATATAGGGAAAAAATTAATGAATGCCATTAATAGGAACACAACAAAATAACTTGCTGTCCTTTGTAAAAATACAGGCCATAAAATCTGGAGCCAGATAAAATTGTTGCAAGATAGCTTAACCAGTTAAAATACCTTCTGTGTTATGGTAGTATTAGAGTAATGTTAGAGCCAACTAGAGTTATGTTAAAGAGGAGAATTATGGTTTCATGCTCCTATTCTTCCTGACTCATCTTGAAAATATTTTAAAAGAATATTCAAACTAAAATGTAGCCTACCTCTGGGTCCCCATTTTCTGCTGCAGAGCATGAGTAACTCCCAGTGAGTATTATTGCAAGGGATTTCCACCGGATATTTGCACTGGATTTCCATGTGTAGATTTAGGTGACTTCTCCAAGTAGTTTGTACATGAACTTTCCACCTCTCAATTTCGGCATGACAAAAGCACTATAATTGTGGTAAGGCTGCCATCTAAAAATATATACTACAAAGTCACTAAAGACAGATGGTAAGAACTTTGCTAATCACTTCCGCTACCTGAAGATGCAGAAGCAGCAAGAGTTCCAGCAAAACACACTGGCTTGGGAACTTGAGTAATACATGGTATGTATTAGCTGGAGAAAAAGTTCTGGATATCCAGAGACTTCCATGTCCACAGCATCCAAATGCCAATAGTTAGGAACATCACATCATCAAAACAAAGGCTGGAGACAAAAAGGCACGACAACAAACTAAGGGTTTCTAAAATCTCTGCTCCAAATTATCCCTTTGGTAAGTATAACATACATTACAGATTAAATAAACAAATAAAAACACATTGTGGCTGCCATTTTAAGGGACATATCTAAACCAGACAACAAAACTTATCTTCTATAAGCTCAAATGAGAGGCAAGTTGCTCAACAACCTGTTAGCCAGCTTCGTTTTTATTAGTAGAAGCCTTGCCTCATCCAGAACCTTTTCTCTCTCTCTCTAGCTTCTTACGCATCTCCATCCTAATTAGGCATTTCTAACTTTATTGAATTTCACTGTCATGAGCCTCTCAATAATATAGCGCCCATCACCTGTATCCTACTCTTCCATTTTCTTACCTCCCATTTCCTCCCTAGTTCTGCTTTTAACTCCCTACCTATTCCCTGTCTCTTTTTGTTTCTGTTTCTTCAGTTTCTCCTTCTCCTTCCAACTCATATATCTATATTATCCTTTCAGCAGCAGCTGCAGCAAATGTAAGCAGTGAATGACTTTTTGGGGGAAGGAAAAAAACTAGTTTTCGTACTCCTAAACAATTCTAACCTTACCTGCACCCATATAATCCCTTTAGTCAAATTCCATGTATCATTTCTGCATCCACTGATATCCTGTTGTAGCTCTTGATTTGAAATATAAGATAGGTACAATGGTTCTGAATATGTGTATCCCATCACCATTGATACTAATAGGGTTATAAATGCAGCCCATACTCTGGATATGAGAAGCATTCTTCTACTGCCTTGTGTTTGCACTTCAGTGGAGTCTGATGTTATACAGGTCAGAGGTACCCTCTCTGCTGGTTTGTAACTGAAGAACCACTTTTTCTAAGCGTAACTTGACCTATCTAAAATAAAGGGAGTTCCACTTTACATTCTAGGTAAAGAATCAAGTTTTGTAACATCAAGCATTGATTGTCCAATTGCATACTCAGGAGAAATGCAGTAAGAAAGCAAAAAGAAAAAAGAAAAAAAAAGATGAATCACAAGCTAGAGTCAACAGGAAACATTCTGGCAGTCGTGTGGCCTTTTAACCAATATACTTTGTATAGCAGCTGTGCCAGTCTTAGAGCAGGTAAAGGTTATTTTCCCTCTAAACCATCATCCTCTTTTCAAGGAGCAAGTAACCATGGGGATGTTAGGAGAGAAGCAGGACTACCTTATGGCTGGACAAGCATGACAAGATAAGACAAGAAGCATCACAGCTTTCACCTCCTGACATATCGGTATCTATACAAGGATGAAAAAGGATGAGCTGGTGGTTAACTCTTCTTGGACTTGGGTTCAATTTTTGCTTTGCCATAGCCTTAGACTTAGGGTATATTTATGCCACAACAGCAGTACGTCCTGCCAAGGAGTCTTCTGATAATGCCCTGTATATCCACTTCTAACCATATGCCTCAAACCCAGAAGACACTGATGAAGCCACTCTAGCAAATCACCCCCAGTCACTCTTGAGGACCAAGTCTCCAGTACAGTAAGGATGAGGCCATGATGACCCCCAAGCAGCCTCCCTGGTGTTCTTTTGGGTTCAGAGCATGCAGGTAGGATCAAGTGACTGGGGCATGTTTGGGAATTTCCCAGCTGGGCACACTGCACCATAGTGTAAATACACTGTTAGCTTCCTTTGCACTGCAGTTGCCTATCTGTAGAATAACACTTCCCTACCTCACAGGGATGTTTTAAGCATAAAAACATTAAAGATTATGAGGTGTTCAGGTGCTATGGGGCTGCAAATCATAAATACTTACATATAAGTACATTAGATAGCAGTTGGAAACAATATGGCCCCTATGCTTTGCTATGCAGCAATGAGAATTTGACTCGTGCTGACAGAAGTTATCGGTAATTTTTTTTTCACATTTCCCTCAGTAGAGACAAAGTTCCCATAAACTGGGCACTAAAAGTCAGAAATAACATCAGGAATAGACTTACCTGCACTGGGACTTAAAGCAACTGCAAAGTCAACTACAGTTAGCCCAGTTGCATTGGACCAGCGAACCTGAAGAAATCTCTTAAGCTTGGAACACAGCTGTACTGTGTGAACATGGACAGTTGACACTTAAGAGCTCTTTCTTCCAAGTGTAATTTCTACTGCTACAGGCAAAAACATTCCAGAACCAGATACTGATCCCACTATAGAAGAAACTCCTTTAGAAGTCCTGTTTTGTTTTCTTTTTACTAGACAGTAATGTCATTTGTGGAATGAGGCTGACAATCAGTTGGTGGACAAAGTGATTCCTACAATGTTCCTATGTTCCTTTCAAAAGTATTTCTCTATCTCCCACCCCAGTTAGTAAGTTGTATTTACCCATGTTAGATGTGGGTCACATAGTAGAAGTATAAATAATTCAGTTCTCATTTAGTTTGTGAATAAAAATCTGCATATTTTCTAACTTTAAATTTAAAATGTGCCATGCAGAAAGAATGGCCTACATAATTTGATTCTACCAGCAGCTGAGAGTAAATTCAGTTCTGTCATGCTTCATTGTGAATGACAATGCTCATAATATCTCTGGAAGATGTAATTTTTTCATGTCAATAGAAAGTTGATATTCATAATCTAAGCAATAATTATCCTTTGTAAATGCCCTTGCTTTTGGCTGCCATTCTCATTAGGGCTGTTTTAATGCATGGTCCCCAGGCTATAGACAAAATGCAGCCATTTACTCTGATGGAGAGGAGAGAAATGATTTGTACTCTATGGAACAAAATGAAAGTGAAAAGCAGTTATCCTAATATCTTAGGCTTTTTCCAACCTTGAATTTATTGATTTAGTTTTGGAAAACAGAAATACTTCAGCACTGATAGAGTAGCACTATAAATTCTTCACTATACATCAAGAGATTGTATTTATTCACTATGTCTTTTTTATATTTTCCTTTCTTGCCTAATTACTGAGAGTAGGCTTTCAAAATCCACCTCTAATTCAAATAGAATATTTATTTAATTCAAGTAAAGTCTTTCTTGGAAAATATTTAACTTGCTTGGAAGAGAACAATTCACTCAAATTTTAGAGGTCCTTACCAGAAGGAACAAGTATCCTATTTTGCTGTTGGTGTATAAGAGTTCCTTTGTGCAAGAAGCATGAAGAAAAAAATAAGGCTTTCCACTGACCTACAGCCTGAGGACATCAATTTGATTATTTGGAGTTATACATGCATGCATCTCTGTCTTGTCCTCTTACATTGTTGTAGATTATAGCTTCAGGGATATGTACCCCTCTTGTTATTTTGCTTGTAAGATGCATCTCCAACTACATCCTATTTGTAGGAGAAGCTGACTCTTATTTTGCTATACATTTCACCTACTGCCATAGGATACTAGTGCACAGACTTTTATTAGTGTTACAAAACAGCAGTGTGAGCTGACAGCTATCCATGATTCTCCAACAGCCACTTCAGAAGTAGCTGTCATAAGAATCCCATGTCCTCAATTGCTTGTTCTTGGTGGGATGTTGTACATTCTAGAGATATATGCAATCTGTACATTTTTCAAAATCTGTAGTCTTTCAATATAGAGATTACTAGTGCCAAGGGTCACTTCATATAAAGGCTCATAATATATCAAAAAGATCTGTCATCCTGCTGAACATAAAACACAACACAGCAAGATCCTCTGCTCATTCATCTCTCTCAATGTTCATTCCTTTTGTTAGCAGCTTGGCCGTCTGGTGTTAGAGACCACAGTGGACTTTGCACCAAAGCAAGATATTATTGTCCCTTTACAGTATCCAAAGTGAAAAAATCAACAGAAGAATGAACAAAAACAAGTCTTTCAGGCTGGAACACTATGTTTTCCGTAGCAGGCTGCATCACCTGCCTCACCAGAAATCAGGTTCCTTACTTTAACGGTGCGCTAGACAGAAAATACAACTTTAACCAATTTACAACTGAAGTACGTTTGGTGGTTTTGTAGACAAAACATGAAATGGAGAAATTAATACAATAAGAACCAACCCAAACCTTAAATGTAAGGGTGCAGCAACCAGAAATGTCAAGCAGTTTAAAGAGGTTGCACTTTTTTTCCTCCCATATTTTGAGTTCTAATTGAATTCTGGTTCTAAAACTTGCATTGCTGGGGAAATAAAACCATTATTTTTGGTCCAAAGTGAAAGGAAGTAGTATGTGCCAGTCATCTTGTGAGAAGAAATGTGCTCCTGGCATTTCCTTTCCATTTGGTGAGCTCAGAAGGTTTGGAAAAGCTTTGAATAATGTGACAAAAAAAGCCCTATGAAATATTAACCAGTCTCTCCCACCCAAAAAGGTCTGGATGTAGACAAGCCTCCAGAAGATATGAAGTATGTTATCAGGTGCCCAGTACTGTTCTACCTTATCTACAGAGACAGGAGAATCAAATAGGAACACATCCCCACACATCAGACTTGGCAGACCCTTACAGCAGCAAAAAAAGGACTGTAGCAGTAATGGTATTTGTAAGCTGTACTTTTCTGTCCTTCATTTGGAAGCTGTGCATTGGCTGCACCTTCTTCTTTACATGAGGCTCAAAAGAAAATGGAAAAAAAACAAAAAAGATCAAGGAACAAGATGAGGAGCAGGGTAAGGTAGAGTAGGGAATGAATGACTGCCACAAAACTGAAAGGAACAAAAAGCAGCTGATGCTTGTGCCCAGATTGGTGCACAATGGTGACAAACACCTAGAAATAAGGGTTGGAAGAAGAAGTATAATACCAGTGGCTGGCTGTGGTGTGCAATACTGGAGGTACGAGGAGAAGGGGAAAAGAGAATATTCCAATTTCTATATATTTTTCAAATTTACAAAAATCATCTTTTATATAAACCATGGCTTGGAAGGAATCCAATGAATAAGCAGGCAGGAATCCATCTCTAGCTGGAGAGATTTATTTAAAAAACAAAAAAACAAAAACCTCATGGGGTGGAGGGAGGTTGGTCAAGGTCCCTAGCGTGTTAAGAAAATTAGGTCAGTCCCTGAGCTCATTAGCAACAGGAACTAGTTTCTCTAGTGAACAAGAGCACACCTAAATAAATCCTTCTTGATGACAGAACCAGAGAAGCCAAGAAGATTCCTCTTCCACCACCTCTAGTAAAAAGCAACTGGGATTGCAAACAGCTATTGATCCAGCCTTTTGGTGCAGCAAAAAGATTCAGCAAGAATATATATGCCTCCAAATGCTCTTCATCCAAGGGTACTGAGGGAATTGGCGGAGGTCATAGCAGGCCCCCTGGCATGGCTGTATGAGCATTCGTGGTGCTCTGGTCAGGTCCCAGAGGACTGGAAAAGGGCTAATGTGGTCCCTATTTACATTAATGGGAGAAAGAAGGACCCAAGTAACTATAGGTCAGTTCAGTTCACCTCAGTCCTTAGGAAGACCTTTGAGAAAATTATCAAGAAACACATCTACGGGGCCCAGCATGGGAGGTAATGCTTAGGGGCAACCAACACAGGTTCACTGCAGGCAGATCCTGCCTAACTAACCTTGTTTCCTTTTACAACCAGGTCACAAAGTCCTTGGATGCGGGCATTGAGGTGGAGGTGGATGTCATCTACCTGGACTTCAAGAAGGCCTTTGACATTGTCTCTCATCCCATTCTCATTAAAAAAAAAAACTAGGCAACTGCAGTATTGATACCTACATAGTCAGATGGGTGGCAAATTGGCTCAATGGTCACACCCAGAGAATGATGGTGGACAGGTCATTTTCGACCCGGAGGGATGTGGGAAATGGAGTTCCCCACAGCTCGGTCCTCAGGCCTGTGCTATTCAACATCTTTCTCAGCAACTTGAAAGTGGGTGTAGAAAGCACACTGTCCAAATTCACTGATGACACAAAGATGTGGGGAGACGTGGGCACACTGGAGGGGAGGAACAGAGTCCAAGTAGATCTAGACAGGTTACAGAGGTGGGCAGATGAGAATAGAATGGATTTCAATGCAGACAAGTGCAAGATACTGCATTTAGGAAGAAGGAACCTGCAACGTACCTATAGGCTGGGGAACACCCTTCTCAACTACACAGTAGCTGAAAGAGATCTTGGAGTCATTGCTGACTCCAAGATGGACATGAGCTGCCAATGAGAGGAAGCGGTCAGTAAGGCTAACTACACCTTGTCGTGCATCTACAGATGCATCATAAGCAGGTCCAAGGAGGTGATTCTTCCCCTCTATGTAGCATTGGTCAGGCTGCAGTTGGAGTACTGCATCCAGTTCTGGGTGCCGCACTTCAAGAGGGATGTGGCTAACTTTGAAAGGGTCCAGAGGAGGGCCACTCACATGGTCAGGGGGCAGCAGACCAGGCCCTATGGAGATAAAGGGCCTGAATCTATTCAGCCTCCACGAGAGAAGACTGAGAGGGGATCTGGTGGCCATCTATAAACTCACCAGGAGGGACCAGCAGAAAATAGATGAGGCTCTGTTCCCCCGGGCACCACCTGGGATAACAAGGAGCAATAGCCACAAATTGATTGAGAGCAGGTTCAGGCTTGATGTCAGGAGGCATTACTTTATGGTTAGGGCTGGCAAGCTCTGGAATGGGCTCCCAAGGAAGGTGGTGCTCTCCCCTACCTTGGGAGTCTTCAAAAGGAGGTTGGATAGATATCTGGCTGGGGTATTATGATCCCAATACTCATTCCTGCCCAGGACAAGGGGTCGGGCTTGATGATCTGTTCACATCCCTTCCAACCCTATGAAACTATGAAAAAATGATAATGTCTTTCTAATATCAATTCTGCTGAACTAGGGTACGAAGATGTAATCCCCCTTAGACTTAAGGGAGTCTAGTTCTGCTAGGAATATAATAATGCCTGGGTTGAAGCTACAGTTTTTCAAATGCTTTTGCTTCCGACCCTTTCACTGGTACTGCAACAGAAGAAGATATTCTGTCTTAAATGCAGATATCACCACACCAGACTGGATCCACAGTATCAAACTAGATAACTTTGGCATGTCTTCATGAGATTCTGACTGCACAGTGTCCTAGTAAAATCTTGAATGGTGCTGGCAACACCGGAGTTAAGTCCCTAGACACGCGCAGATAACATCAGCTAATGGAAAATTCCACAGCGTGCCCAGTATGTGCCCCTTGGGTGACCTCCAGGCATGTCAATCAGACATGACCTACTTTTATTCTTGCGCATGCTCAGTTGCCACAAAAAGCTCAGACCTGCACATGCTCAGTGTGTTAGAAGCATGATGTCAGCATCTAGAAAATTCCTCCAACCAAGCACCCTGATAGGCTGAAGGGTCGCTTTAAAAGCTCCCTGACCCCCACCTTTGTGTGTGGGTGCATGAGTGTGGGCGTTAGTGTAGGTTGTTGATGCAGTAACAGAAAGGAGCTGCTCGATCTGAAGACAGAGGCTGCTTAGGCAGGGACTTTTGGTAGGGGAGAGTGTGGAATTTAATTCCCAGTTCCAATCCTTGAGTCTGCAGCGTGACTTACCTGTATCTTCCGTGTCTGATCATCCGGCTACGAACTGTGTATTTTCTGGTTTTGACTATGTCTCTACGATTTCTGCGATTTGGATTCTTCGACCCGGCTACCGCTTACCTGGCTTTGAACTGACCTCGGCATTCCACATTGACTACGATTCGACTCATCCTACGTACCTGATCTTCGCTGCATCGCGTTCCAGTTGTCGACCTCGGCTTCGTATACGACTACTTGTTGTCCATTAACTTGGACTGGTGTCATGCGACTTACCGTATACAGCTTGTTACAGTTTACGTGTTATTGTTTGTATTCCCCATTTAATGAGCTGTTGACCAGCCCTGGGACTAGGTCTTCGGACTGAACCTCGTGGGCCAACAGACCCCTTCGTTGTTCATTGTTGTAACTGTAACTGAAGACATCGCTGCCTACGCCTAAAGCGTAAGTTAAATAAATTCATCTTCATTTCAATCCACTCCGGGTCCATATCTCCTGACTCTACGCCAATAATCCCACCTGTCTGTATCTGATTGCCACCCTGGCCCACCGTGACCTTGGGGCCCGATTCATTCTGTTCGGTTTACCCCAACACACAGTAGCCCAATACTACTGTGAAGTGGCATTGCATGGCAAAAACCTTGCTGATATACTACTGTGCAGTATTATTAGGCTACTGTGCAGTAGCATCACTTAAAAGGCATTCACTAGCACTGCTGTGCAGTAGCTCCAGTAACTGCACATTTATTTAGTACTTGCTTATAAAAGTACTAAATAAATGTGCAGTAACTGTTTCACAGTAGCGTCTTGTGTAGAGGTGCCCACTGAAGAGTACAGCACTCTATAGCACTGGAAAATATTCATTAACTAAGGTTAACCTACTTCTGAGTTACAGTGAGATGCTTCTGGAAGCACAAATTACACCTGTATGAATGAATACCCATTTAATTTATTATCAGCACCAGGAGGATAAAGCCTAAAAAAGTTCTTATGATCAATCATTTAAAAGCAAATTAATTTTATAGCATTCAAATAATCAGTCTATACTGGTAAATAATCCAACTGGTGGATAAGACACAGCTAAGTACAAATAATGCATATGCCCTGATATCCCAAAAGGCATTTCTAGTGTCTTGTGATTTCATAAGATGCACATTGTGCCTGCTAATTTTGCTAATATAAAGCGACGCTTAATTTGAATAAAAATGGTGCACAAAAGCCAATTCACAAAAGAGTATTTTATTCAGTGGGTATTTAAATGAATTTGATGCTTTCTGTTCAGCAAGTATTTAGCCAAAAGCACAAGTAGAAGAAAAAAGCTGGAAATTCAGATCTACACATGTGAACATCTGCAAGGATATCAACTTGAGGAGTTTCCCCATCCTGAACTACAGGATGTGGGGGGAATCTCAGGGCAGGGATTCTAATCTGTGAATAGAAAGTGGGAACACAGCATTACAGTATCTCCCATTAAGGTAGTGCTTATTTCAATTTAATCTGAATAGTGCACACATTTACCCACCCAAGCAAAGAAAACCAGTGGTTAGCAATAGAGACCCTTCCAGTTACTATGTACTACAACCTGAAACTGCAGGGGATCAGAGACTACAGTGACCAATATAAAAAGCTGGACAGAGAGTCATTCATCATATTAAAAGAGCTCTCAACAAGACCTGTGAACACTTGCACCCCATGTGAAAGCAACTACTTATGCTCTTTCACTATCCTTTGTTGGAGGCTCAACATGACCATGTCAAGAAGAAACTTTAGCTAAATTCCTCCAAAGGACACGAAGAAGTTGAGCTGTTTTATATCTAGGTTGGTTTTGAAAAGCATGATGCATCAGGTTAATACAATTTATCCAGCTGTTCTTTTAAAAAGGAACTACTTTGAGGCCATATCTTGCATCAAAGATTGCTGACACCTAGAGCACCTATACACAAGCACAGAAACTGCTGGATTTCATGTATCAGCATCCCTGTGCTTAAAAATGATGGCAGTAGTACTTTATCTAAAGCTCACAGAATGACCTTTAGTTCAAGCATCCCTGCCATCATGTTTAAGTGCAGGGATGCTGATACACAAGATGCTGAGGTGCGTTAATTAGAGCAGCTCTCAGAGCCACTCTAATTAAAGTGCCACCCCCACACACACCTGGAGCATGTGCCACCCCCCACACACCTGGCCCCTAATTTGTAGGCCACCCTTCTCACTTTCAGCTCAAAACCCATCTACCAGGTTGGTTTGGGGTCCAGTGCAATCGGGACCATATATTCAAAAGAAGCTGCAATATGTCCATGTAAAAGCCTGCATTATCATGTATAAATATGAAATTGTATATGCACATCAAATGAAAATGAAAATTATGACCACAGATGTATGACATACACATGATGTAAGAGTCTCTAAATACAGGTTCTGATATGGGTGCTACTTAAGCTGAGGTGTCTTGAAAGTGCAGGGTACGCTTACAATTAAATGAAATACAAATACAGTAACATTTAAACTATAACTGTAACACGTACTACAGCACTTTTGGTTTCTGAAAAGATAATAAAATTTGGACTAAGTAAGGATTTGATCACTTGGGGTGTCTTTGATTAGTGTGTTCTCCTAAAAAAAATATTAGGTCTACAAAATTTTGAGCATGTTAGTGACTGTTCTATCCTCAGAACACAGGTTTTCTCCAGTTCAGAAAGAGTTGGAGAAACTAGTTGATTTTCCAGTCATCTGGTCTGTAGAATCCAGACAGGATTTCTTCACCATGCTTTGGGAATACAAGGAAGAGTAAAAAACAATATAATTCCAGCTGACAAAAAGCTCCAGCTAACTGGGTTTCAGTTAACGTATTTGCTCTGTGTTTTGTTTCTTCAAAGAAGGCAACATATTTTGTGAAACACTGTGCATGTTTGAGGAATGGAACATTATCTTTCTTCTTGTCACTTTAATGTGGAGCTTTTTCATAATATCAAATCCCCCAAATTATTTGAACTTGATACCATTAAGAAATAAAAGTGGACATTTCATTTACAGAAATACTTTAAGATTACCTATGCCAATTTCACTCCTGCAGTTTACAAGTGCTAGTTTGACTATCAGATTTTTACATGAATGCATAAGAAATTTTACAATATAATGAGAAAATATTACAGTTTTAGTGTGACAGAGTTCAAAGAATATTCCCAAATTCCTAGCAAGAGCCACAAACATGGGAAATTGAAAACATTAAATTGAATATACTTTCTTTTGCTTATTCAAACAAGAAATTAAAATATTTAGCCTGTTGGCTACATTTTCGATTATATAATGCATATAGGATATTAAACTGGTCATTTTGTATAAAATATACTAAATGTAAGTAGGATGGAAGACAGTCGCATACAAAAAGGATAAAAAAATTAGCATTGTGAGCAGAACTGATACCACAGATGCCCATCAAGTTCATTACTTTGTGATCTGTTTATACATGTATATTGGGATCCTCATCCAGAATTTAGTTATATATGCATATAGTTACCATGACCTTTCATATAAATACCATAATTCCATACATCTTAAACTGTGTAGTATATTCCCAATTAAAAAACTTGGATCACGTAGACCTTTTTCCCACTAATGTAGCACAGACTATTACCATATCTTTCACCAACTATTTGTGCTTTTCTGCCACTATCATTTATACCCAGTCTAGGAACCAGGAAGAAAGCAAGTTTTCTACAACCACATAACATTCTAGTTATATATAGCCCCTACTGTAACTTAATCTTATTCTTACTATGAGACACAGTGGCCATATCTACAAGTGCAATGGACTGCACAGTTGCTACTAAGCAGTCATTTAGTACTTGCAAAAGCTTGCTCAATACTTGCATTTAGTACTTATATGAGCTTATGCAAGTACTAAATAACTGGCAGCAACTGGTGTTACTGCACAGTACCATCACTTCGCTTTTTTTCCCCAATGCTTGTTGCTACTGCACAGTAACATTGCCACTCAATTAGTGCCTGGAAACACTACTGCATGGTAGCAATGAGCTACAGTGCAGTAGCTCATTGCTACTGTGCCATAACATCTTGTGTAGATATGCCCAGTGTGTGCATAGCGGGTGGGGGAGGACAGAGGATGTAAATATCAAACAAAATGAGGGCATTCCTACCTTCAGTCTTTTTTGTTTCCTGCTTTTCTCCTCAATCAATATCTGGTATCTTTCTCCCCAGTCAACAACAAAGACTTTTGTGTTGCATATCTAAACCAGTGATTCTCAACCTTTTGACTAGGGTAGACATTAAAAAAGTCTGAGCATGAATTGATTCAATCTTTGCAGGTAAGTCTAACCTGGCTAGGCTGAACTGGTTTGTAACCACACAAACATCCCCTCTGGACTGAAGAAATGCAGGCACATGCCTGCAGTGGCTCAAGCTAGAAGCCACGGGGCACTAGAGCAGCCCTCCCATCTCTTCCACACTGCTGAACTGAGGGTATGATGGCCAGGCCCCAGCAGGATGCTCTGATTATGGAGGAGTTCTTCCCCATCGCTGCTCCTGACCAGCAAGGGAGCCAGCAGGGAGTTCCACAGCATCTAGTTACACAGCAGGGAGTTACACAGGGAATAACACAGCATTTATCAGCCCATCAACAAAACAAAAGCCTCTCTCATTAGTTCAGACTCTTCTTAAACAACTTTTTCCAAGGAAGGAACAAAGGGACATTACCAGCTGACCTGTTGATTAGCTCCAAAAAGCCCTAAGCAGACACTGTACTGTCTGCCTTACACAGACACTTCTCAGTATTAGCTAGCATACCACATGCTGGCTACTATCTGTGCTGTGGGATAGGGGAGGGGGAATCCCTGCTTGAGCAGGGCGGAGTGGAGGGAAAACAAGAGGACACCAGGCAGATTCTGCTATGTCTGCAGTCTCTGCTAGAGCTCCAGCAAGGGAGCAGAGGGGTGGGGCCAGCCTGTTCTCTGGAGCAAAGAGCACCGCCTAGAGCTGCAAAGCATCTGGGATGCTGGGGGACTCTGGTTTAAGTTAAACCAGCAAGGGGTCTGGGACAGACATTGTATAATCTGGAACAGACATTGTATAAACCGGTAAGACCCAAATAAGTTAAGTCTAATACTACATTCAACCAGGTTTATCTCAAACCAGTTTCAGCCATTTTCAGATTGGTGTATGTGCACTGAACATCTGTTTTGTTACAGGTTTAAACCAATTTCTGATCACTTAAAGTGGTTCATGTGTAATGTCTGTCCCTAGCCTTTTAGACTCAAAGCAGCCCTCACTAGACTCAAGGCACCCCTCAGAAAATGTCAGCTTTTCATTTTTACTGCCTTTTTTACTACAAAAAGAATAGTAAAGAAATTTCTCTGTTGCAAAGAACTCAAGAAGACCACAACAGGTCAGAATTCCTTTAACTCTGTGGATTTTTATTAAAAATATCTGGGCTTATCTTTTGAATCATATTTGCACACTTAACAGTACTAACATTATATGGTACCCCATGGCAACCCTTGAAAGCATCTCAAGGCACCCTGGTTGAGAATCATGGGTCTAAGCACTTACTCATTCTCTCATGTCCCAATTTTAGTGCTGAAAATATATCTTCATTTAAAAATCTTCACTTAAGCTGAAGTGATTTTTTTCTCCATTAACACTTTAAAAGGTAGGTATGGTTTTAGTTGCCTTGTGTAATTTTGCACAATATAAATGGTACCTTATAATTTAGTACCTTCTGCAAGGACAACTTGACACCAACAATAGTGACGTTTAATCTCAAGTGTCATTGTTAGAGCAAATTGAGTTTTGGATCTCAGATACTTGTTTCTTCTCTGCCTGATATTGACAGCAAACATAACCAACTATGCCAACCTAGTGAGTATTCCCTCATTCTGTGATTTTCTTATTGCAAACTGCACTGTACGTGTCATTTATAGCTCATATACCAGGGGAAATTTTAGAAAGCTACTTCCACAGACTGTCCCTTTCTGTACCTCTGATGAACAACAAATCAGAGTATTAGACTCAGAACCTCATCACTAATTTACCATTGAAGAGATTCATTTGGCTCCTGGTGACTGTTCTTTTATTAGTATTCTAGATATTGCCATGTTGTCATTTATTACTCTTTGGCAGGTGTTTTGCAGCTGCTGCTCCACATCAGGAAGCAGACATTCTATCTTTTGTGTCCCTGATGAAGAAAATGTAGCCTATGAGACATAATTACCCATTCCCTGTGGCCTCTATAAGAATTGGGAATGCCATAATGGTACACCAGCTAATATGTGACAAGAAAGAAAGAGAGCAATAGAGCATAGAAAGGAGTCCATGCACCTAATATATTTCTGAAAAAATGATAGCTTTCCCACAAGACATATGGAAACAACTGCTTTAACTGACTGTATAATACCCCTTCATACAGACAAGACCAATCTGTTTGACAGATAACAGTAAACCCAGTAGTACATGAGCATTCTCTTTGGGCCGAGAAGCAATAATGTCTCTCTACCAGAGTTAGTGCCACTATTACAATGAGGAACAGGATATTAATTATATTCATAGCAAAGACAGAAATGAGGCTATGACACTGCTGCATAATAGTATTGAGACTGCCATTCCCAGTCCAAACTTCTCTAATTAAGTCCCAGTTGGGGTCCCCTGTTCACTTCTATAATCATGATTTCAAAGGATTTTAAAAAAAGGTCAGTCATCAGTTTCAGCCCTTTCCAGGTTTAGCAGGGTATATAAATGTTTGCGCCCAATGGTTATTCAGTTTCCATTTTGATATTAGTAGGCAGTATGAATAAAGGTGTCCAAATCACAGAACACTCCATATCAGTTTAGTGGTCCAGGACTTCATGATTCTAGGATTACTGCAATTTTGCACAATTCACCAGAACGGGGCCTCCCAGAACAACAGGAACATACAGAGGAACTCTGTGGATAACTCATTACTTTCCTCCACCTACTACCACAGTCTTAATGGGCATTTATACACATCCTTCCCGCCCCCCGCAACGTGCCAGAGATCTGTTGCTTTGGAGCAGACTCAATTAATTGATGAATTACTTGTAAAGTAATATTTGAGAAATTGTTCTGAAATATTGGGCATTTTTACACATGTAAGTGCCACAGCGCCTGGCACTTTGAAAAGCATGTAGTTGTATAAGCAGTGAAATTGCATCAGTGCTGAAAATATGGCAGAGGTGCTTTCGTTCAAAAGCATACTGCTGCCATTTTCTGCGCGCTGATGCACATTTTGCCGCTTCTACAACTACAGCTTAATTGAGTCTGCTCCGCACACAAGCTAAAGCTAACTGCGCTGCATGCAGTTGTAGGTGGCAAAATGCATGTCAGCAGGCAGAAAATGGCAGCAGTGTGCTTTTGAACTAAAGCAGCTCCATCATTTTCTCAGCACTGATGCGCATTTTGCTGCTTATATAACTGCACACGTCGCAAAACAAGACACTTTTCAAAGTGCTGGCACTGTGGCACTTACACGTTGAAAAATGCCAAAAGTCCAGAACAATTCCTCAAGTATTATTTTACAAGTCATGTCAAATAAGAAAGCATCATATCACAGTATAGCATAGTACAGTATAGCATAACACACATAATATAGGTACACTCACTCAAATAATGCATATAAATACCTACAGTGGAAACACAACTATACATACAGATTTTTAGTACAGTATATGTACAACCTTCACTATTCAACCTAATTGATTATTTTTTTCTTTTTGGTCCATTGAAAATAAAAGGAATTCCAATGACAAATCTTGGAACAGGTTGTGTTTTTATCCCATTTATATTCTAAAAGAAATTTCAAAATGATTTTGTTTTGCCAAGAGCATTAACATTTTCCTAAACTTTTCTTTTAAAGCTGTAAGGAAAAAAAATCCCTTAATTAATTATTTTTACTTTTCTTTACTTTTTCAATAGGAAAAAAAATCATACTTTTAAAAAAAGAAAGTAAATTTTCTTTCTAACTAAATGTATAGTCTGAAAGAAAATCATGACATTTCGAGCAACCAAATTTCATGGACTACTTTTAACTTTTCCTGACCATCTAGGCTATGGATTAGTGCTACAGAGTTAGTTGGTTGGTTGGTTGGTTGAACTATACTAATCTTTCTGGTAACTTCATAGACATACTTCTAAATTGGCTGAGGGCTATGGAGGGAATAAGAGTACTGAAGAAATCACCAGTCTTACTTTTTTACTATTAATGTTTCTTTTCCCAGCACTACTAAAATAATGTGATAGCATTTTAATTAGACCATGTGGTTGAGAAACAACTTAAACGTTAAAAGTAATAAAATCAGCTAAACACTCCACTTCTGTTTTCCTTGGAATGACATGAGACTTAAAATTAATTAATCCTTTTGTAAAATAATTTCAAAAACTGCCTATTAATGGCCTGATTCTTAACTTTTTTACTCCCGATGAGTGATACTTTTGGATATAAGTAATTCAACTGATTTTTATCTATGAAATAAAATTCTAGTCATGAAATAGAGGTACCAGTTAACAAAAGTTAGGGTGAAGCCCATGTCCTTCAAAATATGTACTTGGTAATGATGAAACTACTGGCTTATCAGAGTATAAATCTGTACACTGTGATATGGTCATGTTCCAGAGACTTGAACTCGAGGGATCATCTATTGAGTGAATATCTCCAACTCCATTCACTCCTTGGGTCCCATATTGAGCCTTGACTGAACTAGGGTGACAATTACTGTCAACTGTAACACAGATATTTGTCCCTCAGGAAATGAACCGAGACCACCAATTTATTTCACATAGGCTATTTAACAGCAATCAGATGATCGCCTTTGGTCACCATGCTGGATTTAAAAGAATGACCTAGAGGTGAAAGGCTCTATAACACAAACCCCTAAGCCACATAGTCACCCTTTCATGTCATTTATTAGGCAGCTTGGTATTGGCACTGCACTTATTTATGCTATAATATTTCATAGTATAGTGTCCGAGGTTAATAAAGCCTCATTAACAGTTGCTGGTATACCCGCTAAAGCACTCCAAGGCTTCATTTTATAACAACGGCAAAGAACCTCACAATTTATTTTTCCCCCCATCCAATCTCACATGCCCTACAGTAAAGAATAAAATGTGGGAGACAGAGGAAATATAAGCTATCTACTGAGAAAAGTAAAAAAATGCCATTAGTCTCAAGGTCACTGTTAATTACAGAACCATTTGTATGACACAAAAAGTTAGCAGACTGGCTCTTTCCTGCTCTCAGTTTTGTAGAGCTTTAAAATGGGATGTGGAGAGGAAGTGCATTTCTTGCTATGCTTTTCCTTTTCTGAGTTTCCACATTTTTCAATAAAACATAAAGAAATATTGTGCTGCAGACCCTGCTCTCCCTGAGCACATGAAAGTAAGGGACAAATTTGAAACACAGACTTTGAAATAACCATACAGGCAAACTACTGTGGGTACCCATGGGCTTAGATCATCCAGAATTGCTTAAGTTTACCATTTTTGAAACTGCTGCAAGATTTAGCACAGGTATCCGATAAACACGTTTAAGCAGCACTTTAGAACCTACGTATTTATAGCATGAACTATGTGCGATATTAATCCAAAGCCAAAAAGCTCATGATTTAATGTACAGTTCATTGGGCTGGGCCTCAGGAGAGTCAACAGTGTTTCAAACCACAGTGACCCCACAGATCAGCACTGCATAGTGTGTGCTAATTAGCCCCCTATATATGACAGGAACTGGGTGTTCTTGTCATGAGTCCTTGGATCATCCAAAAATGTATATGGAGATGAGGTGCTGGACAACCTAGTCCACCTCCACCTCATGCAAGGAAAGGCCACCCTAATCATATGCAACAGGAAGACACAGGAATCAGGTTAGACACAGGACATTACTTTTTCGTTATGTAATCTTGCAAACTCTGTCCTTGATCCATGCTTGTATAAATTTCATGGCAAAGTTTTTCTGTACAATATTGTTTGTCACCAGAGCTGATTATAATATGACATTGTATGTACATTGACAGCACTTTGCATACCAGGCCAAAAATAACATATCAGAATAGTATTAATAGTCATTTAATAATTTCTACTAAAAGTCTCATGAACCTTACTTCCCCCTACAAACCAAATCTCATATAGTTGAAAATAGACTCAGACAAATTGCTAGAACATTTTCTCACCATTTAACTTCCAAAATATTATGAATATTCCACTTTGCACATTTTGCTTTTTCCATATGTTGCCTGCTTGCATGAAACAAAAATCTGAAGTTTGGCTGTTTGTTTTTTGGTGAGTTTTAGTTGTGCTTTTTAATAAAGGAGCTTTTTTCTTTGCTCAGTTTCAGTAAACAGAATGTGGATACTCCATTATTTTTACCATCTTATTTAACACCTGGGCAGTTCTAAAGCTATTCAGAGAAAGTCACATCATGTGCTAAAGCCCTACCATTTTAGTTGCAAGCTGTTCTTAAAGGATGGATTTGAGAAATAGTGCCTCAAGTTGCACTGTATGAGCAACAGAGTGCATTTAAGCATTGTGAAGTCTATCATTATGTGATGTTCTAGTGTTATTGTTTTGGCAGGCAAGGAAAGGGGAGGTAGTTGTAAAATAGCAGAAGTGGGTCATGGCAGGAATGAGGTTTGAATGTTTACATTGTTCATATAAATGAATAAAACAATACACTCAGCAACAAATTATACAACAGAATACAGGCCAAGCTGCCTCTGAATTCAAGCAGAGGGCTCAAATCTCTTCTGCAAAGAATGTACAGCTCTTCAGGGAGAGAGAAGGAAAGATTGGGTCGAGATTTGTCTGAGCTGCATAACTAGTGGAGGTGAGAACAGATGTCTCCTGGCTTCCAATACAAAACTTTATCTACAAATTTGTGGGGCACATTCAGCTCTCATTTTCTCCCTGTGCAACTATGCTGAAGTCAGTGCAGTAGGTAAAAACGGAGTAAATAAGGTGAGGTTTTCTGTTTAAGAAAGTCTAAGAAACACTTTAGAATATTCTCAATCAATGGATAGATTGCACCCTCAGTTTTCATATCCATGTAAGCCCAAGTACAAATTCACTCCTACTTATAAAAGTGTTTAGTAATGAGGAAATATTCTGAGTTTTATGTTAGTTGCAAAAGAAAGGGAACACTTCTGTTAGGAAGTGGTTCTGGTTCAGCATGATGCTATATGCAGGAAGTGAAAACTATGAGTTAATTTGAGGATATCATGCACTTAAATACAAAGTCTCCTGACTACAATAGAAATTAAAAGTCAGAAATTACAAGTGTGAGAGAGAGAGTTCCTGAATTAAAGATTTTAACAAAATAAAACATTCTTGGGTCACAAAGTCCCCATAGAGTTCACCATGCAGGTTCAACAGGGCTAACTACTTGATTAGAATTTAGCATCTAGATAAATCCTTTGCTGACAAAGGATGGGATTAGTGCTATCTGGGCTTTATTGAATCAGGAACTATGTTCCTTGATACCTCAACGAGACTGCTTTTAACCATCTCAGTTGATGAGAATTCCACCTTTGTATCCAGAAAACTATACCACAGTTTTAAAGATCTCATTGTTACGGAAGTCTTTGGCTGGAAATAGATGTTGCCTTTGTGCTACCATTAACAGTTTTTATGGCAGCACATATCAAAAGCATATAAGTGTCCACGCCCTTTGTCATGCCAAAAATGCCCAAATTTGTGGCTGTAACAAAAGATAGTGATTTCTGTAGAGGACTGGGCCCCTCTAACCCCAGGAGAGCTTGCCCGGCTTTTCGCTCATCAGAGATATGCCTTCAGGTATCTCCAGGGCACACCTTTGTAAGCAGGAAACCCCAGCTTTCCCCACTTACAGAGACATGTCCCTGAAATTTCCAGGGCAGTGGCTCTATAAGGTGGGAACATGTCACCCACTGTCACACAGGATCAATGGCTGGGACAACCGGAAATGTGCGTTTTACACAATGAAGTAGGTCAACTGCCGAGACATCTTGTCAGAGCTAAGCCGCTTCATTTGGCAATGTCTCTTTATACCTTTAGATCACATCCCCATAAGCAGGGGCATGTGTTTGCAACAGCAAAAATAGCGGCACAAATTTGTGCCAATACTTTTCATAGCTGTACGTGCCCCTATGTGTGTGCTTTGGTGCAGGGAAAAATGCCCTGCTTTGGGCAAACTGCCTTTTCTCCACTTCTCCCAGCTCCCAGCATACTGGAGGAGCCAGGATGGAATTAAAGGTGGAGAGACACTCTGGCCAGCACCCCGAACCAATTGTGGGGTTTCTTTAAAGAGCTTCTGCAGTGACAACTACCAATTATCACAATATCAATATTCACAATCTCTGTTTCAAAGACTGCCTTATGGTCCTCTTGCTTGTATGACTTCAATAAAGCTATAGCTGTCCATACCCACCAAAGGTCTCGTTTGTGAATGGGTGGGCAGGTGTGGACTGCCTTCCTTTTTCTTTTTTCTAATGCAAATTGTCAAAAATCATACAGAATGAAAATACTTATTTTACTCTGCACATGAAAAATTTAACATTCTTCAAACTCCATCTTTCTCTCTACTCCTGGATCATACTACTTGTGTTCATTTCACTTTTCCTGCTTTACCTAAAACTCAGCTTAAAATAGATTTTTTTCATTATTTACTAACTTATCTGTATTTCTTTTGGCTTTTACCACTTTTATGTCTCTCTTTCCTTCATCTATTATCTTCCCTTTCTATATCTTTCTAATTCAAAATGTAAACTCTTCTCCAGAACTGGGCATGAGCATCGGCCACAATATTTTTATTTTCAGCAAGGAGAGCACTATGCAAAATCATACCACTATAAAAATGTAAAATTATGTATACACCCGAGGAGTGATGCACATCCTAATTATATCCTTTGATCTTCAGTCTTGAGTAACACGGAGATTTACTATCTCAGTATGCATATTATGGAGACCTCTTACACAACATTTATCAGCGACCTGAGGGAATAAGTCAACTACCAGCTGAAATATGTCCTTTTTGTGTCCTCTTTCTCCTTGTCAGTTTTCATTCTAATCACCTCTCCCTATGGTTATAGACCATAATCATCAAAACAAGAACAGAGGATATTTTGATACATAGTACCACAATGTGTGTGTCATGTTACCCTTCCGTCCACAGAAGAAAACTTAGGTGAAGGAGAAGGTCTATAATCAAAATCAAAATATCAAAATCTGTTCTCTTCCTTTACACAAAATGTTTCCTCTCCTTCTGGTTTTCAGTATTTCATCCAAATATAATTAGCTATAAAAACATCTTTCTTCTTCCTATAGTGTTTCTGCAGCTGAAACATTTATACCTCATTTCTGGTTCAGTTTGAAAGTAAATGGATGAAGGTTTAAATTGTGTATTCATTTTCACAGTGAATACATTTCAGTCAGTGCAAAAAGTAGTAGCAATAGCATCAGATTATACCATGGTTGCTGTCTTCATTTTCCTCCCCTTCTTATACATAGGTCTATTGAAGCTCTTGCTAATGAAGATCAGACCCAAGTGATATTGCCTAAAATTAGATGCAAATGTAAATACCTTCCTGAATTGAAGCCTAAAGTTGCATTCAAAGGCAAAACGACCTCTAACTTCAATCGTGTAGATCAAAGCCTAAATGAGATTTTTGTCAAAGTAGCATTGAAAAGAAAATTTTTCACTTTTTCCAACATAATGTTCATTACAGAACATAAAACTGCCTGCATTTAACATTAATATGGCCTAAAAATGGGGATGCCACAGAACTGGAGGGGAGTCACCATACTTGTGGTAGCAAGGAGAATATTCTGTAGTAACTTACTGACCAGAATAGATAGTACAGACATAGTTTAAAGAAGAACAAGATGGAATCAGGTGAAACAGAGGGAGCAAAGATAAAGTATTTACATTGAGAAACATGATAGAATAAAGCAAGACACTCTGCATTATTTCTCAACTTCATGGATTTTGAAAAGCCCTTTAATTCAATATGCCATATAACACAGTGGGGAAATACTAAGCAGCTACAGAATGCCCATCAAAATAATAACCATCACTGAAGATTTATATGACAACTTCAGTAGTAGTTGATGGACTACAATTGTCTTTCTTTGAAGCATCAACGGGAGTCAAATAAGAATGCAAGCTTTTCCTGATAATACCTACCTCTAGTCCAAAAACAATGCACACATTCAAACAAAAACAGACTGAGTATAAATGCAGAATGCATAGAAGAGAAGACCAAGCAAAGAAATAGCATGGAAATCACTGAAGGAAAATGTATGTGCATAAGTCACATTCTAAGAATGGGTGATAATGAAATAATAAATAGGATGTATTTGGGAAATCAAGAAAGACCCAAGAGATATGGAAAAGGACAGCAAAGAAAGGAATGAAGAAATTCAGAATAGATTGGTCAACATTAGAAAGAAGAGCAACTGATAGAAGTGGATATCCTTCCTAGTTGACTCCATATGCCAGGCAGCATAAAACAGTTTATCTACACATAGTCAAAGACACTAACCACTATCCAAGAACATAGAACAAAACAAGTCGCAAGAATTATACATAGAAAGGGATACTCAAAATTATTCATAGAAAAATGTAAAAGGTTGTACAGGGAAAACAATTTTTAAAATATTTAAAATAGCAGTCCATTTTTCAAAGGAATGTTAATCTCTAAGGGCATTTTTACATATGCTCCAGGAGGCATCAGTGTGGGGGGTGGGTGGGGGGGCACTTTAATTAGCAAGCACTTTGAATTAAAAGTGCCTGAGCATCACATGTATCAGCACCTCCTACATTGAAAACTGGTGGCTGGGCACTTTCAACTAAAGCTCATCAAATGAGCTTTAGTTCAATGCACCCCGCTGCCAGTTTTTGGCACGGGGACGCTAATACATGTGATGCTAGAATCTACTGGAATGGGTTTATTTCTGTGCTCCAGCAATTAATTGAGTCGGCTTCAACGTGCTAGATTTCCAGCATGTCAGAGACAGCTCCCTGTATGTGTACAGGAACACTAAATGTTTTTTATTCAAATTGTTTTGCTCTAGACATATTCTTAATATCTCAAGAGAAAAACATCCTCAATACAAAAGTATTTCTGTGGTAAATATAATAGCCATACAGACAGTCCTGGTATCTGGCTACATGGAGTAACAGACTACCATAGGTTAAACATTAACACGCTCATAATAACTTTAAGAAAAGCTTTAATATATGAGGTTATAAAAAATATACAGTAACAACTGCACTGACCTATGCATGACCACCTTAAAAAAATCTCAGTGACTCTTAGTAGCCTTAGTGACTAAATTTTCTCACTCATACTTTATCCCCTCTTTCTATTTAGATTAAAGACGGGGATTATCTCTTACCTTAAGCACTGTAGACCATCCAGAGAGGACGTCAGTTGGGGCTGGGCCTTTTGAGAGGTACTGCAATAAAAACAACAGCCAAAAACACAGTAGTAAGTGACCAACCAACCAAGAGTCCCTTCTAAAACCAGCCATTTGTCGATGGTAAAGTTACATAGTAGATAATTCAAAAGTTTCATAAGTCTCTGGAGCAAGAGCTACATAAGACTTCATTTGGACTGACTCTATGGTTGATTGTATAGCCTAGAGTAGTGTTAGCTTTGATGGTGAATCCCCACTAGGCTTAGAAATAATAGCACAGGCCAGAGTCCTTTCATTGCATGGGTCCCACACAGAAGACAGGGAAGGTTTCCAGAAAGGGGGCTGGACCCCTTTTGATGATGGTTGAGGAAGATCTGTGTATGAAGGGGATATTCACCTTTCATGGGTGAATTTGGAGGAATTATTGGGACCTTTGACTATATATACCCCTTGCTCTGGCAAAGCTCCATTGACTTTAAGCTGCCACTATTTAAAACTTTAGGTCAGGAGAACCTTTCAACAGGAGCAGCCTTTAGGTGGGATCAGGGCTAGATTAATGCATAGGCAAACTAGGCACATGCCTAGGGCCCTGAGCTGCAGGGGTTCCCTGGTCCTTCCCTCCATGGCAGCAGCATGAATGGTCCTGTCGACCTCCCTTCTATTCCCTTCTCCTCTGTTTTGCCTTGCTGCCATGGCGGCTGCTTCTTAGTGACAGCTCCAAGCCCCACGTCCCACAGCACCAGGATGAGGAGGGGGATCTCAACCAGCCCAGGGCCACAGAGTTTGTTTGCCTAGGGCCCACTAAAGATTAATCTGGCCCTGGCTGAGATACTACTTTTTTTCCATGTGAAGCAGAACTAAACTGATTGCCCAGAATTTATCAACATAGAAGAACAGAATGTATATCTGATTCTTATGTTAGAAGGACAAGCACAGCTGACATTTAGTCTCATCTACAAAGGCAGGATTTGTCACAGTTGGCTTTCCTATTCTTTTTACAAAATTTAGGTTAATATCTTACATATAGCCATCAAGAGAGAAAAAACTACATCTTAGTGACACTGGCACATGGGGAAACAAGCGTAGGTGTTCGTAGTTCTGTGTAACAAAATCATGGGAAATTAGCAAGTATAATAGGTGAAAATTAGCTGATTAAAAACTAAAAAAATATTCAATTTCTAGTTTGTATACGAGTTTGATTTGCTGGAAAAATATTATTTCACAATAAGGCTACAATACTAGCATAATTCTTGCAATAGGATTTGTCAAAAGAAATGCTTCAATACAGAGTTCATATGTAGGAATGGTCCACCTCCTCTATTAAATCATAATGTGCTGTATGATTTAATCAAGATCAAACAAAATTCAATTCAATGTGACAGAAACCAAAGGCTTATGCTGCCAAGCCTACGGCAGAATTTGGTCCAGACGCCAGGACAACAGAAGATCAGACCTTAATGCTGGTGTGCTTAAAAATATTGCCTTAAGCAACACAGAAGGTGACACAACATGTGTAAAAGAATTGCATTGCCATATTCTCAGAACACCTAAGTTAAATCTGTAACAAATCCAATTAATTCGAATGTGGCACCAAATGTAATAAGTTTTGTGTTAAATGTAATGCACATTGAGTATATATTGATTGTCATAGTTAAATTATATTATTGGGGCATTGTTCAGCTTTGATGTTCACTTAATAGTAACAAGCTCTTACAGTATGTTTGTGATTAGGATTCTAGAATCACAAATCAGAATTTTTTTAAAAATCCTTTAATGATCCAAAGCTTTTGATATTTACTTATATTTTTCCCTCATTACATTTACATCCACACTATTATTGATACATATATGGTTTCCCTCCATTTATGCAGTACATGTGCTCCTGGAGAACGGCGTATAAATCGAATTCACATAAAGCGAACCCACTTTACAATGTAACAAATAGGGATAGGTTCCCATGGTGGTGAGGGAGGGAGTGAAGTTGGGACTAGGGAAGGGGCAGTGGGAGGGGTGCCGCTCCTGGGGCTGCACAAGGCAGCAAAGCAGAGGGAACACAGCGGCACTCACCCCAGCCCCAGCTGCAGTGGCCCTGGCAGCAGCCGGCAGCAGCCGGCATCAGCTACCTGCAGCTGCTGGGCTGCACTGTTCTCCACCTGTCCCCCCCAAATCTGGGCTACGCTTGTCTGCACTCACTTTTGCTGCTGGGCTGCACCTTGTCCTGGTGCAGGCAGCTGCTGTTGGCTGCTCCCAGGGCCACTCCAGCATGACCTGGGGTGAGTGTGGACAAGCGGAGCCCCAGGCAGCATGGGGCATGGCACTCACCCTAGCCCTGGTAGCAGCCAACACCAGCTGCCTGTAGTAACTGCCCTGAACCCCCCAGGACTCTGCCAGTCCCTACTCACCTCAGCCTGTGCTGGAGTGGCCCCAAGAGTGGCTGACACCATTTGCCTGCAGCTGCTGGGCTGCACTGTGAACTGGTGCAGGCAGCTTGTGTCAACTGCTCCTGGTGCTGGGGTGAGTGTCATGCCCTGCACTGCCTGGGGCTCCGCTTGTCTGCACTCATCCAAGTCCATGCTGCAGTGGCTCCAGGAGCAGCTGACACCAGCTGCCTGGACCAGGCCATGGTGCAGCCCACCAGCTGCAGGCAGCTGGTGTCGGCCACTCCCAGGGCCGCTGCATCCGGGGCTGAAGTGAGTGAGGACCAGCAGAGGCCTGGGGGGTTTGGGGCATGGTGTAGCCCAGCTGCTACAAGCAGCTGGTGTCAGCTACTACAGGGGCTGAAGTGAGTGCTTCACTCCACACCACCTGGGGCTCCACTTGTCTGCACTCACCCCAGCCTGTGCTGGAGCAGCCCTGGGAGCAGCCAACACCAGCTGCCTGCACCAGGGGACTGTACAGTTTAGGAGCAGAGGTGAGTGCAGACAAGTGGAGCCCAGGCACTGGGGGGGACAGGTAGAGCATGGTGCAGCCCAGCCGCTGCAGGCGGCTGGTGCCAGCTGCTACCAAGGCCCTTGCAGCTGGGGCTGAGGTGAGTGGGGCCATGGGCCTTTCCCTTCTCCCATTTCCCCCCCTGACTTACCTGCTTGGTCCGGGGGGGGGGGGTGCTGATCGCATAAGAGTGAATTTACCTCGCCTATAACGAATTATGGGTCTAAATATGCTCATCGCATAAGAGCAAATTCACATATAAAGAACCTGCATAAATAGAGGGAAACCTGTATACTTTATACAGTATATACTGATACATATATACTGCATAACAAGTAGAGAGAGTGTAAGAAGGAGGGCAAGAGTAAGAGTTCACATGCTCTAACTGCATGCTTGCACAGCTTTTTTCATGAAAATTATAACAAGATATATCTATATCTGTAACTACTGCTAGCCATCTGCTTCTCCATTACTAGTTAGACAATTACAACTATAATCATCACACTAGAAATGGGTCTTCAAAAGGAAGTTGAAGGAAGTCAGTGTAGTTTCTTTAGAGAGAAATTCAGGGAAGGTATTCAATAATTTACTGGGATGATATACAGAACATGAAGAGGGCTGCAGAAGAAGTGAAAAAAAAGCATAACAAGAAGCAAGCAGAGCAAGTAAAAGAGGGCTGGCTCCTGAAGAAATTAAAGATGAAGACAAGGAGCTAGTATATGAGCTTGTATAAGAAAAATCAATGAAGTGTCTCAAAGGAGTGAGAGATGACATGATCCAAATGCCAGAAACAGGACCGTAGCAAAAACATATTTTCTTGAACATCCATTTCATCTGCATTCTGGTTAGGATAAGCAGACTGCAATAGGCAGGATAGGAAATAAAAACCCAGATGACATTTCTGAACAATCAAATAAACAATCCAGACTTTAAAAGTAGCATCAATGCACTTAAGTGTGAAGTTGGAAAGACTTGAGTAGATGACATCCAAGGTTACAGGCCTGAATGTCTGGAATAGCAGGGGTATTTTAAAAATGGATAATGAAATATTGTGAGGGGGAGAGAGGAAGATAAAGAGTTCAGCTTTGGTTATGATAACTTTAAATCAGTGCCAAAATCTCCATGAGATATCAAAACAATGGAGGACTGTCAAGTCACTAGCCTAAAAATAGCACTTGGTCATATGAGCAAGCAACATCAAATAGCATATAAGTTGGAGGAAAAAAGGCTGAGAGAAAACCAAAATAGAAATGCACAGGACAAGACATGAGAGGATTGTAGAATGAGCAGTAGCAGAGCTGGGGGGGAGTGACTGGAGCATCAGACCGAGGCACCAATTTGGAGGGGCCAAAAAACTCGACTTCACTGCCAGCACAGCTGCTACTGCTGCCCAGATAACAAAAAAACTGCTTATTATGCCCCTGAGAATGAGAAAAATATACATGTCAATAAGAGTGGAGAGGGCAAGGAGAATGAAGAAAAAAACCTGCTCATTTGACATGATGAGGAATAGATTAGCTTACACTTTGAGGATAGTAGTTTTATTGGAGCAGAGAGAGAAAAAGGAAGTGAGAATCCCTAGGAGGTTAAAGGAGTTTTGTGACATATTTCAGGAAAGCAGGATTGTGCTCCATATGATGTAGAGTATAAAGCAAAGCAGGATTGTGCTCCATATGATGTAGAGTATAAAGCAAAGTATAGAGATGTACAATAATTTTAGGAATACTGATAACAAAACAAAGAAGTGCTAGACAAAATTGAGTAAACATCCCTATGATTCAAGCACTGTGCCTAAGGCTGTATAAACACATTCAAATAATCTGGGAGAATTTTCCCAGGTTTGATCCCTGGTAGAAAAACTTACCCAGAGCCATGTGTATAGACATTTAAATGCTGAGACCCTGAAGCATTAAGAGCTTGCAGTGCTGACACTGGGCAGTTGAGGCAGGAGAGGAGGGGGAAGGAGTAGGAGAGGGGAGAGGGTTAGCAAACTCTGCAGGCTTCCTTAGAGATAAACCTGGTTGAATGTTGTGTCAGACTTAACTGATTTGGCTCAAACTGGTTTATGCAATGTCTGTCCCAGACCCCTTGCTGACTGAAGATAATCAGACTCCCCCAGCATCCTGGCATGCTCTCTGGGCTGGACAGGGCTTTCTGCTCCACAGCAGAGCTGGCCTCTCCCCTCTGCTCCCTAGCTTCAGCTCTGGCAGTCTCTGTAGGCATGTGCTTGGCTTCTGCCCCCTGCCCCCCCTCACCACTCTCTGGTAAGCAGGCATTCCCCCGTTCCTCACAGACACCTCAGCGTTAGCTAGCAGCCCGCATGTTGGCTACCTCCAAGCTGTGGCACACAGGACAAGGGCAGAATCAATAGATATCTGGTAATATCCCTCTGCTGTTTTTTTAATGGGCTGATAAGCACTGAGTTAGGGGTGATAAACATTCCCTGCTGGGCTGCTTGGCGGTGGGGGGGCAACTCCCCAAATCATAGCATCCTGCCTGGACCTGGCCATGCTCCCCCTCAGTTCAGCACCATGGAAGGGAAGGGAGGGCTGCTCTAGCACCCTCCAGCTTCTAGCCTGAGCCACTGCAGGCATGTGCCTGAATTTCCTCACTCCAGAGAGAGTGTCTGTGTGGTTACAAACCAATCCAGCCCAGCTAGGTTAGACTAACCTGCAAAGATTGAATCAATTCAGGCTCAGGTTTTTTGAATGTCTATCCCTAGCCAGAATGTATAGACATTCACTCACCCATGATAAACTCTTCTGGGACTTATTTTTCTTGTGCAACAGCCATTTTTACTTTGGGAGAAAAAGCCTGAACATCTGTACACTTGTGGTTTATTCTGGGAGAGCAGTGACTCTTTCAGGAGAAACTGAATGTCTGTATGAGGCCTGGTTAAATCTAACCTGTTTTATTATACATGTTATTATTTGAAGGCAGAGTAGATTTACACTTTATAAACAACTGAATCAGAGATTCATAGATGCTAGGGTCGGAAGGGACCGCAACAGATCATCAAGTCCGAGATGTATAGCATGAGTTTTCTTGAGCCCCAGCTCATTTCATCCAATGCCATGAAAGAATGCGCACAGAGCAGTGTATCAAATAGAGTAATCTGAATACAGAATTATATTCTGAAGCCCAATATACTGCATTAGGCCTAGGTGAAGAAGGTCTCAAGAACCATCTCTCATTGGAACTGATATTTTAAACCTGCAAGTACTTTGACTATATGCAGCACATGTTAATATTACATGCATTTTACATGCTTCTTTACCATCAGCTACTGTTCATGAATATATGAATTTTCAAGGGCTGCCTATACAGACAATATGCTTTAAAAAAGAGGACCCCAGAAATTTTAATTAGGTTAATGATGATAATTTCTATTAGTTTTATTTGTTCATTCTCTAGATGTGGCACAATGACAAAATAGTGTCATGGGGGAGGCACCCAACTTAACTCCTTCAGAGCTATTTGTGGTATGGGAAGCAGTATAGCCACATTAGCATGGCACTTGGCCTGAGCCAATTAGCCCCACTGAGAAGCAAAATATAAGAACCCAGAAGGAGGATGTGCTAATATGGCTAACCAACTTCTGGTACACATTGTGCCATGTAGGCATACCATCAAGATGTATTTGAGCAACCTGCTTTAATTTGCTTGCATATTTATAGTGAACATTTTGCTCATAACATGCATATTCTATATGTGAATCTATGCATACTATTGCAATATTTAACATATCAAGGGTGGCTTTTGGAGGGCTAAAACGGCTGACCTACTGTAACAAATTAGTTAAGCCACACATAGATACTATTAGTCATCAATTTTAGCTCTCATAAGAAAGGACTAACATTGCAATATTTAAAATAGATATTGCATAATTCCATATGCAATATCTGTACATCTTCACATTGTAATTGTATTTTCTTCTTTCTATATTCCATAAGCCAGGGGTTGTCAACCGGGGGTACACATACTCCTGGGGGTACTTGAGAAGGCCCTACCTAGGGGGTATGCACAGGCAGGCAGGGATAGAGCACTGCCATGCACCATTCCATGCTGCCACGCAGGTGCTGCCCACCCATCTGGATGTAGGGGGTGGGGGAAGCTTGCACACGGTGGCTCGCCACTCTGCATTCAGCCCCGTGCCACCCTCCCACCCTCCTGCTCCACGTCCGGTCATACACCACCCTGCCCCCCCGCCGCTCCAAGTCCGGCCGCCAGGGGTACACTGATCCAAAAAGGTTGAAAACCCCTGCCATAAGCTATGGTTTTATAAGAAATAATATGATTGATCTTCTTTATATATAACAATGTTTTTATTGAAAACAAAAATGTTTCTTACATTCCTACCTGTTTTGTACTGCAGTTATTGCAGATTGCTGTCATTATTCTGATTGTACAAAAGGGTATCCATAACGTTGGCACCAGACAGAATATTTTTTACAAAATATTTCAGACTATTATTGGTACCAGACCTGTCTTTAACCATAAACATGAAAGAAACTGTCCCAGATGGTGAATGTAAAATGTGCCATAAATTTTAATGAAGCATATAAGTTACTAATAACCATAATGCCAACACTGCTGTGTTTTTGGTAAACCTTAATAAAGCAAAATTAAAAAGGACCATGTTGCATTTAAATAAGTGCCTAAGAAATCTAATATAATTTACTAATTCAGCTATTCACACACTGATTGCACAGCCCCTGGTCATCTGCTCAAGTACAGCTGTTTTATGTAAAAACAAATAATAAAAAAAACTTTTATTGTCCACCAGATGTCCCAGCTTGCAATACTTGCTGGTATATTTCAGGTCACCCAAAGTTCAGGCAGATTTACAAAATGATTGCTCTTGGATGGACAGGGCTATGACAGTGGTAAGTACACTTACGCACTAGGTTTAAGCACGTTATGGAAAAAAGGCTCTGTGTTGATCAGATGGAATATAGTAAAATAAATTGTCTCTAGTGGTACATGTAGGGAGCATAGGTATAAGATTTCAGAATTAACAGCAGACTGTTAGTTTTTTGTTTTAGATCGTAAAAAAGCAAAAAGATAGTCCACCCCATTTTTTTTTTAAATTAAAAGGGCGATAGGGTAGGGGTAAGAAAAGTCTATAGAAATGAGATGAAGTTGTTCTGCACTAGTGATCCCTCTTCTACTAATGGGGAACTAATATGTGTGTGTGTCATGGCCAGCTCCTCTCCCCACCTCCCTCATGCAAAACCATTGGAACAGAGTTATCAGCTGGAGATACAGCCTCTTACATAAAGCCTGCTGCTGTGCTATGCAGAGCAGGTTTGAAATCAGCAGGCAACATTTTATTTATGTCGTACACAGTACTGGTGCATAGAGGAAGGAGGGACCATGGTGGAGGAAGGTCGGTTTATGTACATATATACCCCCCACCTCCTGAGAGGAAAGATGGCAAAAGCGAGTGGGAGGTGTTTGGATGAAGCCAGGAGCCCATGCACAAGTCACTGTGGGGCACAGAAGTAGAAATGTGATCTCAGCATTAGGATGATACTACTACCATAATAACAGATGATACTACCAAAAGGTGTACAGGATGTGCTATTTTAAAGCTTTTTTTATGAAGTACAATGAAACTTGTAACTTTAAAATTAAACCCAGACATTGCATCAAGAGGTTTTGCTCCTAAATGTGACAAGGAACAAACAGTTTGTCTTAGTAAACTATGCAGATGCTTCTTACATTCCCTGCTGATATCAGAAGAGAGCCATTTTGCCAGAAATGTGTGGGTACTGTTACAAATAACTCGATCACACTGCCTGAGATAGAAAAGTAAAATGTATTTTTCAAATGCCTGTTTTTCATGTCAACTTATTCTTATACACTCAGAAGATTTCATTGCATTTCAAAGTAGACTGGCCAGTTCTATGAGTCTAGTGATCTGTTTGCAAACATCAGTAAATATGTTGTTTGTAATTACCACTTTAGCATAAATTTACATTATAGTTAGTGAGTCAATCACTTGACTAAGATCTTCTCTCCCTCCCCTTTGAGTTACCTTAGGCCTTTATTAACTCAATATAAAAAGTATGGAGGGAGGGTATTTAATTAATGAAACATTCCTTCCATTTTTCAGAACCAGTGCAAAATCTATTGTGTGCAAAAGTCCAAGGGTACTGTTGTAGCCATAACTGTCCAGGACAAATGCGAGACACAGGGATTTTTGTGGGCTATATTTTTTTTATAATCACAGGGTAGTTGGTCCAGGAAAAGATATCACCCATAGAAATCCTTGGCTCTCACAAAAGTACAAGGGTATTCTAGTCTGTGGGCCACAGATTTGTGGGGAGGGAGGTAAATGTTTTAACTTAACCTTTAAATTTGAGCCCATACTCCTGATTATTTTTAAATGAAAGAAGATTGCATTCAGTTGCACAAAGAGAATCTGTTTCCATAGTTTGTAACCTTTGGTACAATCCTGTTATCTTCCTCTGTTTCATATGGCTAACAGCCTGCTCATCCTCACATTGTCCATATGTATAATAACATCCTCTGCCACAATCAGTATGCCTTTTCCCTATCACTCACCTAAAGGTACTGCAGTGGTCCTCTGATACTTCACTGAATTCCAGCTCTCCTTACTCTATGAAACACTGCTGCCCACTTTCTGACTGCCAAGTATAGAGAAAAATATGGCATTGATCTCTTTTCATCCTTGCTCATGTCCACTGGCTTGATTTTTAACCTTCTAGAGACTAATTGCATCCTACCTCAATGACCTGGAACTGCCTTTTTTACTATGCTTTTTTACTTTGCACAGAAGAAAAAGACATAAGCAGGACAGTTCTTCAGCTTGAATGAAAACCTCACCTCATTGAAGTCAAATGAATTTTGCCATCTACTTAGGCCAAATTCCAGTGTATATTAGAATTACAGCACAGTCATTACAGCATGGAGGCCATTTGTTTTGGGGGCTATAACCTTTACTGGGCCTCAAGGTACTTTTATATGATAAATAACATATATAAATATACACACATATGCTTGTGCATGTGTGAAGGGAAGAATACTGGAGTAGTTAGGTTGCTAGCTTAAGAGTTGAGAGACGTAGTTTCAATTCCCTGCTCTGCAATACACTTCCTATGTGACCTTAGGCCAGTGATTCTCAAGCAAGGTGGCCATGGCAACCTGGAGTGCCAGTGTATCCTGTGAGGGGTGCCTCAAGGTGTGAGTTGATAAGTGAGGTGTGAAGAGATAAACAGATAAGCAAGGTATATAAACGCAGGCTCAGTCCTGTCCCTGCCTGACCAATCCCTCACCTCGTCCCATCCACCCCCCACTGCACAACCCTGCTGCAAGGAGGCAAGCACTATAATATATAAATTCATTTTAAATTGAATGCCACTTAATTCACAAAAATTAGGAAGGGGCAGGGCCAAATTAATGCACAGGCAAACTAAGCACATGCATAGGGCCCTGAGCTGCAGGGGTCCCCAGTCCTTCCCTCTGCAGCAGCAGCACCCCCTGAGCTGGTGGCTAGCAGGCCAGGGGCTGCCCCAGCTTAGAGGCAACACATGGCTTAATCCAACTGTTCCCTATATATATGTATAAGTACACACACACACACACACACACGCACGCACACATATTAGGGGTATGCAAAACGGGCCGTATTCAATTTGGATTTAGCCCAAATCAAGGACAGTGATTCAATTCATTGATTCAGATCACTGTCCCCGATTTGATTCGGCTGAATCCAAATCTGAAGATTTGATGCCGATTCAGAGAATCAACGATCTGGACATAGACACAGCTTTAAATGTATTTTCTACATACCTCAAGGTACCAGCATGACTCATGAACACTGTGATGCTGGGGTGGATGGAGCATCTCACAGGAGCACAGGGGGGCTCCCCAGTGTGCTTGGTGGTGAACCTGGAAGTGGATCAGAAGTACTTCTGGTCCACTTCAAGGTCCACTGGGGGCCCCTCCACACCCCCTGGCTTGACAATTGGCCACAGGGGGACCCCAGGTGCCCCCCCCCCCAAGACCCAGGAAGCACCAGTCACCGAGCTGGGGGGTGGGGGTCCCCCACACACTTCCTGGAGGACCTGGAAGTGGACCAGAAGTACTTCTGGTCCACTTCTGGGGCTGCTGCCGAGGACACTGGGGAGCCCCCCTGTGCTTCTGTGGGATGCTCCATCCATCCCAGCATCACAGCATTGACCAGCCACCTGGTACCTTGTGGTATGTAGAAAAAACATTTAAAGCTGTGTCTATGTTCGAATGTCCAAATCTTTCTGAATCAATTCAGAGGGTTCTGATTCAATTCAGAGAGATTAAAGGGTCTCCTGAATCTATTCGGATTCAGAGTTTCAGCCACCAAATTGGACACCATTGAATCAGGGATTGAAGCTTTGCACAGCCCTAATGTGTGTGTGTGTGCATGCAGGCGTGCGTGTGTGTGTGCGCGCGTGCGTGCATGTGTGCATGTGTGTAGGGGCCCACAAGTTTGCCTGCCCACTAAAGAGTTAATCTGGCCCTGGGTTGGGGGTGCCTCAAGCCCAAAGAGGGGTGCTTTGAGTTCAGAAGGGTTAAGAACCTCTATCTTAGATCTTAGGCAAAGCACTTAGCCTATATCTGACTCAGTCACCCATCCCACTTAAAATTACCTCCCTGGGCCATTGCAAGCATAAATTGATTTAAAAGATTGTGATCTCCTGAGACACTGGAGAGATGGAAACCATGTATGCACCTAGAATAGATCAACATTATGGCTCCAACAAAAGAACTCTCAAAGGAATTGGAACCAAAGAAAGCAATATACTGGCCCAAGGCATATCAGCATAAATCCATTCTAAGCCTCAAAGGAAATGTTTAGATTATGCTGTGCAATCTGGCCAGAACTTGCAAACAGACTATTTTATCATTCCAGACATGGATGCACATATTTTTCACACAATCACATGGGACATAACATACACACATTCTCCCTCTCTCTCTCTCTCCTCTCTCAAACACCTGCCTGGTACACATGTAGTGCTTCCTGTTTAATTAGCCCTAGTCTGTTGTACTTATTGGCTAAGTCTGTTGGGTTTTGATAAAAATGGAGTTAGGCCTTTTCATTCCCCTTTATCAGAGGTTCCCCAAAGCCAAGACAGGTGTTTGAAGGATTAAAGCTAATTTAAAAAAAAAGGCAAGGGGAGGGGATGAGAGGAGATATCAATCCTCAACGGAGCTAGAATGTGAGAGCAGGGAGCAGGTGCATTGAGAAACTCTATGCATCCAGCTCATTTACTCCACCATGTTCTGTGGAGATCCAAATATTAGTCTTTTCATCCTGGAGTGACACTGGCAGCATGCAGCCTCTATTAACACAAAGACAAGCATAAGCTGTTTAGTGCCAGGATGGCAGCCTCAGCACCATTGCTACCTTGGTAACCAGACCCTGCTTCAATCATTGCTGCTTTTGTTGGCTGGCAGCAACAGAAAACAAAGTGCCACTTCTTGCCATTGTATAGACTCATACATAATAATCCTCTCTAAGCTCATCTTGATGAACTAACAGTTACTGTAGTAGATGGTAGAGAGGCTGCAGCTGAAAACCACAATTTCCCATTCTGTCCTGTATTTTTAAGTACTCATTTGATTTTTCAGCTATTGAGAGAAATTTCTAAAAATTATTGGCTTTATTGAAGTTCCCTTGACTTCATGGGGAGTTTTGACTGAGTTGTGACTGTCAGAACTAGCTCCAGCTTTTTAGACTGCACTTAGGTTGTTGTTACCTTTCAATATTTCATTACAAGTTTCAAAATATTTAACATTTTTCTTCAAGCTCCAAGTCATAGAATCATTTGCTGACTTATGTGAGAATCTCAGCTTTCATTTAAAAAAAAAAAATACTACCCCCATGACTGAGGGGGCAAAAGAGCGTAAACATGTAAAGACAAATAGAAAGAAAGAAATATTGTTCTTGAAGTCTCATGTTTTTAAGCCAGTCTCATGGTTTTGAATAACTGTTTGTCAAAATTGTATCATGGCTGAGCTTGTGAAGATCAAGCCAGAAATTTGTTCTTTCTATGGTTTTGATTATGGAAGCAACTTTATTCCCACATGTACACACCATGTGAAAATAATTGTATACTGTATACTCTCAATACAATTCAGCTTACAAAAAGATATTGCAATTCAGCTTTCAATAAACTACTGTTCTCCTCAATGCTTCATTAACCCTACCTACTACTTCAAAATGCATAAGGTTCAATTCTCATCTCACTTGCACAGCTTTAGAGAGCAGTGTAAATCCAGTCAGTAAGAAGTACCATAAGGACTATCCTCTCTTCTACTACCTGTGTAGGCAGCATCCCAATATCTTTTATGGGAATGTAAAGCCACTGAACTCACAACAATCACCCTGGTGCACATTCAGAGCTACATAACACCCGCCAGATTATCTAATAGAACTAACTGATATAGGTCTGGTGAGGGCAATGTAGCTATACAAGTTTACACCATCTGTGTGCAGTTTTGTCCCATGTGAACCTGTAGACCAATTTGTCTACAAGTATACAAAATAAAGCAGGAAGGTGATTGTGAATGTTATCAAAAATCCAGAGATCTATGCAACTGACTGAAAAGACGTTCAATTGATTTGATGTTTTGCCAATTCTTCTGGTGAGTTTCCCTCTAGTTTTCAAACTTCTCAGTAACATATGAACTTGTGACAGATATGGTTCCTTAATGATCCTCAACTTACTTTAATAAAGTTATACATTTAATGACAAGAAGACCTGTAAAACACACTGGACAGCTTTAAAAAAAGCCATTTAAATCAATATGGAAATACTAGTAAATTGCCCAAGAATGATGGGGCAGGAGCGGGTATGGAGCACATCCACCCACCACCCCATGTTGCTGCCACATCCCAGGAGTGGGGAGCAGTGTGGAGGCAAAGCTTGCCCCGCCATCCCCATCCCCATCCCCATCCCCTCCGCCCCTCTCCACTGCTGCTGCCCCCAAGGAGCAGGGACATGGAGCGGGGAGAAGGGAGGAGAGGTAGCACCACTGGCCTCGCCTCCCTGCTATGTCCCCTCTGTCTTTGCAGTGCTCTGCACTCTGACTGGTTGTTTCACTAACCAATCAGAGTGCTCCAAGAGCATTAAGGACAGACAGAGACAGATGGACTAAGCCCTTTATTATATAAGAGTGTATATTTGTTTCAAGTACAGGTAGTTCCTATCTAAAGCTCTAGCTCTCAACCCCTCATGCTCTCTGCCAAGGGTTGAAATCTGAGACCAAATTTTGGATTGGGAGTTTGCAAGTGGCACTTCTTCTTCCAGTGATCTGACAGAAAGTCCTAGATATCAACATTTCCAATGTTTGTGCACTTGAATCCAGATCTGGACCCAAATTTTCATTATATAGCTACATCCAAAAAAGCCCACAACAAATGAAATTCTCACCAGTAAGCTAAAGAAGTACTGGTTGAATGAATGGACTGTAAGGTGGATAGAAAACTGTCTGGATCATTGGGCTCAAAGGGTTGATGTCTAGTTAGCAACTGATAGCAAATGGAGTGCCCCAAGGGTCTGTCCTGAGGCTGGTTTTGTTCAATATCTTCATCAACAGTTCAGAAGATGGAATGGATTGCATGCTCAGCAAGTCTGCAAAGGATACCAAGTAGTAGATATGTTGGAGAGTAGGGATATGTTTCGGAGAGAACTAAACAAATTGGAGGTTTGGACCAAAAGAAATCTCATGAAGTTCAGTAAGAACAAGTGTAAAGTCCTGCACTTAGAATGGAATAATCCCATGCCCCAGTAAAGGCTGGGGACTGAAAGGCTAAGTAGCAGCCCTGCAGAAAAATATCTGGGGGTTACAGTGAACAATAGCTGTATATTTAGCGAACAGTGAGCATGTCTACACAAGATGCTTTACTGCACAGCAGACTTATTTTCTGCACAGGAAAGCATGACCATCTACATGTGCATGCCAATGAGGGTGCAGTAGACTAATTTACTGTACTGCCAGACATACCTGTCAGATACAAGTGGCATCCAGCAGCACAATAAATTACTGTGCTTAAATGCAATTACTGTGCTTAAATGTATGTGTAGATGGTGGCATTGGGATTAGTCAAATTGAGCCAGAGCATATTCAGTTGTATTACTGCATTTGTAGATGTGCCCAGTGTGCATTTGTTGTCAAGGAAGCTAATGGCATACTGGGCTGCATTAGTAGGAGTGAGGGAAGTGATTATTCCCCTGTATTCAACACTGGTGAGGCCACACCTGGAGTACTGTGACCAGGTTTGGGTTCCCCACTACCGAAAGGATGTGGACAAATTGGAGAGAGGCCAGCAGAGGGCCATAAAATGGTAGGGCCGGGGCACATGACTTATGAAGGGAGGCTGAGGGAACTGGCCTTATTAGCTGAGTACAGACAATAAAAAAGCCCAAGGTGGAACTGATAAAAACTTTGCTGGTTTCTCTAAGCTGTGAAGAATAGATGACGAAGGAACAGAACACATGTTCTACCATCAGATTTGGGGGGCACAGGGATGCCCACACTGGCCCATGGCAGTAGGCTGGGGTGCTGCTACGTGCCTCCTGGGGTGCCAGACACTGCCAAAGGCAGCTGAGTCCAGCCAGTTGGCAGGCCACATCTGACTGACTGCTGGGCACACACCCCACCCCCTGCTGTCAGCTACAGTGAGGGGTTGAGCCAGCAGAGAATATCTCCCCAGCCCTGCCCTACCCCACCCCCTGCACAGATACTGGTAGTCTGGTGTTCATATCTTCTAAAATTAATAGAATTAGCTAATCTTTTACTGCTCTTTAACCGAGGCATCATCGTTTTCTTGAATGCATCACAGCAAAAATGGGTGTTGGATGAGCTGAAAGAGTCTACCAATCTTACAGATGAATTCAGGAAAGGCTTCCTATGAGTAAAGAGCACTGTAGAAGAGAGCACTCGTGAAAAATAAAAAAGTATTGTTCAAAGATGGTACCACTACTGGAAAAGGGGAAGGAGCAGGGGCAAGGCAACAAAGATAAGGATAGATAATCAGGAAGGTACAGCAATGTGAAGGGTCCCGAGGAAGAGGACAAAATGCTAAATCCAATAAAGAGGAGTTGAAGAGGCTAGGTGAAAGATGACAGTGGAACTGTCTAGGAACATGATCTTAGCTAGAGAGTTCCAGGTTGTACCCGTGTTTAAATGCAGAGAAGTTATCACACGTCTGCATAAAATTGCATACACAGTACACCAACTTCACAGCTGGGCTTTTTCAACATAGATAAAGATATATCATAGCTACCCAAAACCAAGACTACTTCAAAATGTTATGCCCTGTTGGATGGCTGATTTAAACTGGTCTCCTCCACAGTTGTGGCAGGGGAAGCAGTAGAGCCAAGCAACCTGTCCTTTGCCTTTTGCCTCCTCACTTGTCCCCTCACCAGTGACTGACCCTTGCAGAGAAACACCAAATTAAAGAAACTAAACCCCACAAATATCTGTCTCATGACATTTTAAAACAAATAACTCCAAAGTAAGATGACAAAAGGTGACATCATTAAAAAATTGTTTAAAAAGATTCAAGCCTGAGTTTGATTGCAGATGGAAGTTCAACTTAAATATAATTTTAATTGGTGTCATGAACAAAATACATAATATAAAAGATTCACTCTCATTAGAAAGACAATTTCCTTTTAAAATTTTGAACTGGAGGGTTTCTCCTTTTTAAAATCATTATTGACAATAGAGAAATCTTGATGAACCAATTTTCATTACCTTCTCCCCACAAAAAAAAAAAATTAACCTGATTTACTTATTACTGGAACCCCTAAACTGGCTCCCTAAAGAGGCTGCATTAAGCGGGTCTACATAAATGGATCTTGAGGCATATAAAGCTTAAGAACCACTGAAGAAAGCAAACAAACTACTGTGTTTCAATATAGACTAATGAAATCTATTTAATTTAACATCACATAACGTTTCTACTTGGTATTCATGGCCTGAGTGGGCAATACTTTCTAAAACCCTATTTTAAAATACCATGCTTAAGAGATGACATTTTAATGCAGTCACAGTGTTCATCTCCTGAGCTTTGTCAGGAAAGAACATTGTCTGTTCTGTGAAGATAAAGCAAGTGTGCACACAGAGAGATTATAACCGCTCACAAAGGGGCAGACGTTCAGTGTTCATGTTGCTGTTCTCTGTACTTCTCCATTAAGTATTTTGGTAGTTTGTTATTAAATATCTCCATTTTTTGTTCAACAGATGCGAAGCAGAGACTATTTTTAAACCTAGATCAGATGCTTGTCTCCCTCATACTACATCACAAAAGACCACCTGAAGTCTTCCTCAAATGCTGGTTCTACCCTGGTTCTTCTAATAATTTGGTGTACACTGGCTTTACATAATTGTAAATGCAGTATTTTTTTTCTTCCTTAAGTTGTCACAGGTCAGCTATTTACTTCCCTGAGACGATCAACAATGCTTTGAAAACCTTCCACTGATCTCACCTATGTGACCTATTAGCCATGACTTGTTCACTGCCACAGTCCCAGTACAGCTGGGCAATTGCTACCCAAACATTTAACACTTGTGATATATGAACTTATTTAAGCCTCTATCAGACATTGATGATTGGCCCAAAACACCTGCTTCACTGGAACAATGATAAGACTTTGGGCCAATGAAATACAGACCATCACTCATCAGCAAGTATTTAAACTTAGTTAATAGTTAACTTTCAACTGTATTTCTCTACTTCTTCCATTTATCTTCCAACCAGTGAAAGATGGGGGTGGTGCTTTAAGTCACCTGCCCACAGACATATGCCAATATTTACTTGTACTTATATTATTTTTTATTTCATGAAGCACAAAAAGTCACTTTGAAAAGCAAAGAAATTGTGGCTAATCACCGTGCCAATTTTCCTATGTGGTTCTGCAGTTAACACTCTACCTTCAAAGTAGATCTTCAAGAATGATATTGAGTGACTTGAGTCTTGAGTCAGAATAATCACACTGAAATTGCAAAGCCTTGGCTGCAACCAGCACAATCAAATTTCTTGTGTTATTTTGCTAAGTGTAAGCCAAAAGGACAATTTAGGAATCAATGGTAATTACTATGTAGCAAAACATAGTGGCCAAAGTATAAATAACTCAAAAGATAGGAGCAGTTCAGTTTGGGAACAGTCAACCCCCCTTGAGTGATAAATGACTTAAGCTACCATTTTTTTAAATCTGTGTTGCAAATGCCCAGACCCTATCTGTTTTCTTCCTTTTCATTATAGCTCCAACCTCTATATTTCAAGTAAGGCAGCATATTCAATAGTATATCTCTGCAACTAACCATTTCCCAAAAACATAAAATTAATTAGACATTCAGAAGCTGGATCGCAAATGTTTCCTGGTATCAGACAATGTTTGATTCATAGAAGTTCCTCCTCCCACACAGCCAGCCCCGTTTCCAGTTTAAAGACCTGAATCTACGTTTAATATGGTTGTCTCTGAATCACCTCCCTGCTATCTGCTGCATCTCCCTACTGCCATCCTTAGCCCACTCCAGATGTCTTGGACACTCCAAGCACTTTTCTGTTTTATATACCGCTTTGAACTTCTTTTCATGGTAGTGAAATGACTGACCTTGTCAGGCCAGGCCTCTCTTGGTCTGCTGTCTTGTAAACCAATATACCCTGTTCTATGGTCAGGTTGTTGGCAACTAAACCAGCACCCCAACCTGGGATAACCTGGGTAAAGAGGATATGTGGACACCCAACAGAACTAAAAACAAGATGAGCTCCCTGTGAGCTAACACCCATCTATAGCTGGAGAGGAGACGGGTGCCACTAAGTTACTTTGCCTAAAGAATCACTGAAGATGCAAAGCAACTCAACTAACCTCATATGGAGTGGAGGATTGTCACAGCATATAAGGTGCCCCAACAGTTGCAGTGGTCTTAGGACTGACTTGACTTGAAATGACTGAGAGATGATGTCTATCCCTCTTCTGTAGATACCTCAAGAAAAAGGAAGTAAGAATAGGCAAACCAACACACTGGGATCCTTCTCACACTTAAATGTAACAAGCTAGAACGGGGCGGGCAATTATTTTGGGCAGAGGGCTGCTTACTGATTTTTGGCAAGCCATTGTGGGCTGCATGACAGGCAGCCCAGGGCAGATAAACATTAATTTTCTAAATTTTTTAAGGGCCCTGCAGGCCAGATAGAATGGATGTGGACCACATCCAGGCCCCGGGCCACATTTTGCCTGCCCCTGACCTAGAAATATCCTGCTGCCAACACTCACCTTCTAAAAGTCAGTGGGAGCTGGAAAGTGGAAGGTGGTCAGGGACATAACCCTAATTTGCACTGGACATTGCATTCACAGTGTAATGTCTTTTCATTCTATATTTTTGCACATGTATTACATGGTCCTTGATCAACAAGGAGAACAAAAGTGAAATTCAATCTGACTGGTGATGTGCAAACAAAAGGAGTATAGTAGAGCTCAGAGCAAAATTAATTGAAAATATAGCTTGAATTTGCCCAATAGTTTCAACTGAAAAAAGGGGAAAGGTTTCAAAGAATACTGAAACTTTAGGTTTTAACCAGTTAATTTGTTCTTAATATCAAATTATGTATATGTCTTTCCTTCATTAGAAAAATTATATCTTTGGTGTACCTTGACTTTTGTGGGCCTACAATACCTACTTTTATTTTAGCACAATATTAAGAACATTCCAATATTAGGAACACTGCAATCATGCTTCACAAGTACTTTAACAAGAATGACTTTTAAACAAAAAGGGATTTCTTTTGGAAAGTCTAAACTTCATTTTGACATTTTTGACTTCAAAACAGTATTTTCACTTCAAAATGTATATCTTTTTTTAAAAGTGGGAGCAGAAAAGGGTTAAATAACTCCATATTAAAACATCTTGATTCAATCCAGACTGAAATGATGTTATTTTTTCACCAGCTTCTCCCCCCTCCCTCCAAATGTTTTTCAGTTTGGACCCAACCAAGCCAACTTTATATTTCAGCCACTGATTTAAAAACCTAATATTTGCACAGCTCTACAGAAGGGTCACCTATAGAGCTTACAATCTAATTATTCTTCACCCTCGAAGTCTTTTGCTTTGATAAGCTACTTTCTGGAAAAGAAAGCTTTAAGCAAACCATTCCGGCACCTAAAAACAGCCACTCATTTTTGTACATGATCTAATAATAAGAAAGTGCGCCCGTAAGTCTTTAAGGCAAATTGTCATTATTTTAGGCTGAAATTTTCAAAGGGGCCTAGAAAAGGTTGGTGTCCACATCCTACTGAATTGCTATTGAATTTGATTACCTGCCTGTTAGGCCTTTACAAATAGGCAACTATTTGGTTCGGATTCAGGCAATTCAATTCAGAGATTCGAATCACTTTTCTGAATCAATTCAGCCAAATCAATTCGGAAAAGATTCGGAGATTCAGCCATTGGGTATAATGGGGAAATCAATGAAATATCTATAACTTTGTTCTTTTTTGTCTGATTCAGATGAAACTTGCAGAGATGGTAGCCGCTGCTGAGGGCATGAAGCCTGCCAAGTTTCAAGGTGATAGGTGCAGGGGTTTCTGGGAAACTGTACCTCAATGTTCTGAAAGCAAAACTCATGTCACGTGTATGTTAAGCCACAGCAGGGCTTTGAAATCCCTGCAGTTTTCACCCCACTGTGGCTTAACGCATACACGTGACACAAGTTTTGCTTTCAGGATTTGAGGTGCAATTTCTCAGAAATGCCTATCACCTTGAAACTTGGAAGGCTTCATGCCCTCAGCAGGGGCTATCATCCCTGCAAGTTTGATCTGAATCAGCCAAAAAAGAACAAAGTTATAGATATTTCATTGATTCCCCATTATACCCCATGGCTGAATCACCGAATTGCCAAATCTTTTCCGAATCAATCTGGAAAGCCTAAAGCTCCTAGTGATTCAATTTGGATTAATAGATTTGGCCTCCAAATCATCTGAATCATCTCCTAATCTTAATTGCAATCCAAAGCTTTGCACAGTGTGAGGGAGAGAAAGAGCCAGCAGGCCCCTTGGCTCCCAGCCTGAGTAGAGGGCCCGTGGCCCCAGGCCTGCAACCCCAGGGAGACAGGCAGAAATTCCCCTTACCTAGGTGTGGGGGAAAGGGAGGGGCTGGTACTTCCATTGCCGGTATAAAAGAGAGGCCAGGGCTGACAAGTGAGAGCAAAGCGGAACCGGAAGGAGGACATGGAGGTGATGGAGCAGGCCGGCGGACATTGCAGAGGATGCGAGCAGCGCTGAGTGCCGGTAGGAACCTCTGGAAAAGGGCTAAGCTCCAGCAGGGTTTGTGAGCCTAGTCTGCAGGCCCTTGTGGGGCATAGGACTGTTTTGCTTACCGGCCGGGAGCAGGTGAAACCTGGCGGGAGCAAGTACCGTAAAGACCCTGACAGAAGGGCACTAATTGACTGTGGATAGCGTAGCTCCTGTGATGGGGCGCAGCAGCAACAGTGAGCTTTAACTGTAAAAGGGGAATTACTCAAGCCCCAGGAGGGACTCTTCGAGAGCCAAAAAGGGGGTTCGACCCCACAGAGGACGAGTGGGCCTTGGAGGACAACTGCAGAAGGCGGAAGCAGCCGCCCTGATCAAGGGAGTCCCTTTGACATAGTGCTTGTGTTGACTGTCATATTTCTTTTGCAGATTATTTGTGTGACCTATGGATATGTGGCCGGACCAGATAGGCAGTCATCACCCGGTGAAACAGGTGAGGGTGTAGGGGTGGCGGAGCCCTCAGAGACATGGGACCCGTGGAACGCCGGACAGTCTCATAATTGGACGGCACGCGCCAGACACTGGAACCAACTCCATTAACATCAAAGTCGTGGCAGGAGAGGCGGGCACGTGTGACATGCCCAACCAAAGGTGAGCAGACCCTCGGCAACCGGTAAGCAGCCCCGACACGGGGAGAGTGTATGACGGTACCCCAACACACAGCCCTACCGCCTATCTCTGTTTCCTTTGATATTCCTAGATTGTCTTTCAGAAGTCTCTTAGTTGCATTTAAAAAAAAATTACACTTTTCAAAATAATATGTATGTGGCCTTAGTTGAAAATTATTAGATGCAATATAAAATAAACAATTCATATTACATGCAAGTGGCAATACCAAGTAAAAGAATGGTATGAATTAAGACCTGGAAAACATAAAACTTAAAAATACATCATGCTTTTTCATTTCCTTTAGACTATGATTTTTTATATTTAAGTAGAAAAACCTACCTCCAACTAAAGTTTCAATAAAAAAACCTATAATCTCACAAGAGGTAGATCCAGTGACCACTGACTGCCTTGTTGACAGTGATCTGCACCACCAAGAACATAATCTCCAAGGAGATATCTTGTTCCCTGGGTAAGTGCACTGAATTACTCAGCTTCTGACAGATTAAGCAGAGTGCTGACAAACTCTGGAGGGTGATGACTGCAATTTTAGGAATGTACATTGGGAGGGAATTTAAATGTTTTAGATCTGAAGTGTTGGCAGTTTTAAAGAGAAATCAAGGGGTCCATAAGAGATCTACAGAGATGGCTGCCTTGTTATCCTCTCAAAACACAAAGCAGCCCTGCTGAGTAACTCCACACTCATAACCCTTTCAAGTGAAGTTTTAATAAGAGGGTTGAAAGAGAAATATTAGACTTTACTGACCTCATTTTCAAACAAATATTTGAACACCTCTGAGTTGGCACAGAGATTTCTGGAGTTTTTCATCCAACTCAATAAATACCTAACATCTGATTCTATTGTGTAAATGGTGTTTGCACAAATGACTCCACACACTTCTCTGTGTCTGGTATTTTAAAGCAAAGAACTCAGTCCGTGCCATCTAGAACACGCTGTTACACTGGGACATGGGTGGCCGGGTCTGGGGCTACAAAGGACTGAGGTGAAGGCCAAGGTCAGGATGGATGAATAAATATAATGGAAAATCAGGTCAGGGAACTAGGAGGTCAACCTGAGAGCAAGGTCCTGGAACATGCTGAGTCAGAAGCTGGGAGGTCAAACAGAGAGGGAAGTCCAGGGAGGGGCCAAGTCAAGAAGTCAGGAGATCAAACAGAGAGTGAGGTCAAGGAGCAAGCCAGCGGTAGCAGCAAAGCAGGCTTGGGCCAGGTTGCCCTGTTGCCCAGACACTTTTTGTTCCAGGTCAGGGGTTTATAGTGTGGAATCGGAAGGTCAGCTGACCCCAGCTGGCCACTCCCATCCATGACAGGAAGTTTGAATTAGGAAGTCCAAAGCAAGGAAGAGCAAACAGCACTGTTAAAAGTATGTTCTATAGAAAAACAAATGTACCGTATAAAATATCAGGAATCTTCTCTCACAAATTCTTGTTAAAGTACTTGTGAAGCATGACTGCAATGTTCCTAATATTGGAATGTTCTTAACATTGTCCTAAAATAAAAGTAGGTATTGTAGGCCCACAAGAGTCAAGGTACACCAAAGATATATCTTTCCTTCATTAGGAAAATGATATACATAATTTGATATTAAGAACAAATTAACTGGTTAAAAAAAGAGAAATTATGTGATAATTTAGAAGCCAATGATCATTAGCAATAAATTATCAATGTGTTTCCTTGTTTTTATATGTGCATAGTAGATACAAGTAGAAGTCTCACTAGTTCCAAAACCTCCGGAGATTTAGAAAAAAAAAATCTATATTGGCCACTGGATACAAATCCCAAATTGGTGGCTAACCCTTTTCTTCTTAGTGGTCAGCACCATAATTTTGAAACATTTTCACCTGCTTTATTTCCAATTCTGGAAAAATTCAAGTATGGCTTGGGATCTGAACTGTTTTAAATCAATCTGACATGAATTTAAAGTGGCTCAAACTTTCAAAATATACTTAGCGATAATATGAGGAAATAGCATGACAAGGACACATGATCATTTAAGGTTAAAATTAAAAGCCATCCAGCATTTCTGAAAAAATTCTCTTAGAAAAAACACAGATGTATTATGAGATGTATGAGCTATACTTCATCTTACTGATTCTACTTCACCACATCCAAAAATGCCTGAAGAAAATTTCATCTCCAGTTGAAAACTTTAAATAATGTTGCTCATTGTGTGGTATATATGTTTGTGTGCACGCATACAAATGAATACAGCATCAGACTTTCTTAAGTGTTTAGTCAATAGCTGTCATGGCCTTTACAGTCTGTACTTGTGGATTTTTTTCTGGTTTTCAGTGAGCAGAGTTTTTGAGCCAAACATTATGAATTTTATTTGTCATATCATATACATAGCATAGATATATACACACATTGTTTGCTGGTAGCTATGCTGTCTGTGCAAATATATGTGGCCACGATGAACAACAAATATTCTCTCTCAAACTGAATAGCCAATGATGACAACAGGTTTTCATTTATTCATTCAGGCATTGCTTAATAGCCAGGTTGACAGGAGTGGGCAGAGAGAAGAAACAGGGTGGCAATAAGGGAAACATCCATAACTATGACATACAAAAGCAACGGAGACTGATGGTATTGAAAGCGCATAGGTGAAATGGATTTAAATGCAGACAGAGGACCAATTTACCTAGCAGATAAAGATCCAGTCTCTGAGTACAGGAGGTTTTATGTACACTAGTTACCCTAAGGGATTTTTACTGAGCATGTACCTTCACTTCAAAGTAAGCCTGAGTTATCAACCTAAGTTACTTCTCTCATGTTAGTATGTCTCAAAAGAGAGCAGTCACCCTGGAAAATAATGCAGTGTGCATTGCTCTTGTGTCTGCCACTGAGGCCATATCCCTTGATTCTTAGCAGTGCATTTTGTTGAACCACTCTATTAATTCTTCTCCCATGACACATCTGTCTTTTCAGAAGGGATTGTGGGAAGAACTAATATAGGTAGAGACAGGCACTGAAGGACTAATATAAGTACAGACAACCTGCATTACTACTACAGATCAGTCATGTTAACAGTTACCATACTTACTTGAATATAAGAGGACCCTAAATGTTAGATGCCCCCCCCAATAATTAGACTCTATGCATGGAAAATGTATCAATTTGTTATAATTTTTCAGTTATAGAATCTAATTATTGGAGGTTTACCTTTTGTACTTATATAGGTAGTACAAACGGTTCATGATATTACTCCAAAACCAAAAAGCTTATGATTTACCATAGAGTTAATTGGGCTCAGCCCCAGGAGAGTCAACAGTACTTCAAGCCATGGTAAATCCCACAGATCAGCACTGTTCAGTATCTGTATACTCTAGATACATCTCACAAAGGTTATGAGTCCCAGGATGCTTCAGGAATTTATATACAGAAAAAGCACAGGGCAACCTGGTCAGGCTCCACCGTTTGGGGGTGAGACCACACTAATCATATCTATGACAGGCTGAGAGTGGGGGGTGATAGAAGGATTCTGGGTGAACTCTTTGAAGCCCTGTTTGGTGATATTTGCCAGACATTTAAGGCTGCTGAAGAAACGGAAATCATTGGAAATGGGCAAGAAAGCTTCCACTCAGCTTTAGGAGTGAAGGGTAATTAAAAATGTATTCAACATAGCAGCATACCATGACCAGAAAAAGAGTAGGCACTGAGAGGAACTGTGCTCAGTGGGTATTACTATGCGTCTGATATCTTGCCTCTGACCTAGTTTTGGGGTACATTCTTATCAGCAGGTTTAAAAATAAATAAATCAGTAAATTGCCTTCAGCCTATGAACCAAGATCAGGATGATGGCCTGATCTGGGTAGAAAACTTACGAGGGATCAGCACTGGTTGGAGCAGCAGTGGCAGTAATGGCAACGTCAATGTTCAGAATAACAACAATGAAAGAGACAGAACAGACTTCAGGATGAAAGGACAATGGATGAGAACCTGGAAAAGGAAGCAGTTCTACACAAGGGTCTCCAAAAGGCAAGGTTGTCACTCAAGCATTTTGAAAAAAGTGATTACTCAGATTTCAGCAGGCTGATGATGAACGTTTTGGGTACTTGATATGAATTCCCTAATCCAGATGCCAAACAACTTGGACCAGGAGGTAACATTTAGGGATGAGACAGCATACTGAAGTTCCTGGGAAACTAAAAGGAATGTCAGGAAAACCCCACCCTTGCACATTTTGATTTTGGGGCTATTGAGGACACCTAAAAAAGAGTAGGCATAATTAAGGTATCTACAGACTTTACTGAAGAGGTGAATATAAGATTTTGACTATCAAGGCACTTCACAAGAGTAGAGAATGTGGTCAAGGTCTAAGATTAGGATGGGGTATGGACTGGCTCCTGGAGAGCCTGGTAATTACTCTGTGCAGATTCAGTAGGGTGGATGTGGTGCAACATATGGCTCAAGGAATTGTCTTAGGGCCTACAAAGGACTGGTGATTTTCTATGGACAGCCAAAGTTATGCTTGAGGTGCAAGGAATAGGGGCATTTGGCAATGGCCTGCCTATACAAGATTTGCTGTGCACTCTGCACCCCATCCCAAATCCATTTAATCAAAGGTGCAGAAGGGATTCCCAGTAGCAAAGGAAATTAGAGACATCAAGAACCTATTGAAGGAGTGGTTTAGAGAGAAAGGACAGAGAAACAGCCTTTTGAAGCCTTTTGAAGGCTGCCAGTATGGAGGAAGGCAAAGAATGATTCTCTTTCTTTGCCTGTAGAAGAGGTGGAAAAAAGTATTACAGCAGAGTGGGATGAGACGGGAATGCAGCTGACAAAGGCAGAAGAGATACTAAGCATATAAAGGAGTATTACCAAAATTTCTACTTCAACAGGGTGTTGCGTTAGGGAACCCTTCACTCCTTTTTTGGCAGAGCTAGAGGAGAGCTTGAAGGAAAATTAGAGGCATCAGCTGGACATTGGAAGAACCATGTGGACATTGGAAGAACCATGGGAGGGAGGCAACCCAAACCTTCAAGGCTGAAAAGACCCCAGGGAATGAGAGGGTCCCAACAGAATTTTATAAGACTTCTTGGGATCTACTAGGTCAGGACCAGTTAGCAGTGTCCCAGGGGTGTCTGGAAAGGGAGCAGCTGGGGACTGGAATAATAACACTATTGTACAAGAAAGGAGAGCATGAAAAGTCAAAGAACTGGAAGCCAATCACCTTACTGTATGTACCCAGATTATAAAATAATTACCAAGGTGTTAGGGAATAGATTAAAAAAAAGTCATGGGAAAAGGGGTCCACAATAATCAGACTTGTAGAGTCACCAGGAGAGTATTAACTATGACACTTATACTAATAAGAGACATGATGTTATACCATTAAGAATGATGGATGAATGTGACACTTTTAAATCTTGATTTAGAAAAAGCATCTAACTGGGTGGAGCATGAGTACCTGTTTGACACTGAACAAGATGGGGGTCCCACCAAAATTTCTCAGTTGGATCAAGACCTTATATGAGGGAGCATAGTGTAGGGTAGAAGTGAATGGTCATCTAATGGAGAAAGTCAAGGTCAAATCAAGCACAAGACAGGGGTGCCCCCATCACCACTCCTATTCATCTGCACCATCAAGTCATTGGTACATAGGAACAGGAAATATCCCATATCATTAACTGCCTCCTCAGCTCGCAGTTGTAGGGAAGCAGTTAGAAAGGCCAAAGCTACCAAGGAGCTGAGGATGGTATCCCAAGTTAAGGATAACAAAAAATTGTTTTTCAGATATATAGGGAGTAAAAGGAAGGCCCAGGGTGGAATAGGACCACTACTGAATGGGCAAAAGCAATTGGTGACAGACAGGGAGGACAAGGCTGAACTCCTCAATGTGTTCTTTGCCTCAGTCTTCCTAAATGAGGGGCAAGACAAGTTGCACATTGTAGAGAGGCAACAGCTGGGTGCCAGACCCTGAGATGTTGCAGAGTCACTTGGAAGGACCGGATATGTTTAAGTCAGCAGCCCGGATGAGCTCCATCCGAGGGTACTGAAGGCACTGGCCGATATCATTGCACAGCCACTGGCAAGAATATTTGAGCACTCATGGCACATGGGACAGGTCCCAGAGGACTGGAAAAGGGCCAATGTGGTCCCTAGTTTCAAGAAGGGGAGGAAGGAGGATCCAGGCAACTATAGGCCAGTGAGTCTCACCTCCATCCTTGGGAAAGTCTTTGAAAAGATTATTAAGGCTCATATATGTGAGAGCCCCAGCAGGAAAAATTATGTTGAGGGGAAACCAGCATGGGTTTGTAGTGGGTAGATCATGTGGGTTCGTAGTGGGTAGATCATGCCTGACTAATCTAGTCTCTTTTTATGACCAGGTTACAAAACACCTGGACACAGGAGTAGGGGTTGATATTGTTTACTTAGACTTCAGGAAGGCCTTCGATACGGTATCCCACCCCATACTGGTGAACAAGTTAAGAGGCTGTCACCTGGGTGATTACACAGTCCGGTGGGTGGCAAATTGACTAGAGGGTCATACCTAGAGAGCGGTAGTGGATAGGTCAGTATCAACCTGGAAGGGTGTGGGCAGTGGGGTGCCACAGGGCTCAGTACTTGGACCGATACTCTTCAATGTCTTCATCAGTGACTTGGACAAGGGAGTGAAGTGTACTCTATCCAAATTTGTGGATGATACAAAACTGTGGGGAAAAATGGACACACCGGAGGGCAAGGAACAACAACAGGGAGACCTGGACAGGTTGGACAAATGGGCAGAAAACAACAGAATGCAATTTAGCAAGGAGAAATGCAAAGTGCTGCACCTAGGGAGGAAAAATGTCCAGCACACCTACTGCCTAGGAAATGACCTGCTCAGTAGCACGGAAACAGAAAGGGATCTTGGAGTGCTAGTGGACTCCAAGATGAACATGAGTCGTCAGTGTGACAAAGTCATCAGAAAAGCTAACTGCACTTTATCGTGCATCAGCAGATGCACGGCAAATAGAACCGAGGAGGTGATACTTCCCCTCTATAGGGCACTGGTCAGACCACAGTTGAGTACTGCTTACAGTTTTGGGCGTCACACTTCAAGAGGGATGTGGATAACCTGGAGAGGGTCCAGAGAAGGGCCACTCGTATGGTTAAGGGCTTGCAGGTCAAGCCCTACGAAGAGAGACTAAGGCACCTGAACCTCTTCAGCCTTCGCAAGAGAAGGTTGAGAGGCGACCTTGTGGCTGCCTATAAATTCATCATGGGGGCGCAGAAGGGAATTGGTGAGGCTCTACTCACCAAGGCGCCCCTGGGAGGTCACAAGAAATAATGGCCATAAGCTAGCAGAGAGCAGATTTAGACTGGACATTAGAAGGAACTTCTTCACAGTTAGGGTGGCCAAGGTATGGAATGGGCTCCCAAGGGAAGTGGTGCTCTCCCCTTCCCTGGGGGTCTTCAAGAGGAGGTTGGATGGGCATCTGGCTGGGGTAGTCTGAACTCAGCACTCTTTCCTGCCTATGCAGGGGGTTGGACTCGATGATCTATTGAGGTCCCTTCCGACCCTAACATCTATGAATCTATAAAAATATTGTTATACAAGGAGAAACTGAAGGGAAGATGGGACTTCCCAGATGTGTTTTTATTTTTCATACAAAGTTTGTCAGCTTATGCTGCACAGAAAGGATAAAAAGGGGCACCAAATGTGCTGGGTTTGTCCAGTATTATATGGGGATGGTATTGACTAAATATAATGCACATACAAAGTCACTCCGGCTCTGGCTCTGGGCCTAGATAATGTACAAAATGCCACCAAATGCAGAAAAATATTGTTAAATGTGTGAACTGGTATGGAATGCACACAATAGCTACAACACAGTTGGTGGACCATAAAAAAAAAAAAAAAAAATTTAAAAAAAACAAGGCCTGGATCAGGGAAAAGGACACTGTATCCCCAGTGGGGAGTTCACAGGAGGAAGAAGCACAAACAGTTTGGGAAGGAGTACTTGAAAAAAGCTTACAGAAGCAGCACCAGGACTTTGGTTAGCTGCCAGCACATTGGATTATATAGTACAGGTGCTCTATTACAGTTGGGAACTATACAGAACAGCTGAATGTCCCAGACAAACATGTCATGGGGAAGAAAGCATATGGCACATGATGTGGGAGTGTCAGTTTGCCAGAATGGTCGGGGGGAAGTTAGATAAACTCATACAGTGGCTGGGTATTAAGAGCTAACTCATGCTAGAAGCAGTTCTGTGCAAAGCATGGGCCAGGGCCCAGAGGAAAGACAGTAGAAGAGTATGGAAAGCTATAGGGAGTTTTCACCCATCATTGTAGAAGCCAAGAAATTTACTAATCTTGCCAGAACTGGAGCTCTCAGTAGAATTTCCAAAAAAAAATCTCATGAGGTTCAATAAGGACATGTGCAAAGTCCTCTACCTAGGATGCAACAATCCCATGCAACAGTATAGGTTGGGAACTGACTGGTTAACCAGCAGCTGTGCAGAAAAGGCCTTGGGGGTTGCAGTGGACAATAAGCTAATGGCATACTGGGCTGCATTGGTAGGAGTGCTGCCAGCAGATCAAGGGAAATAATTTTTCCCCTTTATTCAGCACTGTTGAGGCCACATCTGGGGTATTGTGTACAGTTTTGGGCTCTTCACTACAGAAAGGATGTGGACTAATTGGAGAAAGTCCAGCAGAGGGCAACAAAAATGGTTAGGGAGCTGGGGTACATGAATTCTGAGAAGAGACTGAGGAAACTGGGCTTATTTAGTCTGGAGAAAAGATGATTAACAGAGGGTTTAATAGCAGCCTTCAACTATCTGAAGTGGGAGTTTAAAAGAGGATGGAGCTAGACTATTTTCAGTGTTGGCAGATAACAGAACAAGGGGCAATGGTCCCAAGTTGCAGCAATGGAAGTTTAAGTTAGATATTAAGAAAAACTCTCTCACTAAAGTGGGTGGTAAAGCACTGAAACGGACTATCCAGAAAGGTTGTAGAATATCCATCCTTGGTGATTTAAAACCCAACTAGACAACACTTTGGCTGGGATGATAAAGTTGGGGGTGGTTCTGCATTGAGCAGGAGGTTGAAGAAGATGACCTCCTGAGGTCCCTTCCAACCTTGATTTTCTATGATTCTAAGATACCTTGCATTTGGCATTTGGGCATGAGGGAATTGGGGTGGTATTGCTGGCAAGACACAAAAGAACGAGGTAAGGAACAGGTGATAGATTTATGGAAAAGAGAAGAATGGAGATATCTAGTAGATCTAGGAGGATGAAAAGATGATGAGGCCTGAGAGCTTGCAGAATTATAGCAGCAGGCCAGGGTTTGGGTAGGGAAAAGCATGAAAGGGGCTGAGAAAATGCATATATGGGGTGATAGGCATTAATATACAAGCTTCAAAGGTGAGAGGGAATAATGTAGTATTAAGAAATGAACGGGTCCAGGTCCCTAAATTAATGGGAATTTGGAGAAGGAAAAAATTATTGGATAATGTATATATGTGCTGTGTTTTTGTTGATCTTATTTGTCGAAGTTCTGGAAGCTGATGGAAGTATGTTTTAACTTTTGACACCTCATTGTTTTGTTTTCAGTTTAGTTGATGTAGTTTTTGTAAGGTAATATAAGCTGATGGAAGAATGTTTTACGTCTTGATACTTTATTGTTTTATTGGCCTGTGTCTGATGTAGCTTGTTTGTTATGCAATGTGAGATGATGGAAGCAGGTTTTAAAGGTTTTAATACTTTCATAAGAAGAAGAACAAAAAGGTTCTTGTCAGTGTGTTTGCCTAATATGGGCCATGTGTTTTATACTTATGCTTGGTGGTGGCTGCATTTAATCAGCTTCACAGTAGTTTCTATGACTGATTCCATGCTGCTTTTGGCAGCAGTTTAATGATAGAATGTATTTAATGAAGTTTCCTCATATGAAAATGTAAGTGGTGGGGCTTCACCCCATACTGATTGGGTGAAAAACGACCTCATCTTGTATTTGAGTAAATACAGTAATAAGTTTTGCTGATTCAAGCTTTCAGTCCACCCTACTGATGAGTCAGCCAACAGAAGTCAAAAATGCCACCATGTTCTGTTTACGGGATTTTATATATGATAGCACTCACATTACGGGTAACACTCAAGTTTAACTTGAATGAAGACAAAACCGTAAGAGAAAGGTGCAGCTTATAATAATTCCTTTCCACAGCAGGAGCTGTGCTTGAGCCAGTCACATTTCTCACCTACAGCCTTTGACCCAATAGGAGATTCCCTAAAAGAAGCAGTTAAATATTTGGCATGGATGACATTAATTGTAGTCTCTGAGTGTTTTACCACTGGTTCCAGCGTAAGCAGAGTGAGGTCTATGCTAAGCAGATTTGGAAATCCCACCCTGAGTTGAGTTGCCAGTCAGGTGGCCTGGTATCATTCAGTTCAGGAGCTTTAAAAAACCTAGCCAAACAAATAGACACATGGCTCTCCCCTCACCCCAATAGTGCAGACAACTGAATTTCAGCAGTGTGTGGCAGTCACCTGCAGCTTTGTACTCAGCTTCATTGTGTTAAAATGTCAAATAGGATCTTTGCCATTGGCATAAACATTTTAGAGAAGCTTCAGGGAATATGCATCCCTGAGTTTCTGAGAGTTGTTTTCTTTGCAACATAGGGAAGATCCCTCAGAAACAAAACACAAACAGTGAGTCTTACAATGAGATCTAAGATTTCAGCTGTTCACAGCTGAAGTTTTTTGAGGGGGAGAAAGGCTGGGGAGAGAGTTACTGAACATCTGAAAAACTACATAAAAAGTGTTGGACTCCCACATTTAGCTCCCACAAAATACACCAACCCCACATGGATGCTGTTAGGAACAACAACAAAACAAGAAAAAAGCAATATCATATTGTTTGTAATCTCACATGCAAAGTTCCCAAGTGGCAAGACATTTGTACACAGAAAAACTTGACAGAGCACAAAAAAAGCAAGGAGACTTCAAGGTCTAATTCAATTTTTAAAAAATAAATGTTTTATCAGTGACTTAACGTAACTGCCAGGGTGGGGATTATATTATATGGGGTATTAAATCAAAGAGACGTTAGAAGTCTGCAGGTTTTCATAACTGGATATACCTATCATAGGAACCGTAGATCAAAACAAATATTCTTTTTACTGTGAGTCCATTCCTATTCCCACTTCTCCGTTTTGACAGTCTTTACTCAGAGGACAATGAATCAGAAACAAAACAAAACAAAACAACACAAAAATAACAGAGTGTGATGTTCTGTATTTTTTTTATTCCCAGCACAGGATGCACTTGAATGAAGTTTTATACCCAAGAGTTCAACATTACTCTGGGCCATATATAAACCTATTACAAGTTCTGAAGTTGAATTGAGACTAATTGGCTAACTTTGCATATATTTTTCCCTTTATGTTCACAAATAATTCAGTTAATGTGAAGAACTATGTCAGAGCAATGAAAAGAATATGTCTCCTTATATTTTATTACCTTTTATTTTATAAAACACCTCCTTTAGACTAAAATTCATTGCCATTGAGAATCATAAAACTTCAGGGGAAAGCTTCCCTGAATTCTTTCCTACTATCTACTGCTGTAGCAGTCAAAAAAAAAAGGGACAATTTTGTTTTCCCTTTACAGCTTTGTTCTGTTGTTCTACTGTGAATTATACCCAAATAAATTCCTTTTTATATCCATCAGAGTTAGAATGAATTGAGACTTTGCTAGACAACTACTAGACAGAAGTAATTAAACAGTGTAATGTGCAAACACCATTCCACAGTCAGCAATTAGTTCACTCAAATTAAATGTTTTATTTGCTCAAAATACTCTCTCAGTGAACAAAAGGCTTCACTTACAAACAATACAACACTAGATTTGCCAAGAACAGTAATATATGGGTAGACCACTTCCTTCACTGAGTGACCAGGACCTTAATTTGACTAGTTCTTTCTACATTCTGGGCTACAGATAGGAATTAAGCAGATCCAGATCCAAATATCCTGCTGTTCTAAACTGAAAACATAAGTGTAAGATGCTTGCTCAATAATTTCTGTACAAAAAAATTACCAAATTCAGTCCTGCTTAGGATTTAACAAGTGAGTGTTGTGTTGGGTCAAATAGATATGCAATTGCAGAAAATTCTTATCCATCACAAATCCCTGAATAATGTGCCATGAGGTAATAAAAGGGGACTATTCAAACCTCTTGGCATTTTACTATAAAATTACTTTCTTTAAAGCTACACACTTTATTTTTAAGTGATGCAGTGTATCCAAAAGGTGCAGACTGACAGACACAGAGGTTAAAGTAATGGCCAAAATGCATTTTTATGCTTTCTAGAAGAGAAAGCCCTAAGCAGGAGTTTAGTCTTCATTCAGTGCTTTATCTTGCTCTCTGTACTTCCAATGAGGGTTCCAGTTACCTGGGAAGTGTTTCTCTGAAAACAGTTGAGCCAGTCTGCTGATTTCATGAGCCACCAAAAATGGTTGGTTTGCCATTTTCTCACAGTCTAGAAAAACCCATGCAAAGTCTCTGTTCAGTACATAGAACATAAAGCATCTTCCTTATAACCTTTCATTTGGTCCACCTTTGATTTAACAAGGTAGATGTTTCCTATATTCAGCTATGATTGTTATACCTCCAAATTGTACATACGGAATTGAATGGAAGATGGCATGAGTCAACAACATATGAAGACAGAGTGTACGTGTGATCTCAAGGTTCAGCATCTTATGCACACACCAGAATGTAAAATTGCCTAAAGATTTAAACTATCTACTAAGACTGTGCAAAATTTCAATGGGTGTTTCATTTCAAAGTTGTTTTGATACGTTTCAAACTCAAAACAGTGAAACTGAAATAGATTTCATAGACATTAGGGCTGGAAGGGACCTCGGGAGATCATCGAGTCCAGCCCCCTGCCCCAGGGGCAGGAAGTCAGCTGGGG
>NW_017728886.1:161361370-161383977 GCF_001723895.1 Crocodylus porosus
TGAAGGAACACCTTGAGAAGCTGGATACCTTCAAGTCAGCCGGCCCTGACAATCTGCACCCCATGGTACTCAAGGAAATAAAAGGCTTCAAAACAACTTTGGAACGAAACAAGGGCACTCAAAACATTTTGAAAGTTTTGAAACACTTCAAGTTTTGAAGCTGGGCTTGCTGCAGCATGGGCCCCTGGATCTGTGCGCGGGATGACAGCATACTGCTGCTGCTGGCTGGGGCCAGTGGCAGCACCAGGCCTCGCAGCGCTCGGCACAGGCTGTGCCCAGCACCAGTCCCAGCCACCAGTAGCAGACCGCTATCATCCTGCACGCAGACACAGGGTCCCACACCCCCTGGGAGGAGTCTGTCACAGCCCTGCATCCCTCCCAGAGGCACAGATCCCCGGAGCTGCGTGTGGGATGACAGCAGGCTGCCGCTTCCGGCAAGTGATACGAATTTTGCTTGTCAGAAGGTTGAGGCACAATTTCCAGAAATCTGTGCACCTATCTCCTTGAAACTCGGCAGGCACCATGCCCTCAGAAGGAGCTATCATTTCTGCACTTGTCAGCTGAATCAGGGAAGAAGTTACAAAGTTATAGGCATTTTCATGATTCCCCATTATAGGCCAGGGGTGAAACGTTGAAACAGTTTCAATGAAATTAATGGAATAGTGCTTCAAAACTAAATGAAACAAAGCACCATCCCTTCAAAATGGTGAAATGGATATTGAAACAAAATGGTGCTGTTTAGTACAACCCTGCCATCTACATAATAAAACAAAACAATACCTCTCAAATATAGGACAAGGAGCTGAATTAAAGAAAATGTGAGGAGAAAACACTTCATCTGTTGGCATTTCAGCAAAGAAGCCCTTCAAACTCAACTGGATACAAGTAGCGGGACTCCACAGTTCCAATATGAAGAGAAACCTCTTCATTTAGGCCCCAATCTGGGAAATTTAAGGCACTGAAGTCAATAAGACTAGTTAACTAACCATGCTTAGCAGTGACAGGGTCAGGACCCAACCAGTCAGATCCAAATGCTATTGAAGTCACTAGGGGACTTTACATAGACTTCAGCAGACCACCCCTTCCAAAATATAGACATGTCCTTCTAATTCAAATCGTTTTAAATTACAAAAGCCATCTAGGCACTACAGTAGTACAAACACAGGAGCTTGTCTGCATTTTTTGAGAGGCTCAACTTGGAAACAATCAGGAGCCTCTCAAAAAAAATCAGGTGATGTAACCTCTAAGAATGGCTCTGAAAATGTTCTCCAAGATGTTCTTAGGCCTCTGCCTCAGGTCTGCCAAGCAACTCGTGTTCAGCTCCACTCATTCCTGGGATCTGATTTAGGAATTTATACTGCTACGTCTTTATACTGCTTGCTTTCCAAGCCTGGAAACATATTTTATATCAGTGCTCCAAGGCTTGGCCCAAAAACAGTATAGAGAAGCCTTGGGAAACATTCCTGGGACATCAATATTATATCTATAGATAGACAGGTCTAGATATCTAGAATAATAGGATATGAAAAGCATATCTCATGGGGCAAAAAGAAAAACCAGTGATTAAAAACACAACCAGAGCAACTCTATAAGTAGGATGAAGTAGAAAAGCTATGTTGGATGGGCAACATGAAAGTGAATGAGCAAGGTAAGGGCAGTGCCACTTTCTAATTTGCCTTCCATGGGGTGCTTTCACCTGTGGAAGTACTAGAAGAAAACAGTCTGGCTGCAAATATGGGTGGTCCCTCCATGAGGGGAGTCAAATAAGGACAACAGGCCTTATCTGGGTCACTTACAGTCTTGGCTGGATGCAGCAATTTCATCCAGCAATTCAATGGCCCATGTCATGCAAGAGGTCAGAGTCTATGAACGTAATGGATACTTTCATAGTCTTGAAGTCTATGGACACTTCTAACCTGAACCCTTGAGCACGTGGGCAAGTTCCAGCTGTCCTAGTAAAATTTTGAATGGTGCTGGCAACATCAGAGTTGAATCCCCTGACAAGCGCAGTTGATAATCATGGAAAATTCCACAGCAAACCCAGTATGTGCCCCCTGGGTGACCTCCAGGCATGTCAATCAGGCATGACCTAGTTTCAAGCCCTGTGCATGTTCAGTTGCTACAGAGAGGCAAGAATTACGCATGCCCAGTTGAAATCCTATGATATAGCTTTACTAGAAGATTCCACTAGTCAAGCACCCTGATTGGCCAACGGGTATCTTTAAAAAGGGTCCTGACCCCCACCTTTGTGTGGGTTGGTGTGTGTGTGGAGTTGAGGAGTGGGTTGTGAGGAGTTGCGTGTAGGTCGTGAATCTTCGTCAGTATATTCACTGATTGCGGTGTGTCACAGACGTAAAGAGAGAGAGAGAGAGCTGCTTGCTGCTAATTCAGAAGCTGCATTAGCAGGGACTGCTTAGGGAAGAAAAGCAGGGTTCACAGCCCAGCTCCCCCTATCTATCTTATGTTGCCATCCACTCGTTTATTACTCGTAATTGATATCTCGGTTACCGATTACTCGGCACTGTCTTCAACTCCGGTTACTGGTCTTATTCTTCGACTTAGTTATCTGGACTGACCTCGGACCTCCTATCAACCTCGGCTCAACTCAGCACTACTGAACTGGCATATCGTATCTCGGCTTGACCTCCACCATTCTCCATGTCCATCATCGGAGGACTGGCGTCATGTGTTGTTTGAGTTACAGTTTTGTTGTCTTCTCGTTTGTATATTTCCCTTTATGAGCTGTTGACCAGCCCTGGGACTAGTGACGGGCAGCCGCACCTATCACCGGACTGGCTCTGGTGGTAGAAAGCAAGGGCTCGTTACGAACCTCGTGGGCCAACAGACCCCTCTGTCATTTATTGTTGTTTGTTTCATACTGTAACTGAAGAATATCATACCTACGCTCCATCAAAGTATAAGTTCAAATAAACCTACCTTCTGGTAATCCGCTACGTGTCCCTTTCTCTGAACTCCATGCCAGTAATCCCACCTGTTCATATTCAATTGCCACCCTGATCACCGTGACCTTGGGGCCCTGTTCCCCGACACCAGCCATAATCTAATGCCCAATGTTTTCAGTGATCGTAAAGAAACCTTAGCAAAACACTGGAGGAGGGGTGGGGAGGCTATTTCTTTTGCATACATGCACTCTTTATTTTGTTCCAGTGTGAATGATCTTGTACAATGTTTCACTCTAACAAATATTAATGAAGAAGGAGGAAGGGAGGAAGGAAGAACTTTCACTTTTTAGCTACTTTATTCAGGGGGTCAGGGTCCGGCTCCAATATACAAAACAAACACAAACAAATTACCATCAAACCAAAAGAACCATGCCATTATATTCATAATATCACACCATGACAGATAACTTTGCAATTTTACACATTGTGCCTAACATGCCATTATGCGGTCGGGACACCCAGGCACACGATTGTACAGACCAATGCCCTCTATAGACAAATGATTTCTACCCCACGCTATCCAATCATACACATGACAAAATCTTCAAACTCCCTACACAAAGAAAAAAAAAAAGCAGCCTGGTGAGGTATGAGCTTGGGGAGCTCAGGTTCCACCACTGAGCCCACCCAATCGCCCAGACCAGTCATGACATCAGAGTGCATATTGAAGACAGCTGTCCCCCATGTGACACTGTGCCCCCTTAATGGCCCAGCACACCTCAAAGGTGGGCAACGCCCACCAGAGCACAGTGTGCTCAAACTCCAGCAAGAGGTGTGCCCACACCAGGAGGCTAAAAAGCTGCAGGGCATCATCTGAGCCAGTCCCAATAAGCCAGTTGTGGTGGTTCTTGAGGACAACCACCTTGTCCTGACCCAGCAGAAAGTTGTCCAGGCAGACGGCACCCGGATCAGCCACCTAGTACAGGTAGGAGCACACATAGGTGTTCATAGATTTTATAGACATTAGGGCTGGAAGGGACCTTGGAAGATCGAGTCCAGCCCCCCACCTGAAGGGCAGGAAGTCAGCTGCGGTCATAGGATCCCAGCAAGATAAGCATCCAATTTTGTCTTGAAGGTGTTCAATGTAGGTGCTTGAACCACCTCCGATGGCAGGCTATTCCAGACCTTGGGGGCTCGGACAGTAAAGAAATTCTTCCTTATGTCCAGCCTGAAATGGTCTTGCAGTAGTTTATAACCATTCGACCTCATCATCTCTTAGGTTCTCTGAGAGGCCCTTGCCCAGCACTTGCAGGGCAGCTCGAGGGTGACAAAGAGTGACCACAGGTGGGGACAGTTGAGGAAAGCATGAAAGAGGCTCTCCTCAATGCCCTTGGGGCAGAAGGGGCAGGACATCAAGGCAACTGGGTCAAAATGGGACACAAACGAGCCAGAGGCTAGAATACCGTGCAGCAACAACCACTGCTGGTCGCCAGTCTTCTTGGCAGTTGGTGGCTTATACAGTGTGCACCAAGCCGGATGGGCCAGTGGGGAATCTGGTGGCCCCAGGCACTGTCACCACAGTGTATCAGGGTGGCCCACCAGCACCTGGGTGTGGCAGATATGAACCACCCAGCATACAGGTTTCTATGGGAAGGGGAAGCAAAGGGGAAACCTGTGTCACTGTTGGGAGGCACAGGGAGCATCCACAGGGTGCCAGGCCTACCAGTCAGCTCACCAGCCATGGTTGGAGTGATTGACAGCATGGGGAAGGCCTTGCTCAACGCATCTGCGGCAAGGGGGACCTGGCATATCTGAAGATGCCTGTCCACGGTGGCCACTGCCTCCGGCAGGAGGGCAGCCTGGATGTCACACAGGAAACTACCCACACTGCAGACAGAGCATATACTCAGCTGGGCAGTCAGGGCCTCAGGCAAGAGCCAGGCCAACTGAGCAGAAGATGGCGCAGGTGGAGGACACAAATCTGGATGACAGCAGCCATGAGGCTGGCCAAGCCCAGGCTCAGCACAGGGTGCTGCAGGGCTGGGTTGTGCACCAAGGCCTCCCTCAGCCACTATGGGAACTGCAGGCACCGGGACTCAGGCTAGAGGTGGAAGGTGGCTTGCCAGGCTCATACCACACCATGGTACAAGGCTGAAATACTGCCCAGTTCAGGAGCATGAGGTCCAGCAGGAAGAGCTCCCAGTCAAAGCTGAGGGCCATAGGGTTGCTGCCACCAGGCTACTGGTGATGAGGACTCAATGGCCAGGGTGTAGAGCATGCCCAACAGGGGGCATCACTGACAGATGCCCTTGCACATGGGGAACAGCGCACCAAGCACACCATTCACCTTGAGCAGGCTGGAGGTGTCTTGGTGAAGAGAGGCCCCAACACCAAAGTCCTCCAGGGTCTGGAAAAGGTAGGCACGACCCACATGGTTGAAGGCCTTTTCTGGTCCAGACAGATGAGGCCAATGTCCAGGCTAAAGAGTTCACTGGCTGTGAGTAGGTCATGCAGCAAGAACAGGTTGTCTTGGATGGTCCTGCCCAACATACAGTAGCTCTGCTCAGGCCCAGTGATGGAAGCCATGATGGTACGGATGCGGGTCACCAGCGCCTGTAGTCCACACACAGCAAGGAGACCGGCCACCAGCTCTTAATACAGCCAAGGTCTCCCTTCTTGGGCAGCAGCATGAGCACTGCTTGGCAGCAGCTGATCAGTAGTACCTTGTCAGTGAGGCTCCCCTGGAAAACATGCAGGAGGCAGGAGCTGAAGAGAGGCCATAAGGTCTTGTAGAACTTGATGGGTAACCTATCAATGCCTGGGGATTTGCCAGAGGCAAGGCCAGTATGACAGCTGCCAGCTCCTCCAGAGACAGTTTCCACTCCAGCTTCTTGGCCTCCAGGCTGCAGAGACATGGCAGGCCCTAGATGAGTTCCCACATGGCCTTGGGGATGGCTCAACCACAAACAGGTCATAATAGAATGTGATGGTGTGCTCATGCACTTCACCTGGGTCCATGATTACCCAGCCCTTGGGGGTCTTGAAGTGATCTAAGACTTTGCTCACTGCCCACTGCCACTCCAGGTCAAAGAAGCAGCGGTTTGGGGCATCAGTTTCTGCCAGCCCTTGGCAGATTCTCGATCTGTGTGCCGCATTCTCTGCCAAGTCATGTAGGCATTTCCTGCAGAACCAGAGGCTCTCACACACCACCATGTGGCTGCTGGCAGCCAGCAGGGTGGCCTCGAACTCTGCCACTTCTTCCTCCTGCTTTTGGATACAGCAGCGCAGTTCATTCATGGCCAGCTGGGTGTACTACTGGCAAAAGCCTTGATCTGTACCTTGCTTACATCCCACCATAGCTTCCAGGAGGGGTAGCTCAGTCTTGCAGCCTCCCAACCCCACCCAAAGTAGATGAAGCAGTCCTGGAAGTAGGAGTCTTGGAGCAAGCTGACATTGAAGCACAAATAAGGTACCTGTGTGCAGGCTCTGATGGGCAGGCTCAGTTTACAGCAGGCCAGGCCATAATCTGACAGGCCTGGGGGGATGATGTGGTCACTGTGCAGGAGAAGCAGATTGTGGTTGGTGACATAAAGGCAGTCAAGGTGGGCCACAGTGAGACCACCAGCACTTGTCCTGGCCCAGGTGTACTGGTATATGTCAGGATGAAGGGCTCACCAGACATCAATGGGTTCTGCTGTCTCCAGGGCAGACTGCAGCTTGCAGGCTGATAGCAGGTGAGGCTCAGGCCCCTTGCAGTTGAGTGAGGCATCAGTGGTGCAGTTAAAGTCCCTTCCTATGAGAAGCAGGTCATTGTCCTCACTAGCATCACACAGGAGGGCAGCCAAGGTTTTGAAAAAAATGACCCTCTCCTGGCCATCAGTGGGTGTGTAGAAGTTGACAAGTAGCAGGTGGTGTTGTGCTACGGTGATGCAGAGTCAACAGACAGCTGGGGATGACCTCCTGTGCCACTGCCATGTCAAGCTGCAGCTATGGTGATAGGATAGTCATGACCCCAGTGTGAGGTTGGTGTCATGGCTCAGGAACAAGTGGCCTCACCAGGCAGTGTGCCAGGCTACCTGGTTGAGCCCATCAGAATGTGTCTCCTGGAGGAAGACAATGGCTAGCCACTTCTGGTGCAGGAGCTCCAGGACAGCCTCCCATTTCACTGGATCTCAACACCCATTAAGTGCCAATGGTCATGGCTGCCATGGGTGTGGTGGGTATGGGAGAGAAAGAGCAAGGCAAGGGATGGGTGGAAGAACAAGGACCCAAGAGCAAAGCAAGACAGCAGAGACAGGTCGGTGAAGGCCTATCATACTCTACTCTACTCCAGGGACACCCCCCGCCCCCAGGCCTCACTCGTCTCTCACCCACTGTGCGAGTTTCTCCAGATGGTAAGCCATCTGCTGGGTGCCTAGATCTTGCTTATAAGTTTATCCACAGCCCTAGCAGCCTTGACAAAAAGCTTAGGGTCTGCACTCCACTGGGTGATGTCCCCACTACATTCTTCTACCCTTTGGTCCACTTCAGAAAGGTCAAGAGACCCCCATAGTCAGAGACAACCCAGGAGGGGTCCACCAGCATAGGTTGAACATTTCCAAAAGAAGAGCAGTGAGGACGCACCCCATGTGGGAGCTCACCCAAAAACACAGTGTCTACGCTGTTAATGTTCAGGCACAGTGCCCTTCTCTCATCATCCAAGTTGAGGACTGGCTCCAGGAGAGTGATCTCTGCTTTCTTGGGGGGAAAGGGAGAAGTCATCCTGCTCTCAAGGTCACTTGCGACACTTAGAAAGCTGGATCTCCATCTCACTAGCTTCCCAATCCAATCTGGTAGGCTAGGATGTGATCAAGAGGTCAATAAACCCATCTGCTGCCCCCTGGGTCAAGCCTCCAACAGAAAGGCATTCTGTATCACCTTCACTGCCACCTGACTCCAGGAACCAGGAGACAGGCAAGGGGTTGGTGACCTCCACTGTCACCCCCACCACTGCTGGCATCCTTGCCCATGGCCATGTGCAATGGGGTCACTGGTGGGACAGCCAAAGCAGGGTCAGGTTCTCCAGTGGGGGCCCCCCAATGCTGGCTGAGGAGGGTCCCTGCATGGATGGGGTGTCCCCCCTTCATCTTCCTCTCCTTGTTCTTCTTAGTGGCAGGTGACCCCACCTTCGTAGGAGGTGAGCAGGACTGCTCCCAGCCTGCACCTCTGGGGCCAGCCACCTCAGACAAGGCCACATTGGAGGGTGGCCAGAAGGAAGCTTGAGCCTTATCATCTGACAGGACCATGGGAGCAAGTGGAGGCATCAGCCCCTCCTCCTGGTTGGGCCTCTGCACAGGGGGGCACCGTAGGCGGGATGGGCAGGGGAGAGTGCTGGGTAATAGTCCCAGTCCCTCAGCTGGACAGCAGTTTCATGCCAAAAATCCCAGCCCCCACAGATGGAACAGGGATAAAAGGAGGTCGGGAAGAGATCCCAGCCTCACTGGGTGGGGCCTGTGTCCCAGAAGTGGATGCTCCATCCTTTGGTGCCACTGTAGTTGCCAATGTTCTGGCCACTTTCCCCAGCAGGTGCAGGGCTGCTCGGTGGGAAAAGCTACCACACTGGAAACACATGGTCTCCCCCAAGGAAAAATAAATCACACACCTGCACTCATTGAGCTTGAGGTTCAAGGAGTGAGGCAGATATTGGGGACCCTCCCTGAGGAGCATGAAGACCTGCCTTCACAAGGACAGGACATGCTTCAGCTTCAGGTTCTTGCTTCCAATCATTGGTCAGTGAAAGGGACTCATAGGAACCCCATAGGACTCAAGTCCCTCGGCCAGCCCAGTCAGACAGGTGTCAGGGCATGTTGGAAATCACCAACCACACCTCCTGGCTGTCTAGGGGCATGACAAGATTGTGTACACCTGCAATGTCCAGGCCTCCCACACAGTGCTTAGGTAAATCACTGGGACCGTGTTAACATAAGCCACATAACGAATGTTACACCATCCAAGGAGGTCAGCTAGGGCATCTGCGCAGACCCCAACACGGGGAAGGGTACGGACCCTCAAGCCACAGTTAAGAGGGAGGCCTTGAGAGGCATCCCCATGTCAGCCACTGGGTGTAGGAGCAGCCATTCCTGCTAGGGCAGGGTTAATCCCAAAAGCTAAAACTAAGGGAACAAAAAAAAATTGTGTATATAAGCTACAGAGATAAGTGTCTGGAAATGCGGCCATAAAAAGCAAAAAGGGAGGGGGGTGAGTGCCCAGAGGGGAAAAAGGAAAAGTGAAAAAGGCAGGGGTTATGTGGGTGTTAGGAAAAAAAAGAAAAAAAGGGGGCAATTTAGAGCACCCCTCAAAAGGCAAAAGATAAAAATAAGATAACTCCTCATAGCAGACAGGCAAGAAAAGAGAGAGAGAAAGAGAAACAGTAAGAGAGAAGTTGCAAAGTAGAAAACACAACATGCAGGCAGAGAAACCGGAAGTAGAAGGGGGAGGGGATAGAGAACAGAGAAAAAGAAGAAAAAAAACCACTGTGAAAATGAAAGAAAAAAAAAATCAGAAAGGGAGGTAGGCAAAAGCAAGAGACCTTTAGACAGGTGGGAGTCAGAAAAGAAAAGGGATAGGAAGCTGGGAAGTCTTATATTCAGGATTGCCCCACGCAGCTCCAAGCAAGCCTAGTCTGAGGCATCCAAAATGGAAGGAAGGAAGGAAGGATCATTACATATTATTAATACTTAGCATTATACCTTGCCACCGAAGCTTATATTTCTGATTTAAATAAAGTGAGCCTAGAGGATTAGCAGTAGCTGATAAAAAGCATGCTGAAGCTATCAGAACGTGATTAAAACAGGAGACAATTATTAATGTGTTGCAAACACAGAAGAGAAATACAATTATCAGATTCAAGGGAAATAATAAAGCAAAACCTATTTGCAGGTTTTTGAATACCTGATAAAAGGGCTAAACCTGTAAAATGAATTAATTTACTGATTGTTGGCTCATTCAAATTTTAAAAGATTCACAGTAAAGTGATGCTACTTGCCATAAAAGCTTTGACCATTAGAATTCACCTCGTAGTATCCAAAATTATTGAATAGCTCTAAAAATACATTAGGGGTTTATAATATATGCCTTTCTTTAAAACACTCAGCAAGGAAGACCACTATTAGGCTTTTCTGCAGTATGAAAAGAAGAATCAAAGGCACAAATTATTATTTTTCTATATCTCATCTTTGCCATCCCTCTCAGAAAAAATGTTCCTGGATCTTCATTGCTAAAATAACTGGAATAATTTGTAACCCTTATTCCAAGCACAGAATAGCAGTAACAAGGGCCAAGTTCAATTTTAGGGGTCTTGCACAATATTTTTCTTTTAGTTTAACCTCCCTCCCCAGCCAGAAACCTGGGAAAGTAAAAGCTACCTAGACGGTCCAATGTGAATAAACTTCCCCACTCACAAACAATAATAAACTAGAACAGGGTTTATTGAAGAGAAAGATAAATGGGACAAACAAATAATCCCTTAAAAATCAGTAGTCCACTTCAACCAACTATTAACAGCTGGTCATAGTCAGTGAGGTCAAAATTCTGTCTTGGTCCCACACAGGGTGATCTTGGTAGCCAGTGTCGCTGATAGCACAAGCTTTCCCCTTGCCCCACTGCCTTGGGAGGTCAAGGGACAGTGCTGCTTTGCTGCTTCTGTCCTGTCACTATTATTGCTCCTCACCATCACTGGGAGCACTGTTCCATCACTAAGGATGTTGCTGCTCCTTGCTGCCATTTGGGGACATTGCTCATCATTGCTGCTGGGGGGTGGAGGAAGGGCAGGGGGGTACTGCTCTGCCACCACTACTCACCACCACCAAGGGGTACTGCTCCTTTTCTGGTTGCCAAGGCAACCCAGCTATTTTAGACCTTGAACAAATTAAGGACTGCAACTCTTTCAGAACCTAGTAGATACAGGTGTCAACCTGCCCCACCACAGGAATTTCAGCTCTTTTAGAACATCTGGGTAACCAGTATCTACCTGAACCTATAATACAGATTGATCCACCACGAGTACTTTTTCCTGGGAGACTACATAGCAGGATAATTCCTGGAGGGACCATTCCCAATCTTCTTTTAGCACTCTTGAGCTGAAGGTCCCTCCACCTTAGCCATGCACAGAAGTCATAGGGAATGCTGAACAATCAACTTTTATCCAATTTTCTCTTACAGCATCAGTACCTCTAAAAACTTTATGTGAGATGAGGCAGTGCACATAAACCTGATTCACCTGGCTCTTTATATTCAAAGTGTTAAAAAAAAAAAAAGGCCAAAGCATGTTAGCACAGACAAACAAAAAGAAAAAGAAAAAAAGGTATTCTCACTTCTCTCACCCATGCATGCCAGTGGAGGATATGCAGTGATGGGACACAGTTCTCAGCAAACCAATTCTGCATACTAATAGTGGCATGCAGATAAGTTTTTGGACAAGTTTTCAGGCATTAGGTCACTTGATTCCCAAAAGCTTGTCCAACCTTTTTACAGTCAGTCCAATAAAAATATTTCACCAGAAAATCGTTGCCTTTTCTAAGATCAAAAGCAGGAAGAGTGTTGGTACCCAAAAGCTTGCAAAGAACATTTCCCAACTATTTAGTTGGTCTAATAAAAGATGAGCCCTGTCTGCCCAGTGAAAGAATACACTATTTGTGCATAAATATTTTACTTCATTAGGGGTGGGGACGAGCTGATTACAAAAAGCTTGAACAAAGCAATACTCCCTGAAACAGACTACATGAAGGAAAAGGAAACCCTAAGCAGGGACCTTTTACCAGAACTGTAAGGACCTTGTGTTAGACTAAAGAAGAAATTGTTATAAGTACACTAACTGACAAATAAATTATCTAGAGAATCTAATTCTGCATACTAATAGTGGTACAGCAGAGAACCCTCAAAACAAAAACTTCTGGTGGATGTCCTGAGTCCCCTGACCTTCATGTAACATCTCTGCAGTAGCGTGACTTTACCACTGAAGACACATCTATCATCTTTGCTCCAGCCAACATATTGTTATCACAGGAGAAAAACCCCAATTGTTGCAGTTAGTGGCACCAATTCAGGAGATTAAAGCCTTGACTGGATCAGCCAGGATCTGATAACTTCTAATTTAGGGGTGGCCTACCTGTGGCATGGGTAGCACAGACAGGGTCTCAGGGATTGGATATGCAAAATAGCAGCAGATAGAAGAGGGAGAAGAAAGTAGAGCAGAAGATTTGGTACAGGCACAGGGCAAAGAACAGAAAGCAGAGCAGCTGTTCAGGCAGGAAGGGGAAGGGAGTGTGAGTGGCACTTGGGAGGGTGTGGGGCTAACATGTGGCATGCCTGCCAAAAAGTTTGCCTCCTACTATTGCAATTTAACTGCATGCAGCCCCAGTCTCATGAGACTGAAGGGGAGGCAGAATTCATCTCTGAGGTTTGTGACTTTGTGCACCTGCCACCTACCTTTATGATTGTAGAGTAGTCCCTTTGCATCCAAACAGGAGGTTCCCAGAATGACATACTGATCAACACACGGAAGGGTGATAGGAAGGGACCCTACCATAGACAGGGAGAACCTAAAAAATCAGTTACAGCTGCTAAACTATTAGAACTTGAATGCTGCAAGATGCCGGGTAACAACTACAGTCCAAGCTTAAAAATTAACCTTATTGCCCTTAAACTCAGGAACTAGAGAGTTAACTGAAAAAACACACAGTACTATTAGAAAATTTCCTAAACAGCAGCAAGTGAGTGACAAATAAGTAGTTTATGATTTAGTTTTCTACACAAAACAAGCTCCACCATAGTTTAAATCAAAACAGTCTCTTGCATGAGCTCATTTCATTGTAAGAGCACCTTACATTGATGAAGTGGAATATTTACTCCCTTCCTCACGATTTAAGCATGTTCCCTTGTGCCTTGCTGAACAGGAGGACAACTTGTCTGCTTGCTGAACAGCTGCTTTAAATCTCTCTCTTGTTTTGCTTTCTTGATTACTTTAAATAACTTTATTCCCTAGGTTGGCTTCCCCTTGTTGAAACTAGTTCTTGCAGTCAGAGATGTGATGATTTTCCTAGCTCAGTATTGAATCAAACACAAAGTGCCTAGTGTTTAATATCCCATATCTGACAAGTGCCAGACTCTGCCAGCCCTGAGGGCCACCTTTGTTGGGGGGTGCAGGAATAACATTGCCCCAGGTGCCACACAGCTGCCCAATTGTGGAAATGTGCTGCTATGCCTCTGCTATCTGTGCAAGTGTTCACTATGAAACCTAAAACCATATCTATGTATTGAAGAACCCCTACCAAGGTTTACAGACCTTTCTATCAGATCTGGAACAAATACTAATAAACTGTACTAACTATCAACATTTCTGGAAATTCAGTTTCACATAATTTGGCAAAAGCAAATAAAAAAAAATTGGTAGTTCTGATTTAACTTCCCATTAAGATTATAATACTTAAGGTAACACAGGAGGGGTAAGAATTCACAAAGTATAGAACCGTAGAGAAAGGATTTCTGTCAATGGATGGTTGATCATTGGTTATAAAGATTTCTTTGCTATTTAATCTGGGTTTAGTTTCTTCTGCTGAAATCCATTTGTTTTCGTCTATTTTTTCTTTCTTTTCTTACTTTTAAGGATAAATGTCACCCTTTCCTTCTTGCAGTAGATTTAAATATTGTCATCTTCTCTCCTTGAATAAATATCTCCTTATATAAATGGCTACTTTTCTGCAGATTTAGTGGTGTATTAATTACATTCTTTGAAGCTTTAAATATCCCAAAATTTTATTATTTTAATTAACCTTAACTCTAATTTGGTTCTTTTTCAGTTTTTAAAACTTAGTGGAATTTTTCAGATTTTTTGGTATCACCACAAAATAGAGAGGAATATAATGCATACATTTTATATGCCTCTTCTCATATATAGGGTGATACTGCACTGAATGTCTTTTATACATGAAATCATAATATATGTTCTTTTCAATTTTTCATCTACTAGAAACCCCAGATCATCCTCTACAGTGATAATGTTCAATTAATGTTCTCCCATGCAGTACTAATGCCTTCACTTTTTAATCCCTCAAATGAATTCACTTTCTTACAAAATGATCGCAGACCTTTCTGCTTTATCATTCACCTTGGGATTGTCTTTATTCAAGCAATCACAGAAGTACTTCTTCCACCCTCTCACTATTCACCTAGTTCTTCCTGAACATTTCCCTTGATGCAATGAAATTCTTTCTATTCTTATCACTTATTAAAATCTCTGAGTGATTTCCTGTCTTATTTATCATCCTTTTCTCCGTGTACTAGCTAGCATTACTTGTTTTCTCATAACGACTTCCTGTATCCTCTTTCAGATTCTTGTCATCTATAATCCATTCTTCAGTCTTCAGATCCTGCTATTCTGTGATCATTTAGTCTCTCCCTTGCTAGCCCCTGATGGCTAGAAAATATGTTCCTTTGAAGCCAACACTGTGGCTTTTGCCTTGCCCATCTTCTCAAATTTTTCTATTTCCACTTCCCCTGTTGATGCTGAAAAATTTACCTGGAATCCCACCTGGACCTCGTTTTCAAACTCTTACCATGATTTTCCTGCACAATGTTCGCAAAACTTTCCTGTCAAATAAACCATTAACATGTAAGTTTCTAGGTCCATTTTTACGTTGCTGCTGCTGCTGTTAGTTTTGTTTTAAAATCTTTTGATTGGATCTTCCTTTTCTTTGTGCCTATTGCAAAGAAGTTACTTTTGCAAGAATACCAGTGGCATTTCTCCTTTTGTTTATGTCCCAAATACTAGCTAAGTCATAACTCTAAGGATATCTCATTTTGTGTACTACTAGAGCACTTGCAGCACTTCAGTATTTCAAAATCAACCAACCAACAAGCAAGCAATACAGAGACTCCCTACAACAAAATATGTAGCACATGGTCACTATTTCTCCTTGTTAAATAGTGTGGGGTTTGATGCAATCTCTACTGCAAAGGAAATCATTCCTTGAAAAATTAATGGCATAACATAATCCAAATCACTCATCTTTCTATCTGTTCCTCTCTTTACTTGTTCACCCCCACAGTTCAGTAAAGTCCTAAAATGAAATCCTCATGGACTTCAGTGAATCCAGAATTTCAGGCATGGTACTCAATATTTGGGGCCTCACATTCCTTTTACTACAGCTTCTTGGGAAAGGTCCTTTTCTTCCCATTATCTCTGCTTTCTGATGGAAGATATCACTTATATTACATTAGATCTTCATTTACTGCTCTGGCCATCTTATTTCACTCCTCCTTTTAACTACAGTAAGCTTCCTCTTACTTTGCCCAATTCACAGGGTATACAGAATCCATTATATTATCACTTGTATGAACATTTTCATTTCCCCACCTTGCATTCTGAAGTCCTCTATGATCCAAGACAGTGAACCGCTGTGCATAATGGAAGTGGTATAAAGCAACTTTGGAGCTCTGAATGGAACACCATTGAGCTACATTTGTGCATGCTATTCTGATTGCCTCATTTTGCCTCCTGCTGGCTGCTCATGTGACACATCATCCAGCGTGCCTCAAAGCAGCCACGTTTTCACTAAGAACTTTGTGCAAGTGTTTTTCTTTTCAAAGCCTCTTGTTCAACAGTGTGATGAATGAAGCAGGACATACAGTGGGAAATAAACATTTTCATGAATCCAGACTCGCATTTTGATTCAGCTATTTTTCCCCTGCTCCTTTTTGTTCAGTTTTACACAAACATTCATGTGCATGGCTTTTTGTTTGCCTAAATGTTAGGGAAGGGGTGTCTGTACAAATACTCATTCACATGCAAACAATGGTATTCACTCTTGCCCTAGAAGGGTTCACCATCCATTTATAAAGCTTCAGTTGTTCAACTGAGAACATAAAAAATATCATGCCTTTCAGAGGACTAATGATACACAATGAATGACACTAAGTAGTCAAAGATGAGGTCAAAGTAAATAGATTGGGAGCAACCAATAGAAACATGTTCATATTTATATCCTTCACAATTCTAGTAAGGAATAAACTGATAAAAAAAAAATCAGAAGCAACACACAATTTTCAGAAATAAAAACAGTACAGTTATCAAATAAATGTATTGTTTGATACAAGTAAGCTTTACTATAACTAAACAGCCTATGACAAGGAGTCTAGTTTTTACCACCCCTGGGGCTGACAGAAAAAGGAGTTCTCTGTCACAAAACTTACAAGGTTTTCAAATTTGTCTCTATTCTTGTGCAGAACAGAACTAAGACCTTTTCACATTTGGCACAAAAACTAGAGGTATTTTCTTCCTGCAATACTCCCACTTTGGTCTCTCACCTAAGACATGAAAGACCTGGATTCAAGTCTCTGGCTCAGCCTAATTATGGTTTCTGGGGACTCAATCTTTGGTTTTCCACATTGCTGAAACATTAAGTACATGGATATTGGCTGTTCTATGGCAGTTGTTTCTCCTTTCCTCTTTCCGTTTCTCATCCTCTTGCAAAAAAAATCCATAGTGGCCTTCAAGAAACCTCTGTAAAAGATCTGCATTTTCCAACAGAAAAAAGTGCTGTCCCAGTTAGCTCTGTCATAGTTTTTTGGGAATCTCAATCTGAGCTGAAAGGAATGTATGCTTGCAAAAGCAGAAGCTCTCCATATAGAATATCATGTATTAAGTTTGTACCCTCCTGTTCAACTAAGGCATTGCTGGGGAAGCTGAGTCCCCACAGCCACAAACCACACCCCTCCAGAGAGGGGTTACACTTTATCTTAATCAAAGGTCTAAGGCAGGGATTTTCAACTGGGTGCTACGGCACCCTGGGGTGCCTTGAGATCCTTGCAAGGGTGCCATAGGGTGCCACACAATGTTGGCACACTTAAGTTTACAAAAGCAATTCACAAAGTACAACCAGAGATTTCAAATAGAAATCCACAGTTGTGGTCTTTTGAGTTCTTTGCAACAGAAAAAAAACCACTCTTGTTATTTTTCTGTAGGCAAAAGAGTGACAATTAAGAGCTGGCATTTTCCAAGGGGTGCCTTTAGTCCATCCAGCAGTGCCTCAAGTCTAAAAAGGTTAAATCCACTGATCTAAGGCAACAGTACTGATGAAAGACTATTTTCCAGTCAATCCTGCCTGTGGAATGGTTCTATCAGCAATTGTACTTGTCCCCATGTCCACCTCCTCACTCTACCTACTGAAAGCAAAGTAGTAAGTTATAATTACTGAACAACATACTCGGGGCCAAATTAAACCTTTAGTGGGCCCCAGACAAACAAATTCATGGGCCCCAGGCCAGTTGAGACCCCCCGCTCCACACCCTGGCACTGCCACATGTGGGGAGCAGGGCTTAGATCCACTACTAGGAAGCAGCCACTGTGGCAGCCAGGCCAGTAGAGGGGAGGGAAAGGAAAAGGAGATGCGATGAGGCCATCATCCACAGCACCCTCAGAGGAAAGGACTGGGGCCCCCTGCATCTCAGGGAGCAGGCATGTGCCTAGTTAGCCTATGTGTTAATCCAGTCCAGAGCATACTAGTAAGCAGTAATTAACCTTAAATGCAGCTATTCCTTTTCAAAAGCCTAGCAAGAAAATCTCATACATTAATTTATATAAAAACAAATACGTTTCTAGATATAAGGGCTCTAATCTTGCTGTCAACTGCAGTCAGTGTAACACGTTGACATTAGATATATAATTCTTAGAGTAGAATTTTTATTAGCTTCCAACAAAACAAGAACTTTTGAGACAAAGTACCAACACAGTTACAAGAGGGTACACAATCATCTCTCATGGAAAACAAGTGGAGCCACTGAAGCTTTTCCAGATCTCTATTTGGTTGAGGGCATTGTGAAAGGCATGATAAAATATTCCAAGTTTTTAGAAGCCTGCAGGAAATATTCCTTTAACTTCTTAGAAACCAACAGCCCAGGCATGTCAGATATTGAGCACCCCCATTTTCCTTTGCTGATAATCTGGCAACAAATGCATTATGAATTCTGGGCATTTTAAATAGATAGAACGATTGACCTGAATTCAAGGAGAGTGCTTGGCAATTTACAGGATTTCGACCCTAAATAAGCCCAGTAAATGCGTCAGAGCTCCATATAACTTGTATCATGTTTTCCCCTTAAAGATACTGTTTACTGTACTTAGGGGTATATGGCAACCCCTTACTTGTGTTTCATTTCTCAGTGGATTCTTGCATGGGATTAGACTACTGCAAAGGACATTTAAGACTCCGATTCAGGCATTTGTTCTGATAAGGCAACATTTTGCATTTTCTTCTATCCTTCCTTGAATTACTGCTGGATATAACCTGTGTTACTATAGTAATTGATTTACTAAACAGCCTTCACATAGTGTACACAAACTGATTCTTTTACCAAATATGAAAGACTTTCGCAGTGCAACAGTTTGGTGCAGAAGGGTGTGCTGAGCTGAAAAGCAAATACAGCTATCTGATTAATTGATTCTGCCCTCATAAATATTATACTTTGGGGGCTCTAATGGAACTTCCTGAGGGTAAATTGCATGGTTCACCTCATTCATTTATATCTCTGGCTGACAGATGTACATTATGAAATGTCACTGAATATGCTGACAATAAATGAGGTATAACATTAGCATCTTGATTCTGTTTTCCTGAAGGAACACTTTTGTTAAATGACTCCAACACCAGTGAAAATATTATTCTCTACCATGTGCACCTCTTTTTATTTTAATCAGTCTTCCAGAAATACAAACTGGCCAGCCAAAAAAGCAAAGACCTGATACATTAATAAAACAGTCTGCTCTTTTGTTGTGTTCACCTCCATTGTGGAGTTATACAGTTGGAGGATATTAGGTTGCAGCAAGCATTTGATAGCACGGTAGTTGCACTAATGTTATGGTTATTATTTTTACTACCATGCAGGGAAAAACGGTTAATTAAAATACAGTGAAAACAGTGCTCCCTGCCCTAAGACACAAAAAAATGAGACTATAAATTCATTGTTGTAGTCAGTAGACAGAGTGCCCCATCCCTTTGCATTTATTTAGATATTATTTCATGTTATTTTATAATTTTTATTGCCATTTGAGAATGATAAAACTCTATATAGAGGTCTGGGGAGCAACAGCAGATAACCATGACATATGCAATTTAATGAAAAAATATACCGCAGTGCATTGTAATAAAATTCATAAGAATATGTTCCATGCTTCTATAGAGTATGCCAGTTCCAATAACCCATAAATCCTGGCTATGAGCAGACCACGACTGCAAAGGTAACTTTGCCTTAGATAAAAAGAAGAACAGATCTAGTGGCAAATGCAGTAGTTCAAGAAAATAAACTACCCCTCTGGAGCTAAACCCGCATTATTATTCATCCACCTTGATCCCATTCCTCCCGGCATTAAAACAATCACACTTCACATTTAAATCAATAATCGGAATTGAAAAACAAAATGCCACTAGTTGTTGACATACACTGCAAGCTGATGAGTTTCAACAAAACTATATAAATATAATTTGAGCCCCAGCTACATAGTGACACAAAGCATGCATACAGAAACAGGGTGGAGCAAACAGCAAATCTAAAATATGCTTTGTATGTGCAGAAACCAGCCACAAATGCATTCTCCTGAGTGAAAAGGATCACTCCTAATGGGTTTTAATCTTGCTCAACCTCCCAAAAGGAGAATGAAAAAGGCAAGTCAATGCAGCCAACTGTCCCTAATGGGCAACACATCTGACAGTATTTTGTCAGATCTGTAAAGAAGTAAAGGCCTGAGCTGTGGTTTGGGTTGTACTGAGGTATTTGATCTAGGGGACTGAAAGAGGCTCTCCTCCCCTGCACAAAGCTCAGAGACCAGCCATAAATTTGTCCTGGTGTCTCTTCAGAGTAGGCCTTCAAGGATCAAATGTTCAAGACTGCAATACCATCCCATGGCAACTTTTCAAAATTGCTTTTCATTAGCACGGAAACAAAAGTGAATCTTTGGAATATCTTTGCAAAATGTTTGGGTTTGAAACCAAATGTTCATTTTCAGGGCAAAAAAATGGAGCTTTTCTGAGAATTATTTAGGTCCTAGGCCACTTGGAAAGACTTGCACTCAGTAGTATGGTGAGAAACCCAGATTCAAGCAATGCCTCTGTAGCGATCACCATGTTCAATAAATACAGGCATACAATGAATTAGAAAAACTAACAACAATTAACTTCATTGTGGAACAGTAAACAACCTCTGTAGACTCTTGGTCTGTCTTACTCCCCTGAGGGCCCAGATCCTAATTTCCAACTACTATATTCTTCTACCTAAGGGAATCACTCTAAATTACAACTTCTTTCACTACAACCTCTTTCTGATTTCTTCTCAAGTCACTCCATATCAGACAGAGTAGGGACATGCTAGGTCTCCCACATCTTGGGTCAGGTCATTGCTGCTTCATTTCTCTCAGAACTAATACAACACCACAAAGTATTTGGGGCTTTGAAAGAGATTATATCACCAATAATACTCTACCAGATTTGTAAAAAATGAAAACATAACTCATGTAACAACCTGTACCTAGAGTTTTAAGTAAAGAATAAAAATATTATTGAGATCAGGTTGGCAACAGCTCCTCACCCTGCCTGAAGCCATTTTCAGAAATCATTTTTTGTATTCCATCACCCCAACCCCACCAGAAAAAAACGCAACTTGTCATTGATTTGAGGTTGATTTTTCATTGCTTGCTGTACTTCCTGCACTCAGAAGCCCTAGACTTTGGGAAAAGACAATGAAATAGTGCCCATTGCTAACCTTAGCAAACATGAATAATGTGCCTGCCAATAGACTGAGGAGCTAGTATTATACTATAATTATAAAGCTAACAAAACTGACAAATACCTTATCCATTATCATCTTGAATCTGTGTTTCTCCACCAATCTGAAGCTTTTCTTGTCCATTAGGTAGAAAACATTTTGCGTCAAGGATCACATCGTACACTGCTTTAGTCCTTACTTAAACGTGTTGCCGTCAGAACTATGTCACTTAGAGGTGTAAAAAAATAAATCATGCCCCTTAGGTAATATAGCTATGACAGCCAACCCCACAATGTAGACACAATGAGCAAGAAGATGTTTGTTTGTTGAGGCAGATGCATAACTAGGAATCTAGGCATTTTGGGTAGGGTGAAGGGTGCTGAGTGCCAGAGAGCTGGAAGGAACTAAGCACTTACTCCACTGCAGTGGTGTGGGCTGCTGCGAGTGCAATTCAGACTTCCCCAACATAGTCTGCTGCAGTGGCCTCGCAGGCAGCACAGGTGCAGACACCCCAGGAGCTGCTATTTTTGTTCCCTCTCCTAAGGGCATGTGTAGATTAAATGGAAGCCCTAAATTGAAGGGGTAGGTTTTAAAAAACACCACTTCAATTTAGGGCTTGATTAAACCCCTGTGTTGTACACACAACCTGCTGACTTACCTGTCTCTCCAGTGGGGAGGGGAGGGGACAGCAGGGCGGAGTGGTCCCTGGACTGTGGCGGGGCAAGGGATGGTGCTTCCCTCCATGACAGCAGCAGCCCCCCTGCCAGGGGGCACCCGCCTACAGGCACCAAGCTTGTGTGGTCCTGGGGGCACTGCACAGCTCTGGCAGGCAGGCAGGCTCAGGGGGAGGGAGGGGGGCAGAAACCAAACAGATCAGGCTCACCACTTTTCTTGGGCTGAGCCTGCTTTCCTAGGCTCCTGTCAAGCTGCCTGCAGGGCTTTCTGCAGAGCCATGAAAGCTGCACAGAGCCTGGTGCTTTGCTCTGCGGCTGCAGGGGCAGCAAACTAAAACTCTGAGGAGGAGTTTTAGTTTGCTGTGCCCCAAGTCACTTAAGGCACACTATGCCGCTGAATTTCCTAGAGCAGCTGGAATTAATGCACAATATGCTGCCAAGGCATGCAAACACCAACACCATTAAAGCAGTGCAAAAGCATTTAGCTCACTTTAAAGTGTCGTGCACGCACACCTCTTGTTTCATCTACACAATCAGCAGCTAGATTTGGTGCCCCATCACCTAGATACACTACTGTGAAGATGTAAAAGACTAACTGTGCTTGGCGGCAATGTCTGAGCATACAAAGCTACCTTCTAAACCTGAAATCATGTTGCTGCATGCTGCAGGTAGGTTCCTTAGGTTGGGGTGGAGAACCCAACATTGGGGCTTAGCAGTTTAATTAGCTCCCCAGAAGCATTGTAAAAATGTGGAGACACTGTGCCTGAAGCAGTGTGCTGAAGGCGAGGCCACCAGGCAGGATATGTTTTACTGTCAAACAATAAGTAAGTATATTCCATTTGCACAACTGGTTTAAACTGCTCCAAGGCCACCCCCCAAAAACAAACAAACAAACAAAAAACAAACAAACAAAAAAACAGCCTTGCATGAAGGTATAAGCTGCCTCTGCATTAGGTCTTTGCTGGTAAATTTGACTAATGCCATTTTTAAGCCATTAAGCTCTTTTAAACAGAGAAAAGTGTTGTTTGTACATCACCCAGCACAATGGTATACAATCAGCTCAAGTCTTCAAGTGCCATAATGATGTAAGACAACAACAGTGGATGCATACACAGACTTTCCATAGGATTTCACTAAGATAGTGGCAGAAGGTGGTTCTTTCACTACTTTCTAGTGCGGAGGTGGAAAGGGATCTGGGGGTCATCATTGACTCCAAGATGAACATGGGCTGGCAGTGTGG
>NW_017728886.1:161384077-161401814 GCF_001723895.1 Crocodylus porosus
ACAGGGCAGGCCCTATGAGGACAGGCTGCGGGACCTGAACCTGTTCAGCCTCCAAAAGAGAAGGCTGAGGGGGGATCTAGTGGCTTGTTATAAACTAGTCAGGGGGGATCAGCAGGCATTGGGGAAGTCACTGTTTCCCCGAGCACCGCCAGTACTCTTTCCTGCCATGGCAGGGGGTCGGACTAGATGATCTGCTCAGGTCCCTTCCGACCCTACAGACTATGAAACTATGAAACTATAATCATCTTTAAAAAACTCACTAATTTCAGTTCATTTTTATTTTTCTTACTGACTGCAATTGCTACCTTAATCATTTGGGTACAAATTTTGAAGATGATAACAATGAGAAAGAGATTAAAGTTTTTATAAAGACATGAACATCCAGTTGTGAGCATTCAGACAAAAATCTGAAAGATACCCATACTGAAGTGTGTAAAGCCAGGGGGTTGTTTTTTGTTGAGTTTTTTTCAGGGGGGGGGGAATTGTTTTTTATCATGTGCTCTGAGGGTGTCAGGGGCATATTAGAGTGGCTCCAAGAGCTGCTCTAATTAAAGCGCCACCAGCATCCCCACACTTCAAAATGGCAGTGGGGGTACTTTAACTAAAAGTCATTGAATAAGTTTTAGTTAAAGTACCCCCGCTGCCATTTTGAAGCACAGGGATACTAATACACGAGGTGCAGAGGCTGGCTGGAGTGCGATAGTTACTACACTCCCGCAGACTCGATTAATCAAGTCTATTCCAACACACTACAGTTACAGTGCATCAGAGTAGCCTCCCGGCACATATACAGGCGCCCCAAGTCACTGTTACAAAGCAGCAATCCTGTTTTAGAAAGTTAATCATATCACACTTCTATTTATTCACATTGTCTAGACAGTAGTGAGTGTATGTATAAACTGTCTTCCTTGGGTATAGAAGGCATTCAGCATACTGGAAACTCGGGGCAATGCTTCTGTAATCAAAATCCAAAAGTATTTTGGACACTGCTTTTCATGCTTAAAGTGTGCTTCTACTGTATCACATTGACCTCTCATTTCTCACCTGCTAGAGAGCTGTACAGCCCCAGATACTTTACCAACTGCAGAAAAAATGAAGAATTTTTTCTCCATGGAGGTACCTGCTTTCACACTTGTTTAACCAGAAGGTATAGTTCACATGCATAATTCCCTATGCACACACGACTGCATGCACCTAACCTGCTTTCACATGACAAGCTGAAGTATTAGTTTCCCATTTGTGTTTGTTAAAGCATCCAAATATAATGTTATTAAACTTTCCTCACGTTACTTCCATAGCTTCTGTAGTATTCTTTTCCACCACAAACCAGCCTTTATTAAAGAGGCTAGGGCAAATGTAATTTATTTCCCACTACCCAAGCCTGCCACATGTTCAGAGGGTACAAGGGCAGGACACTGGGTTGTCTTTATGCTTAAGATTTGTTAGTTTCTTTACTCACTCCTCAGAAATCCATTACTCCTTGCTAAGGAAACAAGTTCGTGTCTGCCATAACCACAACACACCATGGCACAAGAAGCACTCTTTTCTTAGATGCTTATTTGACAAGCAGCGTTTAAAAAATTTATGGACACTGGCGGTGTCATCTGGTTCTTGATATTTTTGCTGAACAGCAGGACAAACACTTCATCCAAGGGCATTTCTCCTGAAGAGTGACATTTCCACCAAAAACAATTCTGAGCTGGTATTTAACTTTACAAAATCTAAAATGCATTGTCAATTGTTCTTTCTTTTGAAGTACTGTTATATAGTATGTATTATCTTGGAGTCCACAACATCAGTTTACAATATCCATTATTCTTTTCGTCTTTGAGACAAAGTGAGACACACAGTTGAGGATAAACATGTCATAGGTTTGGGAGATCTTTCTAACTCTCAGTCTCATGACTGAGTTGCTTACTAAAGACGGTCAATTTGAGAATAACTTTTAGAAAGTTATTTTTCTGAGGGGGTATAAAATGGAACAGTTTATAGAAGAGAAAAAGAAGATACAAGGGACCTCAGCCATAAAAGTGAATAGGTATGCTTTTTCTAATAATAATAACCTCTACAGAACAATATCTGGGGAGAGCAGCAATTGCCCCCAGATAACCTTGAAATGTAGGATATTTCTTCAGTGTAAAGGAGAACAATGTGTTTGTACAAGGAGGAACATCTGTCAAAGGCATGCATTGGCTGTAGAAGCTGGTCATATATAAAAGGTGGCAAAGCTAATAAACACTTACATGTGTTGAGATTCTCTCACAGAAGAAATAAAGGTAAACTGTGAGACCTGACATGGGGAAAAGTATTCCTCTTCCTTGTCCTTTTCAAATTTCCCCATGAAGAACAATGCAATATCATACCTTTAAACTAGAGGTGGCCAACTGAGGACATGCATGCCAAAAGTGGCACAAGCAGCCTTCTGCATGTGGCACATGGCTGGTCAGGGGAGAGAACAGGTAGCACAGCAGCAGATAGAGCAAGAGATCAAGCAGCGAGCACACGGTGGGGAGCATAAAGAAGAGCAATGGATCAGGCTGGGGAAGGGGATCAGAGTGGCACTCAGGGAGGGCGTGTGGCTAATTGTGGCATGCCTGCAACAAAGGTTGGTTTCCACTGCTCTAAATCATGTTGGAGAAGCCTTTCACGAAAGGAAATCACATTGCTTCAGAGAACATATTTTTAAATAGTAACAATAATGAAGTATTGATGGCTGGAACAGAAGATAGCCGGTACAGATTCAATGAAAATGTAGTATAAGAGTCAGGGGTGACTTTGACCAGGCTCCTCCAATGGAAAGTAAAGGAAGCAAGAACATTATTTCTACCCATACATGACTGACCGACCCCTGCATGGGTAAGTGCTTTGTGCATATCCACATATCTGTTTCAAACTAATCAAAACCACTACTGCTCTTCCCACTTCCCCCACAACCTCCTTCCCCAAGTCCTGGCTAGCATAACTAAATGAATGGACTGGTGTCATTCTACTTTACTTCCAGCCTAATTAAGGGAGAAATGAGAGAAGTGGAAAAAAACCCTTGAAGTTCAATGAGCATTCCTGAGATGATGTACCTTGTCTCTAGCTAAGGAAAGTACCCACATACAGCTCATTGTTTAAGAGACTGAGTTTATATGAGGTATTTAAAGAGAATATCTTAATGCCTTCAGTGTTTGACCACATAATATTCTAGTAGCAGATTTTCTGTAAGGTATTACACATAGACAAATTTATATGAATGAGTTTTTTCACCCTTTTCTACACTGCTTTCTTCTAAATTCAGCCCTTTTCCTCATTTTCATTCCTGGTCTGCATACAGCCACAGACCAGTTTCTCCTGAGGCTGTTTTTAACTTGATTAATCATCTTCCTACCCAAGTACCTGCCAATCCCCCACCCCTTTTCTGATGGGATCACCTCTTGAAAGATAAGAATAGTTGCATTTCTGTGACCCTTCAAGTCTTGGCTATTTTTGCTGAGCTGCATATGTAACAATGTGCTGATACCCATTTCTGGTTACAACAATGTCATGTGGACTCTGGCCCAGCAAGAACTGGACTAATATGAATTCATTTCACACAGGCTGTATATCCAAGTCCCCCAAGACTTATTTTGGCACAGTTGTTGGAGGCTGGATGGGTTGGAGCTGCTTATTGTTATGCGGAAATTCTGGATAATGGCCATAGCCAAAAAGAAGAAATCCAAGTGCTTTGTCAATAGGAAAAAAAGAAGACTAAAGGATTTCAGCAGCTGTTGTGGCCTGAATCGGGGTACATGTTTCAAGAGGAGCGTAGATTCTATCTTTCAAAGTATGTGTATACATGGGTTAAATTAAATTACCAGGCAAAAAGGCCAGTAGGTATTCTGGGAAAGATGCTAACAGAGAAGGAGCCTCCTTCCTGTAGGAAAGTGATGACTACAATTTGTGTCATCTTCTATGACAAAGAAATATAGAACCAAATAAGAACTTACTTCCACTTCTCGCCCCATATCCCAAATTCAGACTAGTTCCCCTAATTAGAAACACCTTAGAAATGTTTGTTTTTTTCTCATCCTATGCCATTTCATTATTTCAATTTACATACCTAGCTATAAAAGGTACTTAAAATGGAAGGGAGTGCTGTTAAAAAGAATTTGCAAGTGTTATTCTGAAGGTACTCTTGCAGATTTAGTCCAGGCTTCCGAGTGGCAGCTCCAACCATGGTAATATCTTTCTTCCTTAGCTGTTTTTATAATTTAATTTTCTGTAATGATTCCCTCCATCTCCCCTGCAGAGTTGCATGGGAAAATACTGCCCTCCAGTGGAATTCGGAACAACAATTAGACAACTTTCAGTCTCCCAAGAACAGACTCTCTTACCCTAGTGTAGGCCACGTAGGGGCAGCATAGAGGATGCAGTGGCTGGAGTCTAAAGAACTGCTGACACCCGGTTGTTCACTGTTAGCTGTGATTTTCTCACAACAAGTAAAAATGACTCTGCCTGTTTCAACTATTCTCCAAAACATAGTGAGCACTCTTTAACCAAATTTAGTATAAGCATTAAAGATAAAACACATGCTGTTTGCTATATGTAACACATATTTGGAAAACCGTGATTAACATCTAATTCTGTCAAAGATCATTTTCTGTGGGGGGGGGGGGAATCACTGAAACAAAGTCAGTGGATAAGTAATAGAGGTAAGAGGAGAAACTGAACTATGCATACACCTATTATTGCTAGCTGGGGAGAAAGTGATTTCTTTAAATATTTGCCTATTACCTTATAACTTCCCTCAGTGCTTGGAATCTAATGAACCATAGTCTTATTCAAAGTTCAGCAGTTATACATTTTGCAGATACATTAGGGTTATTAGGTATGGCTAAGGGAAAAGAAATGTTGAAAATCTATACAATATATTTTTAACTGATTCATCTGAGGATTCCTTAGTCATTTACACTTTTACCAAATGTCAATTTTTTTTTTCATACATTAGCTTGAAAAATCCACTATAACTCAACAAGTTAGACATTCACAAATTTATACCAAAGGACTATAGTAGTTACCTTTGAAAGAAGGGACAGGGAAGGCTAAAGCTACATAAATTAATAATATATACTATATACAGACATGGCAGAGTGCTCAAGGTGTCTTGCTACAAATAGAGGAATGGATTTGAGCCAGGACTGATTGCCAAAGGCCAGCTTCAAGTGACCCAGCTGTAAATGGATCCCTAGTTATTCAAGACAGGGAATCAATTGGAACTGGATGCTAGATGCTAAATCTCTTCCTTGTGTATGGCTGGCTATAGAAACCTTTACCATACAAGCTTTGCAAGCCACCTAAGCACAGGTGGATCATAGGGATAAACTTCAACAGAAGTTACACATAAACCAGTTTAAGTGATCAGAAACTGGTTTAAACCTGTAACAGAATAGAAATTAAGTGCACGTAAACCAGTTTTGAAATGACTGAAACTGGTTTAAGATAAGTCTGATACTACATTCAGCCAGGTTTAACTGATTTAGGTCAAACCAGATTATGAAACTTCTGTCCCATACCCCTTCCTGGTTCAAGTTAAATCAGAGTCCCCCAGCATCCTGGCATGTTTTTCAGCCCTGGGCTGGGTTGGGCTGTGCTGTCTGCTTCAGAGAGCAGGGCTGGCCCTGCCCCTCTGCTCCTAGCCAGAGTAGTGAAGGCTGGCTCACTGTCCACCCCCCCTGCCCCCAAGCAAACCCTAGCTCAGATCTGGGGCCAGGGAGGGGATTAAACTCACTCTTCCCCAAGTACACAGGTGCCTTGCCCTGCTTGTTTAGTGTTGGCTCTGACTATGGACTACAAATCCCAGAAGCACCTGGAAACAAGAAGAGGAAATGATAAGCAGCCTTGCAGAGTTCTGCTACCATAATTGTGGACTGCAAATGCCAGAGACCTCAGAGGCAGTAAGAAGAGGAAGTGAACACACAGCCAGTGTTGGCTATGTGTCAGACAGCCATGCTGTAGTGTCTCCCCTACTTTTGGCTTGAGCCACTGCAGGCATGCGGCTACATTTTCTGAATTACAAGTGAATGATTGTTCATTTACTTATTGGTTCAATCTTTGCACCTTAGACCAGATCAGGAAAAATATATCCCATGGACCACATCCAGCCCTCCAAGCACTTTCATGTGACCCACGGTGCCCTCCCAACAAATTGCACTCTGCCCAGCCCTTATGCCCGTGAGGGTGGGAGTGAAGCGCCCATATGTACATCCCCCTCCTCCAAAAAAATTCCCTATTGCACCTCACTCCCACCCTCATGGACTGAAGGGCCTGGCCAGCATGCAGCTTCTGGGCAGGGCTGCTGCAGCCCCCAAGTACCTGCTCTGTTTCCCCAGGCTCCTGCTCACTCCAGGAAGCAGGTAAGGAAGCAGCAGGGGTAAGGCTGCATCTGGGTGGAAGCACAGAGTATGGAGCTGGCAGCATGGCAAAGCCCATGCCCAGGGGGCAGCAGCACAGTGGAGCTCAGGTAGGTAGCATATGGGTGTGAAGGAGGGTGGGGGGGAGGGGTGTGAGGACTCTCCCATGGTACACAGCCCCAGCAGGTGGTGGCAGAGGCCACAGCAGCAGGCAGGGGCACTCAAGGCACTGGTGCCCAGTGCAGGAACCCAGTGGGGTGCAGCTCCAGCCAGCACTGCACATCACGGTGAAAAGTGAAGCCCCTCACTGGTCAGTCTTGTATTACCAGCACTCCCCACACTCACACAGCACAGGAAGGAAACCCCATGCACTGGAGCCACCACTTTCCCTGCCAGGGCTGCAAAGCAGGGGAGGAAAGCCCCAGGTGCTTTCCCCTGGGGGGCAGGGAAGGCAGCCAATTCCAGCGTGCAGGGCTTCCCTCCTGTGCTGCATGAATGCAGGGAGTACCGATGATACAAACTTCCCAGTGGGGGGCTGCACTACTCACCACAATGTGCAGTGCAGGCCAGAGCTGTGCCCCACTGGACATCAGAGCCCTGAGCACCCCCACCTGCTGCTGTGCCATAGAGGGAGTTGGGGATGGGGTCTCTACACACCCTCACCCCTCCCTCACATCCCAGAAACCCCATACACCCACTCTGCCTCCACAACCCCCCACATATATACAACCCCCTAACATATACTATGCCCCCACACACATTGCCACATCCCCTCCACACCCCACCATAGTATACAAGACTAAGGAATTATTTTTGAGCTATTATGCAATCCCCTCTATATACACTACACAAACACAAATCATGACTAAAATATTTTTTGTAATTAAATTAAAATATGTTCTAGCAGGTGTTTAACTTTTAGTGTATGACTTCATTTTTTTCTGGTTCTAAAAGGGCAACACTCCCTCCCAGGGGTATTTCCAGGGGGCAAGGGAAGAGGCATCCAGTGGCAAAGGTTAGGGGTTAGGAGGGGGGTAGGACTTCCAGATGGCAACCAGGGGGCAGGGCAACTGTCAAGGGGCAGGGCTACCCACTCCGCCTTGAACAGCTCACCAAAACTCATTAAGCAACTCTCCACCCAAACTAATTTCCTGCCCCTGGCTTAGACTAACCTGCAAACCATAAATCAATTCAACCTCAGGCTTTTTGACTGTCTGTACTTAGCCCAAAAAATGCAATTTTTTTTAAAGAAATATCAACTTTAACAAACTTGTTAAGAACTCTAAGTGTATAGCCACTCAGTTTGTGCATGCAATTAACATAATTATGAAAGCAATTGTGATCCAAAAGAACCTAGATACTCTGCTGAGTTAAATTCCTAACTCTCTCCAGAAAAGATGATGTGTTGTGACATTTCTGGGATTACACAGAGCCACAGCAAAAGCTGCCTAGGAATGTTGAGATGCTGCAAATATCTGCTATGGCTTTTATAGCAAAGGCTGTTGCTTTTCTGATCAGCTGTGCAGATGAGCTCCAGCTGAAAGGAGAAGCAGCATTTTTTGAAGGAAAAGTTGGAATAAATAGTTAAGCAACTCATCCTTAATTCAGCAACCCACAGCAAATTAAGCAGATTATGAAACACCCTGACAAATGATCTGGGTCCTCTGTAATGGCAAACCAACTGCATATAACTATGTGCTATATAGGATAGCATTTCTTTAAATTAATATCTACCCACTCAATTCCTGTAGGGACTCTACATTTGCTCTCCATCACCAGAAATTATACATTGAAAATATGCATGGTTCTCTTTCATACCCGACTGTGAAATTCAAGATTTTGCCGTCATAAATGTGCACACCATTTCCACTTTAATTGGCCCTACAGATGCAGAGAGTAAATTTTGGCCCTTTACTGAAGCCAAAACAGAATGGCCTGAGGCTAATGCAATGTTTCATCACAGAAATTAAAGATTGCAGAATATGAAGGGCCAAAGCGCATGCCTCTATGCTTACGTAACAAGTACTTCTCAAATGAAGCTCTGGTTTCTCCTCAAATGGAATCTGATGAAGTTGGTTGTTGCCTGCAAGAGGTCACATTTTTGAAGCATTTAATTTCTAAGAGGCTGCCCTTTTCTACCTTCTGCCTGATTGTTTCAGATTAATGTAGATTACCACCTCCGTCTTCCAGTTCTTCAAAGAAGCAATCAATCAATCACTTCTTTGGATGGAACACAACAATTGTTCCTTGGCACCAGCAGCATGAAGGAACAGTTCTGCTACATGCCACTTTGTTCTCTGGCTGACTCTAAGAAATCAGGCTAGATCAGAGCTTTGCAAGAGAGGTGGGGCAGAAGGATAGGGCCAAGGAAGGGTAGGCAGCTCCGTGCTGCCTCTGCTTACAAGACAATTACACTGCCTAGAGATTACTGGAACCCAGTGTACTCCAGTGACATAATTTGTGCAACCCTACGTAACCCAGGTGGTACTCCAAGAGGTACCCCCTCTCCAATTGAAGGGATCAAAGCAGGTGCACAAGCGCTGTGGCAGGTGTAGGGACTCTCCTCCCCTATAGAGCAGAGCCAGACCACCAGTAGGGACTTAATACTGGGAACATAACAGGCATAAATCAGAGGGTATAGTGGACACTACAATGCCCCAAGGGGGCAGGATTCAACCAAGTTTAGACACTTGCGATCACTGACAAAAAACAAGGTTAACAAAATATAAAACACAAACAGCAGAACAAACAATACGGGTTGGTGAAATATAAAAAAGGCACAAAATGCAAAATGTCAAATGACAAGGAAATATAAGGCCTTGGTACTTGGAGGGGGGACACAATGGCCTCTTTCCACTGCAAGAAGATCTGGTTCTTATTATCTCACTCACTCCAAGTCACCTCAGCTGATCTCCCATGTGGAAGGCAGGAATGCTGCCACACAGCCACCACTAGTGACACTACTCCAGCCTGCTAGGAGTCTTGACCTTCCCAGAGCCCCGGCCTTACATCGAACTGCTTGGCCTCTGATTGGAGGAGCTGGAAGCAGAGTTGGGAACCTCTCAGGTCACTGCTCAGATCCTTCCTGGAGCAGGGGGGAGCCATTCCTGCTGGCTGCAGCCTCTCGTAGGGGATCCTGGAGCCCAGTGGGGAGCCTCTCCTGCCAGCCACATACCACGCTGCTGAGGGTCCCACTGCTGCCTGCAGGTCCAGCTCTTTCAGGCTCTTCTGGGGCACTGCTCCTGCCCCACTGGCTCAGCTCTTGCCAGCTCTGTGAAGCTCCTTTCTTGTTGTCCCTCACTAGTCTCTCCCCTGAGTCAGCCCATGCTGCCCCTTTTAACCCCCTCCCGGGATCTGGTTTCCGGGTTTTGCAACCTGCCGGGCTCCGGTTTCCGAGTTTTGTGGCCTTCCTTTGCACCTTATGTCAACATAGCTTTGCAACTGTTCAGGATGTGGTAATTATGACGGAACAAAACCAGTGTGTTCGCCAAAATAAAACCATTCCTTTGTTTTGGAAATAGCAAAATATTTTACTTTTATGACCATCATTTGCCCCCAGATATGAAAATCCTCCATTTACCTTAAAGATAAATGACAGCCATCCCTGCATTCTATTTCTACATCAGAAGAGAGCCACTGATTTCAACTAAAGATAAATGATGGTTTAAAGGAGCTACACAGACATATAACAACTCAAGCAACCCAGGGGTGTACAAGGCCCGCAGCATGCCAGCTGGGGAGGATGGTGAAGCAGTGTTCCAGCTAGGATGGATCGCTCATACAGAATGTGTATAGGCATTGGTTAAATCAGGCTAAACTGTTCCTGATTTAACTTACTTCACCTCCTCAAGTGACCTAGGTTATATCAAGCCAGCCATTTTTTTGCCTAGTCTAGCCCAGAATGTCTCTGCAGATCAGCACTTAGGTTGACCTAACCTGAGTTAGATAAACTAAGGAGGTAAACTAAGTTAGATTGGGAACATGTTAGCCCAATTTAACAAACAGCTGTACATGTTTGCAGCACTGCCCCAGGGTTGTACTCTTCCAACCTCCTCTCTGACCAGACTGTTTTAACCTGTTGACCCCCTCTTCCCACACCCCCACACACACACGGATGAGTTAGGTCAATCAAAGTGTAATGTCTGCATGTACCCTCTATGAACATAAGCAAAACAAATTCTGAAGTGAACTGAATTCATTCCAAACCATGCATCGTTTTCATTCTCATTTATTTTAATTACAATAGCATCCTCCCAAGCTCCAACCAGATTTGTTCTAAGTATGTATAATCTCCTTGGATCAGTGTCAGACTTTGCTTTCAAACACACTCCCTATCCATTTTCTAAGAAAAAATAGAAATTACTCCCTGTCCCAGAAGAAAGAGGTATTTCAATCTAGCTAGCACTTAGCATTGGGAGGTTTAAACTGCCAGCCAAAAGGGTCTAATTAGACATCAGCAAAACAAAACAGGACCACTTTGGGGAATAACACACAGGAGTTCTGGTATTTGTCCTACAGTTGAGGAAGGCTGGGATTTGCAAAGTAGCCTACGGTAATTCAGCAGCTAACCCCCCCTGAGCTGCAATGGAATTTGCAAGACTACTTCACGTAGACTCCCTTGAAAATCCCTCCCAAGAAGACCTACTGATCTATAAATATTTGGAATAGGTATCAAAACTTAAAGAAAAACAGCTGTCCTGGGCTTGTTTGTGTAGAAAGGAGAGAGAGGTATAGTTGCCTGAACAAAGACAATAGGATTGCAGTCCACAAACTGATGTATATTATTTGCCTTTCTGGAAAGCAAAGTTTGCAGAATAGTTAGAGTTATTAAACAGCAGCACAACTGGGTTTTTATTTTTATCACTAGTCAGCATGTTGATATGTAACATCTTAGAGTATTCCTAGAAACTTAGGAAAATAAGCTACTCTCTGATACCAACTTAGTAACAACTGGTGAATGCTGACCACTGGGAGAGATTGTTCTATGTTATATGATGGAGACACACAAACTACCCTGTAAATCCACACTACTTCAAAAGATTCGAATGAAAGTAGCATGGATTTACAGAGTGAAAACCCAATTTAGACTCTATTTTTAATGCCATCAGTCCTATACTTCCTACCTGGCTAGTTTTTGTGTTTGCATACAATACTTGACTTTATAAACCATCATTATTTACTCATTTCCCAGGTGAGATAGTGCAGTGGCATATGAACTATGACAGTCTTCTAACTACAATTTAGTACTGTAACTCAATGACTAGTAAAAGAGAATAAAAGAATGTAATTCAGGAATTTGAAAGTTCAATATATACATCAAAAAATTAAGCCATTTGGTATGAGGCTAAGAAAATTTCAAGGGTTATGCAGCTAGACTTCAGGCTTCATATTCAAAGGCACACCCATTCCCCTGAGGCAAAGGAATTGGAAATTTCAAGGCCTCTTCTGAACTTAGTAAAATTCTGAACTGAGGTGCTCCAAAACTATGTGAAATAACTAGAGCAATACCTACAGAAAGCAACTCAGGATTAAAGACTCAGTCTTCCAAACCCTTATACACCTGGTTCAATTGATTATTAATGGGATCCTCACAATAGTCACCTCCCATATTCTAGCTTCCTTCAAGTTTCTCTTCTAAAATCACTGCTAGTGGTTTTCCCTCCCTGCCAGTGATTGAGCACATTGGTGGTGCATTCTGGACAATTTTGAACTGTCTCTGTTTCTGGAGTATATAGTCTGTAGTTGAGCATAGCTGCATACGTTCTGGGGGGGTAGCACATTTCACAGGTGTTTAAAAGAGTAGCTAAGAATTCCTTAAAGTTTGGCCAAAGCCACTAAAATGGTACAGACATCAAGCAAAGGACAACATCCAAATTCCACAGGAAACTTTTTTCGTAGTTCTTATGTAACTAGCAACAATAAAAAAAGACAAACAAGCTACTCTCTGCTAATTTTCTAAGAGCCAAGAACCTTTGCCATTAACCACTTTGCTTACTATGTCTGTCCTGTTATTACTGGGGTCATGGCTTTCAGTGGTCCTCATTAAGCCTGTTACTGCACAATTTAATCAGAGGTCCTTAAGCAAAATACTCAAAGCAGAATCTCAGAATCAACATGTGAGAGTGTATTACATAATAGCTTCATGGCATTAAACTCCAAAATTCCCATCACTAATGTTTGCTAAGTTATTTTTCCAAGTAGTCTAATTACTTTGAAATATCCTAGAGAAAACCAATCCCAGACCCTATCCAGTCACAAATCTTTGCTAAGAGTAATAATCATGTATCTGCTCCACTTAAACTAATGAGAGTAATAACTTTTAATTATTGTTTACAAAAAGCCTTTATAAAAATAAAGCAGTAAAGTAACTGCTGGTTCAAATAAATAAAATGGCACTGTCATATTGAAGCACTCTATCTGGTTCTTGTCAACAATGAAGGAAATGACATCAAGTTAAATGTTCATTTTGAAAACTATATTGAAAAACAGGTTTATTTAGTTTTTTCTCTTGGTTACAAAAAAATTTAAAATATGACCCTCCTCTCATAGATGCTTTTTCAGTTGAAAGATGCTTTTAAGAAGTGAAAGAGTATTTTCTATAGCATGTTGAATAAGTACAAAAAATGAGAGAAGAACTAAAAACAAAGATCCCAAAGATATTTTTATGCCGGAAAACAAAAATATTAAAACAAACAAGCAAACATATGAATCAACCTGACTTTGTTTGGAAAGTTTCCTTTCTAAAATTATTTAAAAATAATCACTGAACTTTATGTTCCAAGCACTTATACAGTTACTTTTTTTATGAAGCCCCCTTTTGGGGCAGGAAAAGTTTGCCATGAAAACATTCAGCCACCTCTATTAACAAAGAATACTAATTGCAAGCACATTTAACCTTCCCATGGCAGGAAAGACATTAATATCATAAATCGTATGGTTCACTAGCCATGTTAATGGAATTAAATGTGTTTGTATATAACATCTTTCATAGTCAAACTATCCTACAAGGCTCACGCAGCCATTACAATAGTGCTCTACACAATTGTCTGAGAAGCACGTTTGACTAGCCATTGACAAAAGGTCCAATAAGCCAAATCCAGAAGATCTTCTAGCATCAAAGAAGAAACACCAGACAGGAAGCTATCACTAATAAGACAATACATAGTCTCTCTTTAGCATATGCACTATTCAATTCTACATCCAAACTACAGTTACAGTTTGCAATATAATGATCTGGGGTTAAAAAAGAATCTTAACGTGGCTTAGATTGAAAATCCCTCTCAGGAAGGATTTAAAGGCTCCTTTTTCAGTGCTACAGAATTTTTTTACCAGACACAAGAACATCGGAAGGTTATTTGACAAGATACTGCTAAAATACAAGGTACAATTATCAATCCGACACTCATTATTTAAGCAAGACCTCCCATCATACAACATAATGAGAATAATGCTTGGTATTTGTAGACCTTTAGAGTGCTGCTTTCTGACCTTCTGTTACTCACTATTCAGGGTTTAGTTCATAACACTTCACTCAGCACCTATTCCATCTTCAAAGCATTAGCAAACGTTATCATTTTTTAAATAAATAAATAGGGCAAGAGGAACATGATCAGGATCAGAATGTTTTTTACATAGATGCAAAAGTAAAAATTTCCACCAGAAGGACAATGGGTAAGAATATTCAGGAGATCAACAGCATGCACATCTAGAAGAGCAACAGCATGCACATCTAGGAGAGGGTTGTTCAACCTCCAGGGTCTACATACCCCATGGGCCATGCCGGCAGGGGACACATACCTTGTGGGCTGCATCAGGGTGAGCAACAGCTCCCTAGGGACACATGTCTCACAGATACTGGCCCCTTGCTGCAAAGCTTGTCCATGACCCCCACTAATGTACTTTGTCCTCATAAGCTCCCTTCCCTCATCCCGCCACTGCTGCACTGTGCCCTGAAACCACATACCCATGTAGATATCCCCATGACCTCCCCACCCCATACTATGCACTCCAAGCTCACCCTCAGCTCCTCATGCTGCTGTACAACTCCTCCCTCTGAGGCAGGGGCAAGGAGTAGCAGCCAGAGGAGGGCAAAAGAGCCCAGAGACTCAGGTTGCTATTGCAGGCAGAACAATCAGAGGGGTAGCAGCTAGCAGGAACCTGGGGGCTTTAATTTAACCCCCTGTAGGCCACATGCAAGCTGCAGGCCACCAGTCAGACAGCCCTGATCCAAGCAGTGCTGTATAAGAAGCACAGTGAACTGACCTGCACTTGTGAAGGATGTGTGTGGCAAACTTACTGATTCAGCCCTCCACATCCTGGGCTTGGAAAATCTTCATTTTGTGGTGCATGAGGCTCAGACCATGGGGCTGCTCACCTGCCCCTGGGTCTGTATCTCCTGACTGGGGGCCCAGGAGCGGTGCACGGAGCCCAGATGTGGGAGCCGCTAGAGGCAGCTCAGGTCTGCAACACCAGCAGAAGGCCAAGAGCGCAGTGCGGAGATCACTGCACGGAGGGTCAAATTGCTGACCAGAGCTCTGGGACCTGTTTCAAGGTGGCTCGGATCCCCAACCCCTGGCATGCGGCCAGGCTGCCGAAGCAGCAGCATGCCCCAGCAGGCCCAGCTGATCGAGCCCCGGTATCGCATGCGGCAGCCCAGACCTCTAACCCCTGTCATAATGAGCAAGTCAAATGGTGCATGGGTTGATACACAGGGCTGTGAGCAGGATGGGAGAGCCCCAGGCAGCGGCCAGTCACTGTGCCAGGAGAGGCGCCCATCCCACAGAGCCGGAGTAGCCCCGCATCACCAGGGGGTCATGAGTGTTGGGAACAAGGGTGTCCCACAGAGGAGGGAGCCAGCAGGGGCCGCTGTGAGGTAAAGGGTCCTGTCCCAGCCCATGAGGGGTTGGAGGGGCCTGGAGGGTCATCCCATTTTCCCCTGGCAGAGCTGCAAGCCAGGCTTCCCCTCATTGAATGGGAAGATCCTACCATAGTAGCACCTTCAACACCCAGAAGGGTGAGCGGGTGCCTCATATTTTGTCATTTGCACCATATATTTTTCAGTTGAGGTTTCACTGTTATACAAGTACAAGTGTGTTTTATTCTGATTTCACTGTTATACGAGTACAAGTGTCTTTGATTTCCACTGCATACATGACAATGTTCTTTCATGGACTGTAAATAGTTGTGTTTATTCCTGTTGGCTTGCTGTATTTACCTTTGTCTGCTTATACTTACCAGTTCCAGATCCTTTACTTATAGGTGTGGGTTGAAACTCTATAGGAGGTATAAGTCAAGTATATAATATAGTCCTGTATCACTGAATAAATTATTACTATCTGTGATATGTGTGTGTATAAAACTGTATTTTATTAATCAATAAACCTGTATATAGTTAAGCAGCTGGGTCCTGGCCAGACTGTATAGGAAGCTGAGGAGAAAACTATGTGCGGTTGACAGTTCTCTCCCACAGCACCTGTGCTTGCTGACAGTCCCCTTCAATTCAGAGAAGGAGAATACATACCCTGTGTACACCCAGGTTATATGTGTTTTGTTCCAGTTCCTACTTTTTAATATTATAAAAAGAAACCATCACGGCCCTGGTCAAGATCTGCTTGCTGGCCTCTTACTAGGCCGCTATGTCTCAAGTCTAGAACTACGGACCTGTTTACTTCCTGAGTATAGGCAGAACCTAGTTACAGTAAAAGCTTTGTTATCTGACACCCATGGGGAATGGAGGATGCCAGATAACAACATATGCCAGAACAGGTGTCTTTGCCTTTTCAGGCCACCACCTGTCTTGCCATCCCTCCCACTGCGTTGCCACCCATCATGTTGGCCCTGAGGGACAGGGAGGGGGGGACCCATGCAGGCTGCTATGCCCCAGGCCACAGGGGCTCTGCAAGACTGGAAGTGCCACAATGGGCACTTCCAGTTTCACTTTTCCCTTTCAAGCTGGTATGCCAGTTAACAAAGCATGCCAGCTTGTAAAGTGCCAGATAACTCAGCTTTTACTATGTTACTAGGGTTGTGTGAAACACCTGTGTTTTGTTTCCGTTTCAGATTCGGCATTTCCAAAGGACAGTATTTCACTTCAGTGTTTCATAGGGCTGTCTGAAACGACTGTGTTTCATTTAGTTTTGGATTTGGCATTTCAGAGGGACAGTGATTTTGCTTCTGTGTTTCGAATCACTGTCCCATTTCAGCCAAAACTGTTTTAGAATTTTGATGGTGTTTCAGCCATAGGCTATAATGGGAAATCACAAAGCTGCCTATAACTTTGTCATTTCCTGCCTAATTTGGATGAGCAGTGCAGAAATGCTAACCCCTTCTGAGACAATGATGTCTGCCAAGTTTCAAGGAGATGGGTGCAGAGATTTCAGGGAAACTGCCCTTCAAACTGTTCAAAGCAAAGCTCATCACATGTGAGTGTGAAGGCAGAGCAGGATGAAAAAAGCCGGGATGGCAGCCCCTTCTGAGGGCATGAGGCCTGCCAAGTTTCAAGGAGATAGGTGCAGGGGTTTCTGGGAAACTGTACTTCAAGGTGCCGACAAGCAAGACATGTGTGTGTGTAAGATGCATCGGGATGAAAGCTGCAGCCATGGTAGCTCATGTTCTCACCCTCACAACTCCACTGCAGCCAGTAAGCCTCAGGCCTCAAAGACCTTACAGGTATGGGCTTTCCCCAGCCAGGATTGTGCAGTGGATGGAGATTATCAAGTGCCTCCTGCGCCTACCCACCTTTCACCAGGGAGGTTTGCAGTCCTGGCATTTCCTGGGGCTGCCACACCACCAGCAGTCCCACCCAATCCTCCCTACTCTGGCAGGGTGCAGTTTTAAGTAGTGCCCAGGATGATATGGGACATCCTCCTCCCCATATAGTCCCAGCCTTTATACCTCCAAGTTTTTCCTGGCACAGGAGCTCAGCCGGGAGATGTTCTTCTCCTGCTGGCTTGTGAGAAACTAAACTGCTGCCTCCAGCTCTGACAGCAGGGCATTAAATGGCCACCTTCATTAGCACCCATCTCACCACATACAAGACTCCTTGCACGGTCATGAGGGAGACCCTCTAGGTTTCAGGCAGAGTGGTGCAGGGGTTTCTGTGAAACTGCACCTCAAACTGCTGAAAGCAAAACTTGTGTCACTTGTGTATGTTAAGGGGTGTAGGTTGTAGCCATTGTTGGTTTAAGGACATAGCTCAGACAAGGTTCTTAGGGTCAATCTGATATTTTTTATTAAACCAACTTAGTAGTTGTCATGGAAATTTTTGAGTATGTGCTGCCAGTACAGAAGAGGTTAAACTGACATGCATGGTTTGAAGCTGTGAGTGGAAATTTCCAAGGCTCACCCAGTCCTTGCCCCCTGGG
>NW_017728886.1:161402269-161411369 GCF_001723895.1 Crocodylus porosus
CTCCGAGTCCCTAACTCCAGACTCTACGCCGCTAATCCCACCTGTCCGTATCTAATTGCCACCCCGGCCCACCGTGACCTTGGGGCCCGATCCTTCGGTTTTCCCCGACAGTAATTAGAGAAATTCTTCTTTGCAAGCTTTCAGGTTTAAAAACTCTTTGTCAGGCTGAGGAAGCATCTAGTTGGTATGCGTGTGCTCTTCCTGGATGGAAGGAATAGTAAAGAAGCCAGAGACTGCCATGCAATGAAGACAAGAAAGTCAGTCAGTGAAAATGTAAATTGAAGCATTAAAGAGTGAGACACAGGCAGGTGGGGGGAGGCGGAGAAAATGTAGCTGGGAAAAGTGGAGAGGTACCTGCTACCTGGGGAGTTAGACGTCAGGTAGGTTGTAGTGTGTCATAAGTCCAACGTCTATATTGAGCCCATGAGTTTCTCTATCTAGGAGGTTGATGAAATGTAGTTCATAGGCCCGTCTGTGAAAAGTGGTGTATAAATTCAATCAAGCGCCGAACCTCACTAATCTCATCACCAGAGCCAACTTCCTACAGCCCTAAACACACTGAATGGATCCAGACCATGACATGACAAGAAATGCAAAATCTGCCAACATGTCCCAGTACCTCCACAAACTGTGCACCAGAACCTATTACAGACAAGAATACCCAACTACCTGTGGGGGAACATTTTTCACAGTAAAACCACTTTGTCTCCAGTCTCTCAGTCCAGATCCTCAAAAGGAAATTTACAAACCACTTTTCACAGATGGGCCTATGAACTTCTCTTCATCAACCTCCTAGATAGAGAAACTCACGGACTCTATAGACATTGGGTTTATGAGACACTACAACCCTGCCTGACATCTGACTTCCCAGGTACCTCTCTATGTTTACCTGCTACATCTCCCTTCGCTCCTACCCCAGCCGGTTTCTCGGTCCCTGATGCCTCCATGTCCATCTTCACCAACTGGCTTTTTTGCCTGCATTGCACATCAGCCTCTGGCTTCTTTACTATTCCTTCCATCCAGGAAGAGCACACATACATCAACTACCTCAGGCTGATGAAGGGTTTTAAACCTGAAAGCCCATGCCATCCCAGGCAGCTAAGATGAGTTCACCTGGAGCATCACAACTCCACTGTAAGGAGCAAGCCTTAGGCTGCTCAAAGATCTTAGGCTTTCCACCCCACCAGGACTGTGCATGTGTGTGGTAGCTGGAGGTTATAAGGCAACTCCTACCTGCCTTTCACCAGGGAGGTTCATGGTCCTGCCATGTCCTGGGGCTGCCACACCACCAGCAGTCCCACCCAAGCCTCCCTACACTGGCAGGGTGCAGTTTTAGGTCATGCCCAGGACCTGGGGCCTCCTCCTTCCCCATATCCCCAGCTCATACCTCCAAGTTCATCCTGGCATGGGAGCTCAGCAGGGAGATGTTCTTCCCCTGCTGCCTGGTGATGCAGTGAGTGCCGCCTCCAGCTCTAAGAGCAGGGCATTAAATGGTTTAAGAAAACAAAAACAAACAGAAATAGGTGTGGATGGAGTGAGAAGGGTGGCACTCACTTCATCTGCAGGTGGAGCTTGGTGAACCCCAGCAGGAGGAGGCTCACCTTCAGGAACATCAGCTGCTCCACTAAGCCAGGATCCAAGGAGGTATGGTAGGGTGTCACAACATCCCCAGCAATGCCAAACACCCTCTCGCTTGGAACACTGGTCAGTGGACAGGACAGGTGTTCCTAGGCAACCATGGACAGATCCTGCCACATCTGGCTGCAGGTTGCCCAATAAGCCAAGGGATCACAGTCCAGCAGCTCCAGGTTCTCAGTGAGATAGGTAGCCACTAAGGCCTTGGTACTACCTGCCTGATGCTGGGGACTGGTGCCTCTGAACCCCACCACTGAAGCCATACACTTGGTACATATCAACAGCACCTGTCATGGAGAAGACTGGCTGCTGCTGGGAGTGCCAGCATGGGAAAGTGGATCCCACTCTCCCACATCCCCCCACCTGTGCCTTTTGCCTCCAGGACTCTGTTCCCCAGCACCTCCATCCAGTGATCCAGGGTTTTGCTAGTGCACACGCTTCCCTTCACCCTTGGGTCGCACATAGCCGCCAGCATGCGGACCATGCTGGACCACAGCAGATCCAGCCATTTCTTGATGCCCTACCTCAGCCATTTCACCAGTGCCTGCACCTCTGGTGACAGTGGCTTCCCCCAGCCAAGAATATCAATCCCCTGGAATTTCTTAATTTGGCTCTCAAGTTCCCTCTCTATGGGGATCACCTGGCTAAGGAGGGCATTGCCAGCATTGACAGTCTTGGTGGCCTTGAGAAATGGCTTGAAGACCACCAAGATCTAGGAGATGGTATCCAACTCTGTTTTGTTAAGCAGGCTGCTGATCCCAGTCTCCCCGAGCAAGGCCATCTCATGGATGGCCTTCTGGTGCTCCACCAGCCTTTCCAGCATGAGGTATTTAGAGTTCCACCAAGTCTCAACACCCTGGATCATTTTGTGCTGCAGGATGCTCAGCTCTGCCTATTTGTCCTGCAGCATCATGTCCCCCTTGATGCTGTTGTGGAAGTAGCCCACCACCTTCCTGCATTTTGAAATGAGCTTGCTGGTGGTGCTGGCACCATCACTGACAGCCCTGTCCCCCTCCAAGGTGTCCCTGACTACAAGGTGAAATGAAGCTGGCATCATGGACTGCCTTGACCATCTTGGCCCCATTCCTGGTGACCATGAACCCATGGGTGAGCTCACCCTACCCAACAAGCCACCCCTGCACCATGCAGTTAATGGCCTCTGTAGCAGGAGGGCGCCCTAGGGTTACCGTGCTCTCCCCTAGTGCCCTTTACCATGTCCAGTTTGTCTACAAAGCACCCTTAATTCTCACCCGCCATGTCTTTGATGTCAAATGTATATTGTAGGGAGGCTGCTTCTTCGTCTCCCTGGACACAGTTTTCCTCCTGTACATTAGCCCTGTTTTGCTAATGGGTGTTCTGGCACACCCCAGCCTTATGGGCTATGCGTGGCTCCAACCACCCCTTTACCACACCCCAAGTTTTGCTGATGTACTGGACGTTCTTCGGTCTTACTCCGGTCACTCAGGCTCTCCACAGCCCCATCTCACACTGCACTTCACTGGGTGCTCTAGAATTGCTGCCTTCTTTGTCTGGGGCTGAGGTTTCCACGCTGCCATGGGCCCCCTATGAGGTCTCCTCCAACCCATAATAACCTCATCCAAACCTCTGATCATAAACAGCAAACACAAAACTTAAGCCCCTAGGCTATAACATAAATTTCTGCTGCTTGGCTACAGCATCACTCATGCCCCCCCCAAGGGTGCTCCATCCCTCACCTGTACCAACTACTTGTGCATTTTAGCCTCTTCTCTTCTCTGGCAGAGTTCCTTCCCCTTTGGCTGCCAGCAGAGAACTGCTTACCTGGCCTTAGCCTGGGAGTTGTATAGGAACCAGGCCCTGCCCCTTCCAGTCAGCTGACTGCTAACAGGTGTGCCCTAACAACCGCACCTGGGCTCCTTCATTACTGCTCCACAAGTAACAGGCACCTTAGTGTCCTGCTACAACCTCCATGATCTCTGTTGCTGCATGGGACTCATCCATCACTTTGGCTTGAAGGAGACCCTACTGATAGCCTGACTGATAGCACCAGTGCCCTGTGAGGGAGAAGTAGGCATGATCTCCACCCCAGCTACTCCAGATGTCCAAGGTGAAGTGTAAGGCCACCTGTGGACCTGTCTTGTACAGCTCCACCCTCAAGTATTCCTTGCATGTCTCATACAGGGAGGGCACCACCATCTTGCTGAAGGTAGTGCATGTGGGCACTTGGTAGGACAGGGCCATCAGTGCCATGAGCCACCTAAACCCTGGCCACTCAACTGAGGAGAAGGGCTGGCTATCCAGATCAAGCATCTCTCTGATGCTCTGGGTATTCTTGCTCACCTTTTCAATACATCCCCCTGCGTGCCTGCCTTTCCTCACTGTTCCAGGGTGACCTACCTCTGCTTCAGGGGTACAGGGGCTTTAGAGCAAGAGGGAGACCTCTTTTTGGGCATGCTTGCACTGGTGCCAAGCTGAGAAGGAACAAGGGCAAGGGGGTGGTGCCTCCCAAGATGCATCAGCATCTCTGTAGTGCTGTAATGTGTTGTCTCCTTGCCCCAGCTGGTCTTACATCAGCAGTGCAGGCAGATAACATACCTGGGATCATCTGCCACCTCAAAGCAATCCCACACTACACTATCCCCTTACTTTTGGGGTGCGGGTGTGGATCCTGCCTGATCCTCTTCCTCATCAGGCAGAGGCACAACAACAACAGGAGAAGCCGACTCAGCTGAGCCACTTGCCTCCACAATCTCAGTGTCAACCTCTTCTGAACTGCCTTCTCAGGAAGGAGACCTGGCTCTAGGGAAACTTAGAGGGAGTTGAGCACAAGCTCAGATTCCTCCTCGGTCCCCAGAATTTTTTTTTTCAGGACGCTCAGGTCCCCTGCTTCCAGATCCAGATCCCCCTCTAGCACTGAAAGGCTCAGGCTAGGAACTGAAATGGGAGTGGAGGAGACTGTCATGCTGGTGCTGCTTGTTATGCTGGTGGTGCTGGGGGTTATTATTATGGCTGGTGTTATTGGAGGGGGTGCAGATGCAGGCACTGGTCCCACCTCCTTGCTGCCATCAACACCAGAAGCCTCATGCCTGCTAGTGCTAGGGAAGAGGCTGCATCTAAGTTGAGGGGCGGGGGAAACTTACAGCTCTCCCTCTGCCCCCTTTCCCTCCCTGGCCAGAAGACCTGGCACCTGCCTTTCCAGCATGCTTCATATTTTGTGTGCTGGAAAAAAAATGTGCATCTGTGTAAGTCAGTGTGTAATAAATGTATGTGTATTGAGTGCTTTCCTGCACTGCACTGTGGTGAGTCACTGCCAAATAAAGCATTGCTTTTTTTTTATTGGGGGGGGGAATAAGAAGAACAAATAACAGGGTTTTTGGAGAAAGGTAGGCAATGATAAATTAATAGGAAAGGACTGGCAAAGGCTACTACTTGGTAGCAAGGCACTACCAAGCTGCAAGCTTACAGATGCCGCTCTCAGTCTCTGCTGCTCCTGCTGTAGACACAGACACAGCCGCAAAATGGCAGAAACTCAGTTCACAAACACAATTTTATGGCGCTTCTCTGTCCTTCCCCCAGAGCACTGGGATTGGAAGGGACCTCAGGGACAGATCGTTGTTACTGGCCAGCTACATATGTCAATATCAGAGCAGTCCTTCCCTCCCCTCCTTCCCTTCCCTCTTTGTTTCTTTTTACCTGCAAGCCCACCTCCAAAATAGCTCAAGACATCTGAAACATTTCGGAAACATCTGAATAGTTTCAAAACATTCCCAAAATGTTTCGGATGCACTGTTTCGTTTTGGAACAGTTTTGGAGCCTTGTGTTTCATTTCAGATTCAGTTTTTCAGCTGCTGAAATATCCAAATCCAAAACAAAACAAAATGCCTGCCAAAATTTTGCACAGCCCTTGTTATTGCCTCGTTTCAGATATCCAGGCATGCAATTAAGGTATAGACCCCATCTTAAAAGTTGACACCACACAGCCCAAGCATAGGCCTTGAAATTAGTGGTGTTTGAGTAGCTTTAGCACACCTTTTCCAGAGCAACCTGTGGGTGCTCTAGTTTATGGTTTACCTCTCCATTGAAGCAAGCAACAATGGCTCGGCAAAAGGTTCCAGAACAAGCATTTACTTTAGAAAGGAGAATAAATAAAACCTAGGAAAAATAATAAAACATCTATCTGCTATCCTCTGCTTCAGTTTTACCACCAGTTAAGTATTCTTTCAGACCCAGATGCTGGTCACTAGTATCCCCATCATCCCTCTCCCCATAATGGAGGACATAACGCCCTTCCTTTTATTACTTTCTGCCCTGACGCTTGGTAAAGCAGTCAGTTTGAAAAGCTGGGTGAAGTGGACTGAAACTATAAACCCATACTGTTAAATGACTGAACTGCAAAAATGTAGGGTTCCCTTGTTATACATCAACCACACTTTTTTCTTCCCCGAGAGACATTTCCCAAAGAATATTCCAAAATTATGGACATAGAAATTTGTCAGGGATTCTAAAGAGCTCTTGATTTTTACCATGTTCACCCCTTTTCTTCAGCAAGTTCTAACCTTTCACACAAGCAAGTTTTGTATACACATTTAGACAACTGCTTTGTACCAATACCTACTTCTGCATACAGATAAGGCTAGGGCCATTATTATTTGCTAAAAACTTTTTGATGTTCCTGAATGAGAAGAATTAAACTTTTAAACCATGGCAACAGAAACAAAATTATAAGAATTAGTTTAACTGCCATTCAACCTAAAAATAATATAAATAGTCTTAGTGAAAAATCCCTGTAAAACTCCACAGTTATTGTTAAAACTCCATTTCACAATTTGTAATGCAAGCTTGCTCAAAGTCTCTTTGCAAAATAAATAAATAAATAAAAAATCATACCCCTGCCGAAAACCAGTCTACCCACCTCTGAAAATTCTTTAAATAACCTTTTTACAATGAAAATTTCAGCCAGTTTATAGCCATTTCCAGGAGTTAATGGCCAGAGCACTAGATAACACTACAACATAAGCATTACTAAATGAACAGACTCTTGTTGAAAGACCTCAGTAACTGATTCCCAGAAGAAAATATTATCATTTTCTTATCTATGGGCCCTGTCTTCCTGTGGCAAAAAGGTTCTACACCTTTCCTGATGAGCTGAAGGATCTGAGCGCTTTAAAAGTTAAAATGCAGACAGAGGCTTCTTCATAAATCTCTCTTCTGAGTTCACTTCCGATTAGTGAAAACTGGGAACATGAAGATCTTTCTATCCCTGAGAGAACAGCTAATCTCACGGGAAAGGTTGTAGTGTGGGATTGTGTGCACTCAAGGCTTTCATTATCCAAGAACTTTGATAACTAACTTCCGAAGTTGCTGCATATAATCACTTGCCAAACTTCACTATGATGACTCCTACCCTAATATTTGGATCTTACTGAAGTTATAAATGATAGTTACCAACAATTTATTAAATGCTACCAAGCGACTAGTTTAAACCACTTAGTGTTCATATACTAAACTGCACCAGTGTAACACTATACCATACTCTTAGTTAAACCATCAGATAAGACCTAACATAAGTAGAATAGGATTAAGAAGGTAATACAGTTACAGACTGACAATAGTACTATTGGAAAAAACCTAGACAGAAACCTGGGTTAACAGAGCAACTCCAAGTCCTAGATTTAGGTGTAAATTGACCTGCAGTTCAGAGATGGGTGCAGTCAGCATTTCCAGTTCCATATCTAATTAGAATCATGACAGATCATTTTTTGGAAAGTGAATAGAACAGTTTCACCCACAAAGTGTACTAAATCCATTGTGCCCACAAACAAAAGCCCCTCTTTCTGAGCTGCTGAAGCAATCTAATGCACAATGGTTGATGGCAGGCTTACATGGCACAAGGGTATGCTCAAGAATTTAAAATACATAACACAGTTAGCTGGGAGTTTTGTTTCTATTGCTTTCTCTACCAAGTAGTTTTAGACCAGCCCTTTTCTGGACCCACAGCACTCAACGTAATATGCTAGAAGGAGCAAAACTCTGTATCCAGTGTTTCTGATCAGCACTGAAGGAAAGGTGAACCTGAGTAGCAAGGCTAATTAATCACCCCCTTGTTCTAATTAGTCCACTCAGACACTGATAGGGTGCAGCTACACAGCTTTTGCCTTAGGAGGCAGCCAACCTAGTAAATTTTAACTACTGGAACATCTGAAATGTTCATTTTGATAACAAACGTCTCTAAGAAGTTAACTAACTCAACTCCTCCTGTTCAGGACTTTTCTTGTGGGCATTGTTTTAAAAGACTGAAGATATTTTGTTTAGCCAAGAGCCATTCAATGTAACAGCAAACCAACTATTTCTTTCCCTGCAATAGATAGCATTTCTTGTTTTGTAACGTGGTTGCTCTGTCCGGTGTAGTAAAATACAAGCTCTACCAATCAGTTTATAGGCTGAAATATATTGGACCACTGAAGCAGAAACAACTTTGGAACACCCTTTCTGCAGATTAACAGTAGCATTTCTTTAGGTCTATTTAAATATCTTATTGAAGTCATAAGAGTCTGGTGTACAATTTGATACCACTAATTTTCTTCAAAACAAGGTTTGTAGACTAGTCAAATTGCCATATAAGTTTATTTAAAGAAATGTCTCAGTTTTTGCAATGTTTTCAGCTTTCAATAATGTTTTGTCAATCTGCATCCCTACTTCTTTTCCTTTCTATTGTCTTGGATAAATGTAATTATCAGTCTACCACCTCTGAACTTTAAGGTTGATTCCTATGTTTTCGATCCTTTGCTAGATGCTTGGATTTATCATCTTGTTCATTATCATGCTAGGTCATGTTCTGCTCAGAGAACATGATTTCACCTGAATTCTGTTAGCTATTAAAGTCCCTGTGTGATACAATGTTTGGGTCATTTGAATGAAAAATTAAGTAGCAAGAGACATTTTTCAAAGCAAAGGGATTAAACCAATTCTGATCCCTCCCAAAGGCATGAAAGCATTGTTTCTGATATTACTGCTACCTTTTCTTGTAAACTGTTTTTTTTAATAAAGGCTACAATTCCTCATGAGTTCTGCAGTTGCAGACTTCATCTCCTCTTAACATCTGAACAAATAATATCAAGTGTTTCCCTGTATTAGGATGCAGGTATAACAGCAGTACCTGAGTTTTGCTGAGGTCCTTATGCCACTGCAGAATTATTTCCCAGTGGGCAATCATTAGGATTGGCTGCATGAATACTTATATCTGTCAAATCTAAACTCCCCTTCATAAAGTTCCATTTATGAGTCATTGGATCATGGGACATTCAGTAACTCTTTGCAAGTTTGATGGTGAATCATACACCACAGTTTTATGGGAATAGATTTCTCTTCACTGCAGATTTTTTTTTTCTCTTGACAACACACCGTTGTTGATTTATTACTAGTAAATCCTTCTCAACATGGAAGGACGTGGGCAGTGGGGTTCTGCAGGTCTCGGTCCTTGGGCCCG
>NW_017728886.1:161411968-161428361 GCF_001723895.1 Crocodylus porosus
CCCTGGGGGTGTTTACGAGGAGGTTAGATGAACATCTTGCTGGGGTCGTTTGACCCCAGTATTCTTTCCTGCCATGGCAGGGGGTCGGACTAAATGATCTGCTCAGGTCCCTTCCGACCCTAGAAACTATGAAACTATGAAAAACATTACTTTCCAGGATACTGTACTAAATGTTCATAATTATAGTTGGAAGTGTTATACAGTAGTATGTTCTTTATGTCAGTAGTACATGCCTATTCAAAGCAATCATGAAGATCTGCATATGTAGGGTGGGACTATGCATTTTCCCAACCCAGACATAGTTGTACTTTTATTTATTATCACTAGTATACCATAAATGCAATAAAGCCATATATCTTTTTCTTGGGGCAATACTTCTCTAGTACTAGTCATCTCTCCAGTCAACTGAAGGAAATGTTAGTAATTTTAATGCATATGCAATAATAGTACACAAATTACTGTCTGTACTGTGCAGTCATGTTGTGCTCCTCATATCCACTCTGATTTACAATACAACAGAAGGTTCTCGGTGCTACAGCAATTGCTACCAAGTCTGGCAGAAGTTTGCCCAGATAATTAATCATACCTTGCGCATGTTGGACATCTCTCTTGTTGTTAGTTCTGGGCATATTTATCTCAGCTGGCAATTTATTCATGTCAGGCTGTAACCCAGCAGCAGATAGTCTGTCTCTTGACAATGTGATTTTGCTTCCAGAGAACTGGCAATTTTCCCTGCTTAATTTTAATTCAGACTGCTGAATTATCTGAAGCCCTTATATGAACCTATCATGTCCTCACTTGCACCATTCTTCCCTATTCCCTTTCCACATCCCTTTCCCTCCAGAACTGCAAGCAATAAGCACATCGGCATACACTTGTAGACTCTCAAATATATGCTCAGAGTTCTCTGAAATGCTTGAAGTGCTGAACAGCTGATACAAAGTGATAATCTTTATAAGCAAGTTGGCTAAATGGAACTCATTATCAAGCTTTAGCTGTCAGGAATGTGCGAGGCACCCACCTTTGAAAATTAACAGCCACCTGACATTTCCCTCACTATTTTATCTTCTTGGGAAGCCTGATAATGCCCTCTTCTCTTGCTTTTTCATAGATGGAATATCTTAGCATCAATTCACAGTTGCCCTGTGCCATTCTTCTATCTGATAAGCAAAGCAGTTAACCCCACCAGCTGGTTATAGAAATGAACCCTGAACCCCGGTTACAAAGAGCCTGAGTCAGATCACATCTACACTTCCCTAAAGAAACAGCTATTTGAAGCCAACATCTTGATTTAACCCATCCAACAGGGGTCGAGGCCAGATGGGCCTTTATCTGGAGCTGAAGTGCCTCAGAGCAAAGGTAATTCTGATCTGAGAGTTTGAGTTTGGTCTCTTCCTCTCTAGTTGGTTCATTAAGATTTGTTTTAATTCTATTGTTTAACACTGTGTGAAGTGCGCTTTATTAAAAGAAACATCCTATTCTTTATATTCAAGCTCCTTTCTGCCTTTAAGAAACTGTTATTGAAATTGAAAGTTGTAATTATCTAATTAGCTGATACAGAAATTCTAGCATACAAATGTAAGGCTGGAAGGGCCCTCAAGAAGTTATCCAGTCCATTCCTTTCCTTGGAGGCACGAGGATAGATATTGAAACTGATCCTTAATGGATGGTGGTCTAAACCCATTCTTATGAACCTCCAGTAATGGGCATTCAAAGCTTTTGTAGGTGGCTGGTTTCAGTGTTTCACCACCAGAACCAGTAAAAAGTTTCTCTTAATATTCAACCTAAGTGATCTTTGCTGAAAATTAAGTTATTTATTCTTGCCCTTCTTCCAGTGGCCCTGGAGAACAATGGGTCCCTGTTGCATGGAAAGACTTCTGCGACCCTTCACACCCTTCCAGTCTTCTTTTTTGTAGATGAAACACACCTACTTCCTTCAACCTTTTTTTCCCTTAGGCCATTTTCTGTAAACCTCTTTGATTTGGTTTTTCTCTTTTCTGGACTCTGCCTAGACATCTTACCTTCTATTTTATACTTTATCTGATTGGAATTCTTTCTGAAAAATGCTTGAAAATTCTGCAGACTTAGCAAGTAACCACATACGTTCTCTCAACAATTTTCCCCTATTCTATTGGTCTCTACTGGGGAAAGTGTTTGGGTCTCAGTTCTTAAAGAACAAGGTTAAAGTTGTGGTGACTTTACCCAGAGCACATGAAATACAGTTCTGCTTTTTTACTCTACCCATGATGATAACATTTGGTTTACCTGTCCATCCAAGAGGTAATTACATTTTAATCCAAAACAACCACACACTATTCTTTGCCGTAGCAAATAAGGTCTGCTTCTGAGGTCTTTTCTTCCAGTTCACCAACAGATAGCAGAGGGGGCTCTTTTCCTCTAAAACCCCAGCCAAGGCTTGTGTTTCTGAAAGATGCTAGATAACCCTAAGGCTGAGTTTCACTAGGTCCTGAACTAGAAAACTGAATGCAGCAACAGTGTAAACTTTTCTATATCCCTCACCCCTTGATTTCTGCATATTGAGAGGTTAACTTGTTTTCCAGGCTCCCTTAAGGTTTTTCTTCTCTGAAAACGTAATGGCTTTTATGGATATCCACTAACAAACAGACTGCCATTTACTCGTTTTGTATATGCCAACCAGCCAACACATGACTTCTTTCCATTACAACCATTTTTGAACTGGCAAGCTAGAGATATTGTACACTACCAGCACCCTGATCAATCTGTGCAGTCCCCCTTTTTGCATTTTATTTAGGACTCATTCAAGTAGCTTCCATGATTCACTGGCAGCCAGGTAAGGAGGAACCTATCCTTTTCTGAAAGAGGTACAGAACACATTTCTCTGATATTTTCCAGAGTACCACATTCAAACTTAGTGTGTGAGTGAGCAAAAATAAGTAATTATATCCTCTCATATTGGGGAGAAACCCTATGGAAATGAATCGGGATTAAACTAATTGGGTCCCACAGAAGCCACATTATATTTCTATAGAAGCTATTCACATCATCATAGTGTAAACAAGAACATACCCATCAAAGTCAGCAGAGTTGCACTGGAGCTGTTGGCAAAGACCTGGCACAATTATCACATGCATGTGCTGGAGACAGAGCAAAAGGAACAGTAGAGGGTCCCAGACTGCTTGGGCTGGTGTGACCAAAGAAAGCAGAGAACTACCTTTACATTTCAAAGCGGAACTTGGAAAAGACTGGAATACCTGAGAAGAGACAAAGACACTAAATGCATTAAAGTCATGAGGGGTATGCCATACATGAGGGACATGCTATATGTGAGGAACATGAAAAGCATGCTATTGTCAAGGAACCTAAGGGTGAGAAGGGAGCACAAATTCTCTTATAAAAACCCAGGTAGAGATGAGGCATGTGGGATCTCCACTTTGATGCCTAAGATGACCTGCAGATTCCCCCAGCAGGACTTTCTGAATACCTGGCTGTAACAAGATACTCTGTCCTCGGGATTACATAAATCTTATGTAAGGCTATCTGTTGTCTTTTTGGTTTACTGTACTGCATTTTAAGTTAGACAGTGCTGTCACTGTATCTTAGTAGGCTGAGTCGTCGCTTGCACAAATTTTTTCTATTGGTCTTTGTCACGTGCTTGAAGTTACAAATTGTTGTGTTCAATAAATGCTGTCTTCAGAGAATGAACTATTTTGTTCAAGCATTTATGAATTCAGTGCCACTGCCTAAAGTCTAATATTAAGTCTGGTAAAACAGTAATAAGATGCATATGAAAAGTGAGTCATATCCATAGAATTTTATGCAAAATGAAAACCCTTTATAACATTTTTGGAACCATTCTACAAAATTTGATGGCAAAGATAAAGCTCTCACTTCAGTTTTAAAGGATGGTTAAAACTTTTATAAAGATTTTCAATTCAGTTCATAAGCCCTATTCCTGTAAATGTTTGGCAGTGGTTTTGATCCCAGAACATGCTTTGTTTATTGCACTAGTACATCCTCTATGCAATATATCTGCATTCAAGAAATTACTTCAGACAGAGACACAGACCATGCACTCTCTCAAAGGAAAGGCACTGTAGTTCATCACTAAAATGTCTTCAGTATCCAAAATTCCTTAAATTTAGGATTTAAAATCCCATTTACCCATTTATAGTAATTCAAACTGCTGATTCTTAGTAATATTGCAATCTGGGAAGGAAGAATAGCCGAGTAGCCATGTTATTGAGAAGATGAGGTAGTCTCTTCTGAACTCTGTAGACGGTACAACACAGAGTTGCTGAGCCTTTGCTTAAGTACCTATATAAAATAAACCTTCCCAATGACAAGGAGTTTGGAAAAGACAAGAGTCATTTCAGCAGCATAACAATGTGGCCAAGTGCCTGGGGCAGCTGCCACACACAGGGGCAGCAGTGACTTCCTCGTTGCCACTTTTGTGGTTGTGTGGCTGCAGTGACAGCCTTCTTTCTGCATCTCCCAGGTCCCCAAGTCAGTACCCAGGGTAGCAGCCACAGGCATACCCAGAACCCTAGTTACACCATGGACCCAGAGGGACAGCCTTCCATCTTCAGCTCCCTCTGTGCAAAAGTCAAGTTTATTTCCCACCTATGGGGACTTTTTACCATCTTGTACTGTCTATACTTTTCCCAGAGCCTGACAAAGGGACTTTGATCTTGAAAGCTTACAGAAAATTTTCTTGCAGTTTCCCAGCTGGTCTAATAAAAGGTATCATTTTGGGACCAGTTCTAGTTTTTTGTATGAATCTTATTTCTTCACATTTTTAGAGGTAAGGCAGAATTTTAGTTACAAGGAAGAGGGTAATTCTTGCAGACATTCTATAACACAGGGAAAATGAGAGATGCACTGAAAGTTGAACCGAGGTGCACAGTAGTCAATTGCTTATTAAATGTGTGTTTTCTTTGGTTTTTAATGCTTTCCTTGATGGGGGGTTCAAAAGAGCAATCTTAACAGTAAGATAAGAAGTTTTGTTATAATCTTCACAATCACCCTCATTAAATGCTACCTCAAAATACTGAAGTCATTCTCCTCAGAAAAAACAAAATATTCATAACTGAACTTAATTTTAGTCCAACCAATTTGGAAACACAAGCAGCCACAAGAAACCTTCCAAGCTTTCGTTTTGGTATTTTTGAAAAAATTAATTTCAAGAAATTAATTACACAAATTCTTATAAATCAAATGAGCCCTTTTAAAGGAAAGAAAAGCATTGGATTCTCTATTTGCCCTAGAAAGATCACGGAATCAGAGTTGGAAAGAACCTCTAGCATCCTCTAGTTCAACCTCTTGCACAGATGCAAGAAACATTATTCATAAACCATCCTAAACATGTGTGTATCCAGCCTCTTGAAAACTTCCAGAAAGATGCCACAAGTGCTTGCAGCAACTTGTTCCATTATCCTACTGCTCTAACAGCTAAAGAAGTTTTTCATGAGATTTTTTTGCTATAGTTTAGTTCTGCTGTTTGAACAGAAAGAGTTCACATTGCAGGGTTTTTTCTCTGCAACCAGGAGGACCAGAAATTTTCTTTATTTTTCTTTCAAGTGAAGGCTTAGTATCTCACATAAAATGACCTTACTTTTCAATAGCTCTTTTCATCGATGCAGTTTCCAATCATTTATTGATTTATGCTCAGAATAACCTTTTGAAGTCTTGTTATCCCCTTTATATAGGGGCAGTGAATCCAGGTACCAACAGGCTAGGTAACTTACCCATGTTCACGCACCAAATCTGTGAAGAGCAGAACGCCAAACATAGATCTTTTAAGTCTTAGACAAGTGGCCCAACATCTGTAGTCCTTTGTCTCCTGACAGAAGGAACTAGAGCTTTTAAGAAATATACTAAATATTACAAGGCTCTCATTAAAATTTAAACCCCTACACACTACAATTCAACACAAAATGTGTTCCATGAATCCTGCAGCTGTTCAGTAAAGCAGATACTCTTGTCAGTTTTTATCACTGCTAAGTTTGCTGGGACCCAGAATCTGTGGCTCCAGTTAGATTTGGGCTCTCAGGGCTTCCAGACATCATCCTGCAGAATCAAGAGTTGAGCCTTTATTAATATTGAAGTTCAGTGGTCTTCCACACTGATGACTCCACAGCAAAGGGCCTGGAAGTCCAATGGATGGCTGCCCCAGAGCCATCAGCACTAGACTCCTAAGATTACTAGACAGGGGCTATTTCCCTAGAAGGCCCGATTGGGAACAAAAAGCACTAGAAGCACTCAATAGCCATTAGGGCTGTGCAAAGCTTTGGGTGTTGATTTGATTCGGAGGAGATTCGGCCCGATTCGATGGCTGAATCTCCAAATCTGAATCAAGTCAGGGACCAATTAAAAGGCCTGAATCAATTAAAAACTCTCTGGTTTGGTTCAGAAAAGATTCAGAAAGCTTCAGCAATTCAGGCAGTCCTGGCTGGCTGCAGCAGGGAGCTGGATCTGGACTCCATGCTGGTAAGTAGGGGATGGGGGAGGTAGGCTGGAGGAGGAGGGAGGGGACCATGGGGTGACCCTTGCCAGGCCCCATTCCCTGCCTGCTCCCCCAGCCCCTGACCCCCATCTGCTCTCCCAGCCCCCGCCATGGCTGCCCTGCCTGGCCCAGCTCCCAGTTGTTGAAATAGAAGCCCCGACTCACCAGGTGCTGCCAGGTGGGGGGAGAAGAAATCCCTGCTTCCCCCTACATCATGTGGGGGGCTTTGCCACAAGTTCCCTGACCCCTGCCCGCTCTCCTAGCCATCCCCCGTGGTTGCCCCACCTATCCCAGCTCCCAACCCTTAAAAAAAAACCTGCACTCACCAGCTGCTACAGCAGCCTCAGGGCTTCTGGGGGCTCATGGAAGAGCCCCCCATGCAGCATGGAGCAGTGGAAGTCAGCAGGGATCCCCCCCCAACCCCCTGCAGCCGGGCAGGGTTTTTTTGTTTTGTTTTTTTAAAGGGCTGGGAGATGGAGTGGGCAGGGCAACCACGGTGGGGGGGCTGGGAGAACAGCTGGTAAGGAGGCTTGTGGCAGAGTCCCCCATGTGGCATGGGGTAGTGAGGGGCAGCAGGGATTGCCCCCCACTGGGTAGGAACCAGTGAATGAGGGCTTTTTTTTTTTTCCAAAGAGCTGGGACTGGGAGGCACAACCATTGAGAGCAGGTGGGAGATGGGGCCTGTGTAATTCAGAGAGTCAGCTGATTTGGCAAGAGCCGAATCTCTGAATTGGATTTGGCTGAATCAATTTGGGACAGTGATTCAAATCACCAAATCATCACTGTGCTCCGAATCGGCCAAATCCAAAGCAAATATTAGCTACTTTGCACAGGCCTAGCAGCCATCACCAGGGCAGTATAGGTTCCCAACCCTGAGGCAATCCAGCTGTCAGGTCTATACCAGAATCAGTCCATGGAAGAATGGGTTTACCAGCCTTGGCAGTTCACCCAAGGAATGTTCTAGAAGCAGAGACCTTGAACCATGGTTCTGAGGCAGGCTGCCAGGAATCTGAGTCAGCTTCTGTAGGAAACCTGCCACTATGGCAATATGGCTTTTCAGTCAACATAACCACTACTGCAAAAACATTCTTCTCTTAAGCACTTGCCAGGTGAGAATTCTAAGAATTTTCTCATCTCATTGCATTACACTTTCCCCTGCGCTCATGCAGTTCTTCCTTGGTTTTTACCATGGCAATTAATACCTGGCCAGAAGTGCCTCCCACATGGAGGCCAAACTATCAAAGATCGTTTTTTTCCTTTTTGGGGAGGACAGAAAGTACAGAAGTTATTTACCACTAATCCAGAGAAACATTGCCATTCACCCACAATCATCTTTTGTCTATTGCAACATGACATTGACTTCACACAGGAATTTTGCTCAGAAAAGCAAGTCAGTCAGAGAGCAGGGATTAGTGGATATAAGTAGTCAAGTAGTATAACAGCAATGATTTATTGAGTGTTTAAAATAAGTACAATTAAATGCTAAAGGGGGCAGAAAATGTGGCATAGCAACTCTTAAAAAATAAAACTCTTGTAAAATAAAGCATATGCATGCTACCTTAAAACTCTCCTCTTAACAGAGGTGGGCAAAATGCAGAATTGGCAACATTGAGGTTTTTGAAAAATTCTAGTAAATTGTGCCAAATGGAGCATATCAAGAAAGTAAGAAAAACACAAATCAACGCATTTGATTTAAACATTTTAAAATTAAACATTTCTACTTGTCACTGAAAAAATATCCTTCCAATGTATTTTAAAAAGTAAAAATGCTCAAAATCCAAATAAGTCATTTTAAGTTGAAATCAGCATTTTTGTTTTAACAGAAAAATATTTATTTCAATGTTTCAATTAAGTTTAATTTGTCTTCCAATTTTTCAAAACTTCCAGCAAACTGATTTTTTTATTATTTGCAAAGAACTTCCTGTTAATTACTTTTGTTACTGCATCTCATTTCTGCTGCACAAGCATTGACTTCATTCTGTATGCCTGCTGGAAGTCAAATTGATAAAATTATATTCCTGGGTGCTGATCTTAGTCTCCCGGATGTTGGTGGCAAAAGAGCTATTGGTCACATCTTTCTCATTTGACATTAAAAGCTTAAATTACACCACTGTTTATATCACAGAACGTAAACTTACATCTAGGCTAACTTTGGCTGTTTGTTTCCATAGTTTAATCTTTTTAATTTCAAATGAATTACACTTTTGATAAATATAAATCAGCTTAAGCACCTACTGCAGGTTCTTGACACAGAATTGTTAAGGCATATTACTATGATTCCAGAGTCACCAGTTCAATCTCTGCCATGGCTTGCATCAAAAACCATTTCCAGTTGACCTAGCTGTACATAAACAGCCATAAAGCCATTACATGTGACATGTTTCACCAGAGAAGAAAAGCTTTGAGTGTGCATGGAAAACAGGTTAACTTCTGCATGAAATCAGGGTTGAGGTATACAGAAAAGTTTGTACTGTTGCTGTATACACTTTTGTAGTTCAGGACTTAATGAAACACCTCCTCAGGGTTATCTAGCATTTTCAGGTGTGTAGGCCTTTGGCTGGGGTTATAGAACTAATGGGCACCTATACACATGATGGACCTCTGCTCCGACACTTGCTAATTAAGTCTGCTGGAGCATGCTATTTAACACGCTCCAGCAGCTCCTGCATCTCATGTAGTCAGCATCCCCTCATTTCAAAATGGCTGTTGGGGCACTTTAACTAATGCTCATCAAATGAGCTTTAGTTAAAGTACCCCCGCCACCATTTTGTAGTGCAGGATGTTGGATACACGTGACACTTCAGGCACTTTAATTAGAGAAGCTCTCAGGTTGTTTTCCATTGCTGTCTTATTCAGTCCTTTTCCATGGAACAATTGCTTTGTTCCCCTCAATTTCACCCACACATTTGAGTGAGTAAACTTTCACTGATAGTCTCTTGTCATGTACCTGCAGATGACAATCCTAGCAAGCTTTCACTTTTTTTTTCTTTTTACCTAAATAATACATTGAAGTAAAATATTAAAGCTGCTTTTAAAAATGTACACCTACCCAGGTGACAGTACCAAAGACATTTCTTCCAAGTCCTATCATTAAAAGACTCTTACTTTCCCAGTCTCTCATGTCTCATGCACATTTTAAATGTTTTCCAAACAGAGTGCCCCTTTGACATTTCACACCGTCTCATCAACACATTGGGACATGTTAATAATATTTCCTTCTTCATTGGTTTTATGGATCACCCTTGATTCAAAACCCCTTTTTTTAAACAACAAGGATTTTTTTTCCTTTGCCTCTTCAACTGCTTTAATACTAGATCTCTTTTTTCCTAGGGACCTCTATTTTCAATCTAATTCTGAAGGCCAGATTCTGACTTCAGTTAAGTATCAGAATCTGCACTAAGAGCAGATTCTGACTTCAGTAAAGCTACTGACATTATTTCCGTTTAAAATTGGCATTAACTAAGGTCAGGATCTGGGCTTATGAGGTCATTTATTTGTTTTTCATACAGTTGTTTCATAGTTGGTAGGGTCAGAAGGGACATGAGCAGATCACCAAATCTGACCCCCTGCCATGGCAGGAAAGAGTACTGGGGTCAAACAACCCCAGCAAGGTGTTTGTCTAGCCTCCTCTTAAAGACCCCCAGGGTGGGAACCAGAACCACTTAGCTTGGAAGTTGGTTCCAGATCCTAGCTGCCCTGACAGTGAAGTAGCGCCACCTGATGTCTAATCTGAATTTACCCTCTGCCAGCTTGTGACCGTTATTCCTGGTCACTCCTGGTAGTGCTCGGGGGAACAGGGCCAGTGCCTGCTGGTCCCCTCTGACTAGTTTGTAACAGGCCACTAGATCCCCCCTCAGCCTTCTCTTTTGGAGGCTGAACAGGTTCAGGTCCCATAGCTTCTCCTCGTAGGGCCTGCCCTGCTGCCCCCTGATCATGCAAGTGGCCCTCCTCTGGACCCTCTCCATGTTATCCACATCCTTCTTGAAGTGTGGCGCCCAGAACTGGATGCAGTACTCCAGCTGCGGCATGACCAGTGCCACACAGAGGGGAAGGATCACCTCCTTGGACCTGCTTGAGGTGCATCTGTGGATGCATGGCCAGGTATGGTTGGCCTTCCTGACTGCATCCCCTCACTGCCGGCCCATGTTCATCTTGGCATCAATAGCGATTCCCAGATCCTTTTCTGCCTCTGCACTGATGAGAAGGGAGTTCCCCAGCCTGTAGGTATGGTGCTGGTTCTTCCTCCCCAGGTGCATCACCTTGTCAGTGTTGAAACCCATCCTGTTCTCATCTGCCCACCCCTGTAACCTGTCTAGGTCTGACTGCAGCCTATTCCTCCCGTTTAGCATGCCCACATCCCCCTACATCTTAGTGTTGTCAGCAAATCTGAACAGGGTGCTTTTTTCCTCCTTGTCAAAGTCACTGATGAAGATGTTGAACAGTGCGGGCCTGAGGACTGAGCCCTGGGGGACCCCACTGCCCACATCCCTCCAGGTCAAAAATGACCCATCCACCACCACTCTCTGGGTGCAGCCCTCCAGCCAGTTAGCAACCCATTTGACTGTGTAGGTGTTGACACCACAGTCCCCTAGTTTCTTTAATGAGAACGGGGTGAGAGACAGTGTTGAGGACCTTATTAAAGTCCAGAAAGACTACATCCACTGCTACCCCTGCATCTAAGGATTTTGTGACCCGGTCATAGAAGGTGACAGGACCTGCCACTAATGAACCCGTGTTGGTTGCCTCTAAGCATAACCTCCCCCACTGGTCCCTCGTGGACATCCACCAGGATAATTCTCTCAAAAAGCTTAGCCAGGATGGAGGAAAGACTAACTGGCCTATAGTTTCCTGGGTCCTCCTTCCTCCCTTTTTTGTACTTGACTCCATATGCTTATAGACATATGCTTACGGGCAGCTGTCCATTCCCAGGATGATGTGTTCCAGAAGTCTATGAAATCTCATTAGGAGAGACACAAACAAGACTGTGAAAAAGAACTAAACTGAAAAGTCATTGGTTCAAAGAGGATTTCAATGGGCAGGGCCTTTGCTAGTGTTTCAGCTTCTGAAATCAGGCTCTCACCTTGCTTCTTGACAGGTTAAATTAGCCCACAGGAATATCCATGCTGGTATATTTAGACTGCTTCCAGCTTTGGTATCTCTAAGCTACACTGCACTCTGCAGTGTAGGTGTATCCTATGTCATGTCCCCAAGCTTGCAAAAGTGAGTATGCCCTCTTCATTTCTATGTAGAGTTAAGTCTAAGACCCTTGACCAGGAGTTCACCAGGGAATTGGCTGAGGCCGCACACTCCCAGTGCATGGTTGTCATGGGAGATTTCAACTACCCAGGCATCTTGTGGGAAGGGCGCTCAGCCAAATCTGAGCAGTTGCAAAGCTTTCTTTCATGCATGGACAAGCTCTATCTGATGCAGGAAGTCTACAGGCCGACGAGCAGTAAAGCACTCCTCAACTTGGTACTGGCAACGGGAGATGACCTAATCAGTGACCTAATTATCAAAGGGAAGCTGGGTGACAGTGACCATGAGCTGATCATCTTCACTGTCCGCCGCAAAGCTGGCAAGTCAGTCAGCAATACAGAAGTCCTCAACTTCAGGAAAGATGACTTCAACAAGCTAAGGAGGCTTGTCAGTGAGGCTCTAAAGGGCTACAACCCAAAGGGGAGGGGAGTTCAGGATGAGTGGTTGCTCCTCAAGGGAGTGATCCTGGATACACAAGCAAAGTCTATCGCATCTCAGAGGAAAGGCAGCAAAAGGGCACAGCAGCCCCCTTGGCTCTCCAGAGAACTAGAGGACCTCCTGCGTCTTAAAAGAAAGACCTACAAAGGATGGAGGACTGGCTCCACCTCCAAGGAGGAATACTCTGCATTGGTCCAGACCTGCAGGAAGCAAACCAGGAAAGCCAAGGCTGTGATGGAACTCCAATAAGCTACAAATATCAAGGACAATAAAAAGTCCTTTTTCAGATATGTGGGGAGCCGGAGAAAAAGCAAGGGCAACATTGGACCCCTGCTAAACCAAATGGGACAACTGACAACTGACGCCCAGGAAAAAGCCAACTTGCTAAATGGGTACTTTGCATCAGTTTTTTACCAGACCCATGGGACATGCCTGCCCACTACAGGACAGGGGGGCCTGGGTGAGGGATATTGCTTACCCTCCATCTATACTGACCTCATGAAGGAACACTGTGAAAGGCTGGATACCTTCAAGTCAGCCAGCCCTGACAGTTTACACCTAAGGGTACTCAAGAAGCTGGCTAGCATCATAGCTCAGCCTCTGGCACAGATCTTCAAGAACTCCTGATGCTCTGGTGAAGTGCCCGAAGATTGGAAGAAGGCCAATGTGGTGCCTATCTTCAAGAAAGGGAGGAAAGTGGATCTGGCAAACTACAGGCCCATCATCCTGACCTCTATCTTGGGGAAGGTCTTGGAAAAGATTATCAAAGACGCCATTCATAATAGACTGGCTGATGGCAACATCCTGAGAGATAGCCAGCATGGGTTTGTTGCAGGTAGGTCTTGCATGACCAATCTCATTTCCTTTTACGACCAGGTGACCTATCACCTGGGCAAGGGGAAAAGATTGATGTCATATATCTTGACTTTAAAAAAGCCTCGATCTAGTATCCCATGATCACCTCTTGGCAAAACTGGCTAACTGCAGCCTCAGCCTCACCATGATCCGCTGGCTGGGGAATTGGCTCCACGGTAAGACCCAGAGGGTGGTGGTTGACAGAAGTCAATTGATGTGGTACCCTGTGACCAGTGGGGTCCCTCAAGGCTCTGTCCTAGTGCCTATACTATTTAACATCTTCATCAATGATGTAGACATTAGTATCAGAAGCAGACTAGCCAAGTTTGCCGATGACACCAAACTCTGGTGTCACACTTGAGGACAGGAGGGTGATCCAGGTAGACCTTTACAGGCTCAGAAAATGAGCGGATGAGAACCTGATGGTGTTTAACACCGAAAAATCCAAGGTATTTTAAGCCTCCCCAGAGGATTGGATGTTGGCTACTTGTAAGGCAGGGGATTTTAGTTAGGGTGTGCCGATTCTCTTGCTAGAAGCAAAGCCAGAGGTTTCCGGCTAGAGGATCTTGCCCCTCTGCTCAGAGTCAAACCAATTGCCATATTTGGAGTCAGGAAAGAATGTTACCCCATGCAACATCACTAACACTATCTAAAGAGATTCTAATTGAGGTATTTAGAGAATAATAGCAAGCGTACATTGGAAATATAGCTCTTAATTTTGGAAGATATTTCAGATAGGAGATCATAGTCCAGTAAAAAATTAAAGTGAATATATAAGGCACTATATCTTGACTTTAAAAAAGCCTCGATCTAGTATCCCATGATCACCTCTTAATTATTATTAAAAAAATCCAGTAAAAGATTAAAGAGAATATATAAGGCACTGTCTGAAGACAACACATTTGCCACTTAGTTAAATGCCATGTTAACAAAGATCCTGGACAAGAAGGAAAGTTCTAATCTGGGCAAAATACCTACAAGGGCCTGGAATAAGGACAAAAATGGTCACTTTTGAGAAATACAATAATCCTATAATTTGCTCCTGAATGCTGTAGTCAATTATTGTTAAGTTTTATCAGTGCTTCCCTGTTAAAACAATATCTTTTCTGGAGTTTCCATGAAAATACACAAACACACACACCACAATCTCTCTCTCACACAGAGGTGACATACTTGGATACAGCATGTGTGGCAGGAAGCCACCTTTGTTTCTCCCCAAAATCTCTGCTCTGTGACAATTTGATTAGGATGGGCCCAGCAGAGGGGACACACCTTTACCCTATCTCTTTAGGTAACCTGAGCTGGATACATTCCTGAGGGAGGGGGGAAACCTGCTCCCCCTGCCTACATGACTGGTATCAGCTACCTGGGTGAGGGGCATCTACCTGATGGGCTAGAGTCTGCCCAGCAACTAGTGATGTATTTCAAATTAGTTGGCCAACAGCCAACAGGTGCTGGCCTCCATTGGACCAAGTGAAGAGGTCTCAGGGGCTATATAAGTTAAGACTGCCCAGGAGGAGGGGGCAACAGCCATGTGGGGGACTCAGACTTAGAGAGGAGTTTTACCATCTGAAACTGGCTCTCTCTCCCAAAACTCATGATCAAAGAACTGCCTGCCTCCAGAGGGAATCTCCAACAGCCTCTGGATGATGCTTGTGAGTAAGCTACTCGAGATCTGATCAGGTATATAGCTGGCAGTAATTCAGATGCATGGTCAAAAGGCTACCTCAGCCAGACTGTTTTGCTCTATGGGATTTCTATGATATTGCTCTATCTTGTACCCTATTTTCACCCTACCCCCTGTAATCAATAAAGTTCTCCTTTGTGACCGGTGTAGAAGACTTATTGAGGGGTGCGTCTAAATTATGCCTAAGAGGCCCCTTATGTCTGCGAACTAAGACTTTCCTTTTTGGCACCCAATTTGGGGAAGTGCCCCAAGTGCCTGTACTGGGTCAAGTACCCATAGGACTATTAGGCCTGTGTTTCCCTGAGGACACAGGTCCGAGAGAGTCCCTTCTCGGGGTGGTGGCAGCTTACGTTATACCCAGGCTAGCAAGTGTGCTCCAGGAAGGGGGTCAGCTGGGTGCGAGGCACCCTTAGGGAGGCACTTGGAGCCTGGAAGGTAGTCGGGCACAGTGAGGTGGGTGGCTCAACGCAGGAGTGCCCCCTACTGGCCCGCTACAGCATGTGCCACAAAAAAGTCTGTATTCCTGATAGTGATGAATAATACAGCATTGAGCACTAACCTGTGACTCAGTCTGTGGCCTTTATTCCCCACCATTAATACAGATATCAAGCTGCCTCTCTTGGTCTGGTGAGAAGGACCACCAGATTAAATTATAACCTTGCATTTAAAAATCAGATGCAAAGTATAAGCAGTGTCCAAGCAAAAGAAACAGGCATCATGAAGATGCTAATGGCACATTGAACAAGAGGACATGAAGCTATATATCATATATTTCACAGGCGCAAACAAAAAAGGGAATTCATTAAAACTAAGCACCAGAATAAATGATCACTGAATAAAGGTAAAGGACAGACATTAGAACACAGGTAAGAGAATTTTTGTCACAGAAAAGCTACTTCCTTTCTGACCTAACAATTCTCATGCTCAAGGGAAATTTGCAAAACACTTCCAAAAGCCACCTGGCAACACAAATTTGTTAGCCTTTTGGACACTAAGACCAGGAATTTAACACAGAAAATGACTTTCATGGCCTGTTATAATCTTCCTGATACTTGCTAATCTCTGTACTTCACACATGATAATGACCTTCCTGAACAGTCTTGGACTTCAGGTTTCTACTGAATCTCTCATTTGGTTGCCTACCTGATAATTTCTCTTATCTCCTATATTTATTTACATGGAGTTTTATACAAGACCTTATTCCATCTGCTATTTAGCACTGGTATGTCTGCATCTCTCCCAGAGACCTGAGGAAGGGTACTATGATACCTGAAAGCTTGTCTAAGTTTATCACAACTGTGCAGTTGGTCCAAGGGGATCAATGAGAGCCACTTCCACGTAATGAGCCCTGGTAAATCTCTGATGGCCAAGAGGTCCCAAATTGACAAAAACACCAAGGTGCACAAAGATAAAGATATGAACACCATTTCCAATCCTTGTCTCAATAAAGTTAATCTTCTTCTTCCTTCTTCCTATAAAACATGAGTGGTGTGGAATTAATACTGGTTTTGATGAGCATATTTCATAGATTTCATAGACATTAGGGCTGGAAGGGACCTCGGGAGATCATCGAGTCCAGCCCCCCACCTGAAGGGCAGGAAGTCAGCTGGGGTCATAGGATCCCAGCAAGATAAGCATCCAATTTACTCTTGAAGGTGTTCAATGTAGGTGCT
>NW_017728886.1:161428372-161434582 GCF_001723895.1 Crocodylus porosus
CTTCCCATCGATCACTAGGTCGCCGATTAGGTCGTCCCCTGTAGCCAGTACCAGGTCGAGCAGCGCTTTGCCTCTCGTTGGCCCATACACTTCTTGAGTCAGGTAGAGGTCATCCACGCACGAGAGAAAGCTTTGCGACCGCTTGGATTTTGCTGAGTGATCTTGAAGCACAGTTGCAACTGAGTTATCCTATTTGTGAGTATTGAAGGAATTAACATGATCTAACAATTCAGACAGAGCTGCCAGCAAAAAGAAAGACATCATATGTTTTCAACTGAGAATTCCTCCTCCGTACTTAACCTTGCTGTTGTTATCTAAAAATAGAATATTATTACATTAATTAATGATTCAGTTCATTAAAATGACTCTTACTTACTAAAATTAGCCAAGTGAATCTACAATTACAAAATAAACTTGTTATGGAAGAAACAAATATTGCAGTGTGTCTTGTTTTTACTTTCAAGGTATTATTACTGTTATACAACTGTTTCCCTTCCCAGATTACAGCTACATCACTTAAATGTTAATGTAGACATATAGGGTGTTAATTACAATAAACAGACCTCAAAAGCCTCCTAGATAATTACAGTCCTGTATACCGAAGTTTGTTCTTTATCCCCTCCTATAGGAAGTTTCATTATCCCAGCATTATTCTGCACACAAAAAAAGAATTTCCTGAAGGTGACCTTTTTATAGCCAGTAACCATAGTAACAGATTTCCAACTGCTAACCCTGTGACACTGCTTGTACATTGCAAATATTACAGGGAGGCTGAGGACTGATGTTTTAGCTTATCCAGTAGAGACACTAGCTGCATAAATACTCATCTACTGAAAAGCAGCATTGTTAAAAGAAATTTAATGCCACATTCACTGCTCCCTAGCTAATCAAGTAGTAATCCTTATTTCAGAGCCTCTGACTGCCCAAAAGTAAACAACAGCTAAAGTTAAATTACAGTTTTGGCAGGACAGTGGTGTAGAAGGGGAAACAAGGATCTGTTTCTTGCCCCTCTCTCCACAATGCCATCTAACAATTCATAGAGCAAAGACTTATCATCACAGGGCAGATTCTGATTTCAAAGTATGTAAGTCCAGAGCAACTCTGCAGATGTCAATAAATTATTTTGGATACAGACAGTGTAATGGATTAGAATACAGCCTAAATCTTCCCCCATTAGCCTTAAGAGAAAGCTATTCACCTGTCGAGAAAAAACTATATAGTACTTTGATTATAGATTTGGCCAACTATACACTACAGTTTGCACCCTTTCCGAAATTCTGAAATATAGTGCATCACTACCCATCTATCTCTATGTCCATTGCCAGTCAACATAAAGCTTCCATAAAACACGCAGTGAACAGAGAGTACTAATAAATTGAATGTCAACTAGAAGAGAAAATATCAAGAGGCAAAAAGCATCAGCTGATGCATACAACTTTTAGAATCACCTGCTAGAGTGGATCAGTTACATGATCTAAATGAGCCCCCACCAAAGTTTAGATGAATAAGAATCATTCTGTGTAGCTTTTCCAGGTTCCTCAATTTGTACTGCATTGAGCCGCACACAACAACATAGGTGCTACATCGAGTTTCTCATGACTAATACCTCAGCAAAGCTAATATGAAAAAGCATGGAATTTCATCCTCCAAAAAGGACAATAGGTTAACAAGAGATTAATCTTCATCTTTCTCCTTCATAAAGTTCCCTTCCCCCACCTATGGGAAGCCAAGAATGTCTGTCATCTCATCAAAAAGTTATACAAAAAACAAAACACGCAAGAGGTAATCCACTTTTCTTTTCCTCTTCTCCAATTAGCCTTGGTTTAAGATAAAATACCAAGAAAAAATTTGGATAACTTTTCCAAGGAAAGCAAGTTCTATCAATTGGCTCATAGGTAATTTTTAATTTAGAAGGCACAGGTAGAAAGCAAAGGCTCAGCTGTACAAAAGTTGTGTGTGAAGTAAAGTTTTAACTGGTAGCTTTTCTTCAGTTCTGGGAATTATAAATAAAAGTTACTTTTTGTCTGGAAAAATGAACTAATGTGGTTCTGTTTTTCCTAAACAGAAAGATATCTACATGATGGTCCTGGGCTCCAAACATCTTCCGTTTCAAACTGGAAATTCATAGCAGGTCCATATTTTTTTTATATGCAACTGAATAAAAAGTCATTCAGCTATCCATGCCCTGATTTTGGAGACAGTTTTGATTTAGATCTGACTTGTATGGCTTTGGTCCACAATCCTGTATTGCCAGTCTGTCTGGTTTACCCTTAGAGAAAGCTAAGTATGAATATAACCAAAGAAATTCCACTTGTAATATCTAAACTAGGAGGTGCATTATAGCTTTATGAACAGGAACTTCCTGTTAAACTTATCAGATTATTGTTCCCTTATATTTAAAATCCTGCTTCTGGTGTTTGTCAGTATCTGATACTTAAAGATGAAGTCCCATAATGCCTATGTCACATGACTCAACAAGGTATTTAAAAATACAAGCAGTCTTGCCAATGTCAATGGACTGTATTTACTTGAATCCAAGACTAGGTTTTCCGCACCAGTCAGCTTAAGAAAAAAAACCTTCATCTTGGACTCAGGTACTGGCCCAGTGTAGGCAGCAGTTCAGCTCCAGCTAACAGCCCTGGGATCAGGGCCGAAGCCAGAGCTAAGTCACCACCTGCCCCAAGGCAAAATGACTCATTAGCAAGGGAATGGGCTCACAGCCAGGGAAAAATGGGAAAGACAAGCCTCTGCAGCTCAGAGGAAGCATAGGAAAGACTGTGCAGCTTACTGTGCTTCTTCCCCTTACCTTCTGCTCTGGCTCCATTCCCTCCAGCCTGAACCGAGCCTGGCTGGGAGACGCTGCTGGTTCTCCCTAGTCAAGCTGAGTACCCTGGAGCCAGACCACAGCAGCAACAGAATTTATATATAACACATAATTTTCCAAGTATAGAATCTAATTATTGTGGGGTTGTCTTAAATTCAAAGTCATCTTGGATTTGGGTAAATATGGTACTTATATGTTTAAGAGCTGTCTAGTATGCTAGATAGTTCTATTGTCTTGCATACCAGCCAATTATTTTCTAATTCCCATGGTGATTAATGTGGAGTTCATGATCCTGATCCCTGATCCCTAATAATTTATCACAAGGCACATAACTGGTCACAAAATAAGCTGGCCTTTTAAAACCTATCCACATGATTTGATTAGAGAAACTAGATGGTAGTGAATGCACAAACCTGACTAGAGGCTTCAAGAAATACTTTCCCCAAGAACAGCTAAGGAAGTGAAGGAAAAACTAGATCTAGATAACTACCTTGGGCCTCAGGGGAGAAGTTCATAAAACTAAGTGGGGAGAAGGAAACAGGAGAGAGAGAAAAATCACATCTAACTGATTAAATTAACACCAGCCATAGGAGCACAGCACATTTCTTCTCATTCTGTTCAGAAACTACTTGAGCTGGAAACAGAAATAATGAGGAAGCTTTTCTTAGTTGTGTTATTGTGTCTGGAGAGAGAATGTGAAATTGGCTAGGGACTGAGAGGAACAGACTAGGGACAACAAAATAAGGAGAGGAGACTACATGAAAAAGATGAGAGCAGGAGGGAAGGTTACCAAACTAGCTGCCTTTCAATCAGCTCCAAAGTAGTGTCATCTCCACAGCACCCAAAAACCTGCTATTCAATTCCTAGTCAGAATGAGAGATGCAGATGTATAAACAACAAGAGCAAGAAAGGCAAAGGCTGCAGTAATATAGGCAGTAATGGCCACAAGGGAGACAAGACAAGAGCCTCCTGGGCACAAATAGCAGCTTTAGCACCTGCTGCATTTTCATCTTCACCAGCCTCAAAGCAACAGAAAAAGTAGCTTTGTCTTCATGGCATCTTAAACCTAAGATTTCTTTCCTTCCTTAAAGTCACCACCTACTGATTTTATGTCCAGTTTTAATAGTAGTTTGAACTATATAGGGCTTCATGGCAAGATCCACACTAATAGCCCATGGAGTTAATGTCATTAAGAGCTTCTGCCTAGCTATGGGAGGGCAACAATCCATGTTAATCTTCCACAATGATTTTCAGTTCGCCTTAGCACCTGGATGCCAGTTCTGACTGAACACCCTGCCTCCCCTTCCCTGCCCTCCACCTATCCCCCCCCCCCCGAAACTCCCCTCCCACCCAAAAAAAGAAACTCCAGCAGGGGATGGTATCACTGGAACTTACTGGCCCAGAATATGGTTTATCCATGCCCCCACCCCCATATTCCCCACATCACTTGTGGCTGCCAATGCTGTCCCAGAGGAGCATACAGTGAAGGAGAAACTGGCTGTCTGGCTGCTGCCGCAACTGAGCTGTAGCTGCTCTCCAGACTCACCCCAACCCAGAGGGCAGCAACAGGAATCCCAATTCCCCTTCCTTGATTGCTCCATTGGGACAGCACCAGAAGATGGGGTGGGGAGAGAAGTAGGGATCTAGGGTTCAGGGGACAGGGGTCTGATCTATGCCAGCAGGGAATAACAGTGGGGGATGGCAAGCCTAATCTTGGCTGGAAGGGGAGTGGGGAGGTGAGGGATGGTAGCCCAATCCAGAGGGTACAGAGTAGAAGGCAGTGGGCCTGATATGAGCCATCAGGGAAAGGACAGATCATGATCCCGGGCTCCCCCTGCACCAGCAATAAAGTATGATGGGACCCAAGGTATAATCCCACAATCATGCCTCCTGTCATGCAAAACTGGAAAGATAAGAGGCCCTGAGAAGTTTTGGAGAGAGACAAAGCTGCTGGTTTAGTTAGAGTTAAATAAACATTTAAAATTCCACATAACAGAAATAAAGGACCTGGAAGAGAAGTTAATGCAGCACAGTATCCATGGAGGTTACATTGACGTTGAGACTCTCACTAACCTACCTGTCACAAGAGACAATGAATGGGTACAAAGAGACCTTGAAATGTGGCTGCCTCAGCGAGTAACCTGAGTACACTACTGTGCAAGTATGTCCAGTGGAGAGATGACATCAGGCTTATTAAAGAGATGGAGAAGCTGAAGAAATTAAAGAATGAAGCCAGATTCCTGAGACGTTACGATAATGAGCTGTTGCCTATGGATGCTTCCAAAAGGAACAAGACTATATTTACTACGACCTGAGAACTGTGGGGTCCCAAAAGAATTGGAGAAAAGCCCACAGGTCCATGTGACAGCACAGGGAACCTCAGACACTAACCGAACACTATATATTTGGGTATCAGTATCTGCATTCTATTAATACTATTTACGAATTATTGTTAAGTCTGGCTGGGAAAGAAAGTTGTGGGAAACAGCCCTTAAGAGGCCAGCTATATTATGCAGGAGCTTATGTTATGCCATGCTGATCAGTTAGAACTTGGACACTGTACCATGCAAACCTCTGTCATAGCCTCTTGGTTTCAGGTTATTTTTATACAAACACAATGATCTCAAAGGCATAAGAGTTGTTTATGTATGCTTGGGAAAGTATATAGTAGGTAGACAGAAAGGATGGGGAGAGATGCTCTCTAGAGTAGAGAAGGCTCTGTTAGGTCTGTTCTGTATACCCTGCAGGCCCATAATATGTTATTGAAATTGTTTGTATAAATTTTGTAATAACCATCTACAATTCAAGGAACAATATAGATGTCATATATAAATTATGAAGAGTTATAAAGATGAGTAAATGGGAAGGATAGGAATTATGGTGATGGAATCCAAAGCAAGGAAGGTATTACAGAAAAGAAGAAAATCACAAGAGAAAAAAAGCCATGAAAAGCTTGGATTAGCATTAGAACAAAATCTGAATATTTCAAAATTGACATTCACCAACTACAATAAACTATGGACTAAATTTCCAAGTAACTCAGATTATTTTTTAGGCCCCCAATGAGCCTCAAATTCAGGAAAGCTTATCATGGTGCTGAGCTCTTTGGAGAACATAACTCCTAGTAAAACAATAGAACAATAAAACTCTTTTTAGCTTGGCCCCATATACAGCTATTGAGAAATTGAGAATTTAGCCTTCCACTTTATTCCATTTATTTGTTGAGGACAAGAATATTTCAAATAATGAAACTTTGTGCATTACAACAAATTTCATAGTTTCATAGTTTCATAGCAGATCATCTAGTCCGACCCCCTGCCATGGCAGGAAAGAATACTGGGGTCAAACGACCCCAGCAAGATGTTCATCTAACCTCCTCGTAAACA
>NW_017728886.1:161434593-161436588 GCF_001723895.1 Crocodylus porosus
GTACTCTAACCCAAAGCACTTCAGAGTGCCCCTCCCCTGACTCCTTGCTAATTGACAAGGATGTGCATTCCTCTTTAATATAGAGTGCCACGCCCCCACCTCTCTTTCCTATCCTGTCCCTCCTGTACAGCCTATAGCCCTTGACATTCACCGCCCAATCATGCGTTGATTTGATTGTCTTGGAGTTGTATTATCTTCCTGATCCATCACACGTGAAGGAAATGGCATTCCAGAACAAAGAGGTACAAAGACTTGAGAGCTATGACCTGCATTAACCAAGCAGCAACTGAAGAATGAGTACACTGCCTATAAAGAAGGGAAAGGTCAAGTTTCATGTGCCAGGACAGACCATAAAAGGATAACCCTAGTAAGCTTTCCATCTTCTACAGAAAATAATTATGAAAATTATACAGGCAGCACACAATTAAAGTCACTTGAAAAAATCTTTTAAAGGAACCAACCCTTAAAAAAAGTTGAACACACTATATACTTTACATCTTACATCCCCTTCAAATACTGATTGAATAAAGGAATATCTATGCTGGTGAAACAATGACTTCTGCATGAGGATTTGTGTTTAAACAGGTTTCATTGTACTTCAAATAGTAGAAAAATGTATTTTGGCATAGTCAAGGACACTGAGTCCTCTGCAAAAGCCATCAACAAGTTGCACTATTATGAAACTGTTCCTGAAGAGCAATGTCCTTAGTAGGATAGCAAGCCAAAAGAGTCTATGCCTCAGGCTCCCTCCTCACCTTTGGTATGTTAAAATTAAAAAGAAAAATACAAAGGAAAGCTAGTACTATATAGCTAATTAAAAGAAATGTCCTCTATACTTTTTTTTTTCTTTTTTTTCTTCAAGGACAAAAAATCCTCCTATAAAGCATCAATGAGCTGTGCTGTTATGGAACTATTTCTAACTTAAGCATGCCACTTTTATTTGATAAAATTCAGAGCTTTTACTGTCTAGCTGGAGAACTCTTCTCATGTACTTTAATTTTTTTGAGCTAACTAGGAAAGGGAAGAAGTGTGGAAAGATCCAATCAACTTGGATGTGAAACATACGAAATTGTATTCTATATAAAATCATAGAATACAATTTCATATGGAAAGTGAAGTGACTTGATAAAATTCTACTCTGAACCAACTTGTGTTCCTTCTACTTTCACTCAGGCATTTCTTTTTTTTCTCATCATAGCTCAGTGTTGCTAAGATTACCAATTGATTATTTCCCCCCTTGGTACTTTCGACTAGATCTCAGACATATTTTATAAGCAATATTGCTAATTATGATGGGTTAAAATTGCCAGTATATGCGATACTAGGTCCCAAAAGATCTGGAAACCCATTCTTTGTGTTTAATATCTTTTATTAAAGAAACCTCAGCCATAACACCCTGGAACTCAAAGAACTACCTGATTTTAAAAAAAAAACTACAGAACCATAACAAATTCTACCATCATTTCCTAAAGACTTTATTATTTATATGGGAGTATAAGTATCCCTATACTCCAGGAGTAGCAGTAACACCAGTGCATGGGTTTTAACAGATGCTAAATGTGCAATAGCCTAATACTACTGTGCAGCAGCATAATAGCATGGGTGTTGCCTGGCACGCTACTGCACAGTGTTATTAGGCTACTGCACAGTTAGCATCTCGTGTAGAGACCCATAGAAGACAAAAAGTTGGATCCTATTCCACCCATTAGTCATGTAAATAACCTGGGCTCTGTTTCACCCTGCTAAAGTCTCTGAAGAATCCATGAATCCATCTACTTTTTTATAACACATTGTCCTTTTAGCCTTAAGGATAGTCACAAAAAAGTAGCAAGAAGAAAACCCCACCCACCTTTTCATAGTTTCATAGTTTCTAGGGTCAGAAGGGACCTGAGCAGATCATCTAGTCCAACCCCCTGCCATGGCAGGAAAGAATACTAGGGTCAAACGACCCCAGCAAGATGTTCATCTAACCTCCTCTTAAACACCCCCAGGGTA
>NW_017728886.1:161437530-161442173 GCF_001723895.1 Crocodylus porosus
CCTATAGTTTCCCGGGTCCTCCTTCCTGCCTTTTTTGAAGATGGGGACCATGTTGGCCCTCTTCCAGTCCTCTGGTACCTCACCAGAGCACCACGAGTGCTCATAAAGCCGTGCCAGGGGACTTGCAATGACCTCGGCCAGTTCCTTTAGAATTCTAGGGTGGAGATCACCTCTAGGGTGACTTGAACACGTCCAACCCCTGCAGAAGCTCCCTAACTAAATCCTCGCTAACCCGTGGTCCAGGTGTACCTCCCCCGGTGTCCGAGAGGGGCCCAGCAGGGAGGTGGCTGTTCTGGTCCCTACTTAGGAAGACGGAGGTGAAGAAATCATTGATAATGTTAGCTTTGCCATCTGGTGTGACGACCAAGTTTCCCATCACATCCTGCAAGGGCCCCACGTTACCCGGGACCTTCTTTTTAAAATACATACACTTTTTTAAATACCTTCTTTTGTGTTACCATTATTCAAGGGCTCAAGGAGGGTGGAGTTGAATCACATTCAGGTACTTACGTCTGCTTAGAAGCCTAATAGGCACAATAGTGTCTGGCTCAAAGTCTCTACTGAAAACAGCCTAATTTGAATTCTGTACTATATAGTGCATTCATAGGTTAGTCAGTAGTTTTAATTCTTTCTCAGAAAAAAAATCAGTTCCAGTGATCCACTCTTGGAAACTTTTGGTCCCAGTAACTATATGGCTGAATATATATTTAGTGCCCTATTGTTATCCATTTTATCATCTACATGTTTCATATATAAGCTTCAAAACAAACTAAGCACTTTGTTCATACCATGAGATCACAAAAATGTAATTCATGAACAAGATGCTTCACGTTGATTGAAGGGCTCAACCTCCTTTGCCAGTGGTGTGGTTTTTCTGTTCCAATGCCTACATATCTTTTAGGGGAAAGATGGTTGTTTAAGTAGAAATAAGGCTACTCAGATAATACATGGAATCCTCAGTTTCCCTGGATTCTGTCACTCTGTGGATATGGTATAGAAATTATACTAGTCCAGGAGTAGCCAACCTGCAGCATGGGTGCCACAAGTGGCATTGGCAGACTCAATATATGGCACACAACAGACTGGTGAGGGGGGCAAGCAAAACAGTGGCAGATAGAGCAGTGCAGCAAATTAGACAGAGCAGCAAATTAGGCAGGAATCATGGGCAGGGAGCAGAAAGCAGAGCAGCAGATCAGACAGTGGTACCAGTCTGCCACAAAGGGTCCTGGTCCTGGTCTGGCATGGCAGATTCAGAGGCACAGCCCAAGCCAGGTCCAGAGCACCAGGTCCAGGGCTACATGCCAGATCCAGCCCCACACTGACCCAGTCTGGTTGATAGGGCTGTGTCTTCCATGGTAGAGCTCCTCCCCATAGGTCTAGAAATTTGGCAGCAGGGAAGCAATAGCAACATTAATTGCCATGGCTCCCAGAGCTGCAACAATAAATGTTGCTCCTGCTCCCCCTGCACCAGATTTCTGGACCTGTAGGGATCATTCTATTTTGCATATAATGCACAACCTGATTTCAGCTGGTATGGGCGGGGGGAGAAGATGCATGTTATGCAAGAAATTATGGTACATATTCCCTTTCAGAGAGACAATGGTATTGGGCTATCACACACTTTAAGCCACCCTGAAAACACTCTTAGGCTAATATCACAACATTTTAATCCAGACTCATAGTCAACTTGTATACAAATCCATTAAGAAGGATACTCAGATGGTTTCCAGATGATGCCTTCAAAAATAAGACCTAAAAATAACACCTCAGTCTCTCCAACTTAAGTTACCTAAATCATACCATTGGGCAAATTGCTTTATTACATAATTTAGCATGATATTTGGCCTTCACTACATTAACCCTCAGATGATGGAATATTCACTATGTCAGTACTTATTCAAGGCAGCAATGGACAATCTTTTATCAAACTAGAACATTAAAAAAAAGTATTTTATGTACATCCAATCACCCTGAATGTACCATATGTTCCACACCACTGTTCAGAATTTGAATATGGAATACGGGCAGGCTGCTAATAAATGAACTACAGTTAAAAAATTATGCTTCCAGTTCATCAAAGTATCCTTACACAGAAGAACACTGAAACATGCAAGTAACCACGTATGTGTTTATATAGTTACCTAAAGTCAGACCTGTTCACAAAAGTTATCCAGCGAGTGCTTTCAGAGAATAAGGCAAAGTCTGAGAGACAGTATCTTTGTCCCAACACACTCACCTCTTTCCACAGAACATCAACAGTGGAGAGGAAGGAAAAGCCTCAGAAGAGAAAAGAGGCCAAAATGAACTAACCTTGAGAAAGCAAAGCAACAAAGGGACTGCGAGGAAGGGAAAGGTGTATTCATATTAATTGTTGACATTTTACATGATATAAGCTACTGCATCTACTAAGGAGACTTTAAGTTTTATTACACTTTATATAACTTTTATTGAAAATTATAAAATAACTAAAAAATTGCCCATCAAGAATGACGGGGGAGGGACAGGTGGGGATGGAGTGCTGCCACCCACCAGCCTGCACCACCTCCATTTCTCAGGAGCAGGGGGGAAAGTTGGCATGCAGCAGCTGCTGCTGCCATCCCCACCCCACTTCATGTCCGCCCCACACCCCACCTAAGCCCCCTTCCCCACGCCCCCCCTCCAGTGCACAGTGGTAGGTGGTCACTGCCACCCACCACCCCATGCTGCCGCTGCTCTGCATCTGGCCGTGGGCCAGCCCCTTGCTCTGTTTCTGGCCCCATGCCACTCCACCTGCTGCTCCACATCTGGCCCCCCCATGACCCCCATGACACTCTGCCTCCAGCCCCATGCCACCCCACTCTCTGCTGCACGTCTGGCTCAACACCACCCACCCCTCCCCCCCACTTTGCATCCACCTGGCCTGCTCTGCCCAGCCCATTTTGCTGGAACCACACCCCACCCATCATTGTTGATGGACATTCTTGATGAAGCCATGCCCCCCAGAAGCCACATTTTCCAAGAGCATTACAGATGGACAGACACACACACACAGACAGATGGACTAAGCCCTTTATATATATAGAATGGACCTAATTCATTCCTGGTCACATCAGGTGCTCAGCAACTCAAGGCCATTTTTACAGTGCTACAGTATGGATTTAACATGGAAAACTTAAAAACTTAAATCCCAACATGGATCAAAGGGAGCAGGAGGGTGCAAAAGCCCCCATGGCTCACCAAAAGCATCCGGGAATGTCTTCTAGCTAAAAGGGAGGCGTACATCCAATGGAAGGGAGGGGCCATCACGAGGGAGGGCTATACTGCGGCTGCTCGGTGATGCAGGGGGGACAGTCAGGAAGGCCAAGGCAAAGATGGAACTGGGACTAGCTTCCCAGATCAAGGACAACAAGAAGCCCCTTTTTAAATACATAGGGGGCAAAAAAAAGGTACCTGGTAACGTGGGGCCCCTGCAAGACACATTAGGAAACTTGGTCGTCACACCAGACGACAAAGCTAACATATTTAATGACTTCTTTGACTCCATTTTCCTGAGGAGGGACCAGATCAGCCCCCCCACTGGGCCCCCCTCAGGCCCCAGGGGAGGCGCACCCAGGCCAAGGGTCAGTGAGGATCTAGTCAGGGAACTTCTGGAGGGACTGGATGTATTAAATCAGCTGGTCCGGATGATCTCCACCCCAGAATGCTGAGGGAAATTAGCTGAGATCATTGCGGGACCCCTGGCACGGCTTTACGAGCACTGGTGGTGCTCTGGTGTGGTGCCAGAGGACTGGAAGAGGGCCAGTGTGGTTCCCATCTTCAAAAAAGGGAGGAAGGAGGACCTGGGAAACTATAGGCCAGTTAGTCTTACCTCAATCCTGGGTAAGCTTTTTGAGAGAATTATTCTGGCACATGTCCATGAGGGGCCAGCAGGGGAGATTATGCTTAGGGGCAACCAACACGAGTTCATTGGAGATAGGTCCTGTCAGACCAACCTAGTGGCCTTCTACGACCAGGTCACAAAATCCGTAGATGCAGGCGTAGCAGTGGACGTAGTCCTTCTGGACTTTCGGAAGGCCTTCAAAACTGTCTCTCACCCCGTTCTCATTAAAAAAATGGGGGACTGTGGTGTCAACACCTACACAGTCAAATGGGTTGCCAACTGGCTGGAGGGCCGCACCCAGAGAGTGGTGGTGGATGGGTCATTTCGACCTGGAGAGATGTGGGCAGGGGGTTCTGCAGGGCTCGGTCCTCAGGCCCGCACTGTTCAACATCTTGATCAGTGACTTGGACAAGGGGGTAAAAAGCACCCTGTTCAAATTTGCTAATGACACTAAGATGTGGGGGGATGTAGACATGCTAGAAGTGAGGAATAGGCTGCAATCAGACCTAGACAGGTTACAAGGGTGGGTGGATGAGAATAGGATGTGATTCAACACTGACAAGTGCAAGGTGATGCACCTGGGGAAGAAGAACCAGCAACATACCTACAGGCTGGGGAACTCCCTTCTCATCAGTGCAGAGGCAGAAAAGGATCTTTGTGTCATCATAGATGCCAAGATGAACATAGGCCAGCAGTGTGCGGATGCAGTCAGGAAGGCCAACCGCACCTTGCCATGCATCCACAGATGCATCTCAAGCAGGTCCAAGGAGGTGATCCTCCCCCT
>NW_017728886.1:161442448-161470429 GCF_001723895.1 Crocodylus porosus
CAGTACTCTTTCCTGCCATGGCAGGGGGTCGGACTTGATGATCTGCTCAGGTCCCTTCCAACCCTGCTAACTATGAAACTATGAAACTACTTTAAGTTTGAAAGTTTTAAGTTAATAACTGTGTTTAACCTTCTGAACATCTTTAACAAACTATATTGAAGTGGCTTATTTAAAAACTTTTTTCATTGCAAGCATGAACATAAGCAGCATACAGGTTTTATTCTTGTTTAATGTATTTGTATATATTCATGCCAAACTTTCTACACTTTTAGTCTGACAGTGCCAGCAGTGTGCTCTGGAAGATCTCATGGGATTTCTGGAGAAACAAAAGATGTTGCTTCTCCATGGCTCTCACAACTGACCCAGAATTCAGTTCAGAATGAAATACCCTGCATCTTATATCCTCCAAGGTTCAGTTCCAACTCACTAGGAAATGAAAAGCAAATGAAGAATAAACCTAGCTAGCACCGCCAAAAAAAGTTTAACAGGCTGGCATTCAACATTAATGCATCTCCTCCAGCTCATATTTTAACTAAAGGGAAGCTCATCCCTTGAATATATGCAATTTATCACTGAGGACAGTCAGAGAAACATTTTCTGGATGATTTAGACCATGTAGGAATTTTTTTATATTATTAGGTTTACATAAGAACAAGTATTTTGTTTACTAAAAGAATTTGAAAGTGTTTTTTCTGCTTTTATATTCTGCACAATCAGTGTATACGCATGCTTAAAAATGAGAAATCCAAAGGGTCAAAAACATTTACACTGTGATTAGCAGAGAACTGTAGTTATAAAATAACTTATAATGCAAGGTATGAAAAACAAAACACAAAAAGAAATGGAAGATTCCTGGACTAATTCTTGGAAGTAGGAACCATAATGTATCATTGGGAGTAGCAACTAGCTTGATATTATATGCATATTTGACTATATTTATTAGCCATTGCATAAAGTTTCCTATGATATATTGAAACAGGGCACAAATGGAACATCTTGCTGGATCTATTATTAATAGGAAGGAACTGGTAAAAAAAAGAGAGGCAGACTTTCAATCACAGTAAGAAATACATTCACAGAATGAAGCAGTATAAGGACATTAGGTTTCAAATAAGCAAATACTGAGGAATTAACACGGTGAAAGAGGATGACAGGATGTGTTAAAATGAGCGACGGAGAAAGCCATGCAATACTAATAAAAGCCATAAGAAAGGTGCAATAGTCTAAAAATGATCCTAAAAAAAAAGTACAGAAGCCCAGGCCAAGAAGCAGCTAAAATTGCTTCATGAGGGTCACAGAAGATTACATGCTTATCAAAGTTTGGTGTGTTCAAAGGTAAAAAGCCTACAGGGAATAAAGGGGAATGCAAATAAACTAAAATAACCATCTTTATAGCCTTGTAAAGGAAGTAAGGCCAGCAATGAAACAGATTTAATTGCAGTCAAAGGTATTAAGGGATTTCTTTCTTATTTACTTAAGATGTTTCGAATTAAAATGAACGGCACTTACAATGTGTGCCCGTCTGGTCTCAAACATCCAGCACGTACCATGCGGCCCTACATGCTCAGGGGTGTTCGTCTGTCTGTCCTTGCTGTCCCGCCGAGTGGATGTCTCTCTCCCAAATAGTCTCTCCCCACAATCTCTCCTGCCATGACTTTGTATCTATTCCAGTGGTGGGCTGTCTGACTGCTGGGGTTCTCTAGAGTATGGGACACCTGGATGACAGTCTTCTGCAAGGCTCCACTTCCCCTCTACCTTGCCCTTACACCCTGCCTCGATGGGTTCACCATGTCCTTCGGCCAGTTTCTCCAACTCTTGGGGCTCTGCAGATGCTCACTGGGGATGGTTGTATCAGCCTGTGGGGCCTAACCCTACCTCTGCCCACAGCGCCTTACTACTGCCTAGCCTCCCAGGGGATAATAACCCCTCCTGGTCTTAAGCAACACCTGATCCCTAGAGACCTTGCACCACAACCCCTCCAAAGGTGGGAAACAAAAGAAACATTATCAACAACAAAGAAAATATGAAGATGTGTACAAAAAGGGAAAGGTCTCTGCCCTCTTGCCCTCTACACTTGCGTCTAGCTCAACAATGCCAAGCCTCAGATGCCTGAGGTCCCTAGGCAGCCTTAAACTGGGACCTGGCTATACTGCCAGCTCCAACACTCTCCTCCTCACTCTTTGACCTGCTGGTGGGCTCACTGGACCCGTGGTGGCCCTTCTCCGCACACCTCCTACACGCCCCTTGTCAGGGGGGCTCTATACCACTGGGGCCCATCTTCTGCAGCCCTTCGTCCCCCACCTGGGGCATCACCTCAAGCCCACTGGAGCCCAAGATGGTCCCACCTGGTCTGGCATCCTGGTGGCAGCTGCTCCCTCTGGCTACCCAGTAGTAGCCCCTGGCATCACCCTCCTTCCGTTCTTTCCAGTCTACAGGGCCGGGTACCCGGTCTGAGCGAGGGACAACAGCTTCCGCACTCCCTGTGCTGCCTCTGGCAGCATTGTTCCTGTGGCGGGCTTCGCTGCATTCCCCTGTGTTGGGAAAGGCAGCTTCCCACCCCTTTTCCCCTTGTAGGGGTTCTGGGGGGAACCTCCCTGTTAAGGTCCCTGCAGGTCTCTCCCCCACTTCCTTGCCAGCAGCTTTTTTTATATCCGCCGGCTAGCTCCTGCTGCCGGCTGCAGCTGTATAAAGGTGTGGCTAACTAGCCGCTCAGGTCCCACCTCCATTTTTGGCTTAGCCGCAGATCCTGCTACAGGCAAGAAGTTTTTTGTTTCTTTTCTTTTACTTTTGCCTTCCCTGGCGGGTTCCTGACCCCAGGGTTCCCCCCTAGCTCCTCAGGGTCTGCCCCTCTGTTTCTCCCCGTGTCACAACATTTATAAATTGATACCCTGTTTTGACTTTATGACATCAGTTTTGACTTTATAACACTTAATCTGATGCCATGCCACGCCAGTGAACAAGTTCACTGCATCGCCCATCTCCCTGGAGAACATCTGTCCAAACTTCCTTGGACATTTTCTTTAAGAAAGCAGATAAGACTCCAGAAAAGCCTGCAGCCAAGACTCCTGAGAAGACTCCAGCCAAGAATCCATCAAAAAGTCCAACCAAGAGCCCTTCAAAAAAGTCCAGCAAAGTCACCTCAAAGAAGTCCTTCCAAATCAATATGATTGTTATTTACAATATAAATACATTAATGTAGCTATATTACTCATCTATAATTGATTGAGTACAAAAGTCTGGGTTATCTTTGGTGAAAATAGGGTATCAGGCCTTGGTTCAGGAACCAATCCCCCATTTATAACATTGTTCCTATGGGTTTTGAGTTATGACATTTTGACTTGAGACACAGTTTTCACCAACCAGTTGTACTGTAAGTCCAAGGACTGCCTGTATCAAAGAAAGAGAAATGGAGCACAAGACAAAGGAGATCAATTAAGAAATACTGGAGTAATATATTAATAACTCAAGATAGGTGAGGTACCAAACTGCCATTTTAACTCCAACTTATTTGAACAGGGCTGTCCAAGTAAGGCCTGGGGATCACATGCAGCGCCTCAAATGATTAGCTTGCAGCCTACAGGCTCCTGCTTGGCTGCCCCTGCCCCTTCCCCCATTGCTCCTTCTGTGGCAACCAGGAGGAGTCTGCAGTGCCCAAGCTTCATGCACAGCAAAAGGGGGAACTGGTCTACCTTTGCTACAGGTGGACAGTGAGTACAGTTAGGATGGGGGCTTGGCAGCCCAGCCTTTGGCCCCCCTCCCCTGTACCATGCAGGGAACTGGGCTGACTGGGACCTCTTACAAGACATGCCATTCATCATTCCTCCATGCAACCATAGTTGCAAGGGAAATTATTTTATCCAGAGGTCAAAAAGCAAAGCATTGCACATACTAGAATAATTTTTAATTTAGATGACCATACACTCCCACAAGGATAACACACACAACTTTTAAGAAATCAGAGCTCCACTTTCAAAAATGTTAAACTTAGGAAAAATCTGTAACCCCAATGGCTGCTCCAGATTTTTTTTCTACCCCTCTCTTTTTTTCACTCTTTTTCTACCTTCCTTTTCTATTTCCCGTTCCAGCCTTTTGTGCATTGTCCACAATTAATTGTAAGGTATTGATTTACTTATTTCACATTTATTTTAATATTACCTTAACTTTACAGTTTGCAAGTCTTGCATTTCCTTTTTTTGTACATTCTGGGTGCATCTACACATGCATTTCCTGTGCATTAAATTTACTGCATAATAAATTACTGCACAGTAAGAAGATTTTAGGCCAGTGTCTACATGTGCAAGCATTAAAGTGCAGTGACACCGTGTTTGGACTAACTTGGGAGTAAAGTTAGTTAGACTGACTGGGAGTAACGTCCACATACACAGTGTCACTGTAATGCATCTGTACATGCATTAATGCATAGTAAGTAATCGAGTATAAATTGGCTACCTGCATGATGCAGGTAGCAAATTTATGCCCAAATTGGCATAAGTCACCATAGTTACTGCACGGTACACATGTGCACATGTAGACACAACCCCATAGTGCATAGTAATTTTTGGGTACTGCGCAGTAACTTAGGTTACTGAGCGGTATATGTGCATGTGTAGATGTGCCTAAAGTGTTGCTTAGCAGAGAGAAATGGCTTGGGACTGTGGCGACCTGGATTCTAATTCTACCTCTGCCACTGACTTGCTGGGTGACACTGTTCAAATCACTTCACATCTGTGCCTCTGTTTACTCCACTGTAAAATGGGGTAATGACAGTGACCTTTACAAGATGGTTTGAAATCTACTAATGAAGACTGCTGTATAAATATGCAGGTATTAATATGTATTTCAGTTGTTGCACACTTCTAGCCTTTAAAATCACCAACAGAATTAAACTGAGGCCTTGGGAGTTATATGCAAGTAAAAGACAAGCTTTGGTATTTAAACTATGATAAAAGTGAGCAGAAATATCTCTTTAGAGAAAATTTAGCATGCTTAAAGTATTGGAAGTGGCTATAAACAAACATGTTTGCATTGCTAACTACAGCAAATGTGGATCAGGAAATTAAAGAACTGTACACAGCATAGCAAACTGCTGTTTGCGGTCTTATTTATTTAATTAACTTGATCCCTTAACTGGAAGAGAGAGAGAGGTGTGTTGAAATCACATATGCCAACCTAGCTATTTTCTACAATCCATTAGGCTTTATTTAACACAAAATTAATTATGCTGCCATTCTAGAATTCTCTCCCAAAGTGCTTTACATTGGCATCAAGGACATACTTGACAATCTTGAGACAAAAATGCCCTTGTCTAGTTAAGTGACTAGTAGGAAATGTGAAGGGGCTGGAGGGAAGTCATTAATTAAGAACAATGTGAAGCATGGAATGGTAATCCTTCTGAAACTAGGTAACATGGCTGCAGGTAGCCATCATCATTGAAGTACTTAAGATCATTATGCAGTACCAACATTCAAATCTACATTTTTATGTGTGACTCTACTCCAGTTGACAGCTGTGAAAGCTTAAAAGAAAAATGAAGAGCTTTAAAGAAAAAAAAGCTGATTTGCCAGAAGTTTACAGGCTAAATAAACTTTTATTAATTACCCCTACAAGTTATGTTCATTTGTTTGTGACATTGGCAGTTTCAATATGGGCATTATTTTTAAAAGTTCTGATTTAAAATTACTTCTTTTATAGTCCTCATCCCACTGGCGCAATGTCAACCTGGTCTGTACTTTTGACTTTGAGCCCTGATCCAAATGCATTTCAGATTAAAAAAAAAAAAAAGCAAAAATATGGTAAGCCAGCAAAAATGTAGCAGAACAAGCAGCTCATCTAACTTAGTACTCTTACTTAAAATCCATCCTGTTCAAAGGTAAAATAACCATCAGAAGATTGGAATGTCACATTGCTTCCAAAAAGACGGTATCCTGTTAACAACCAATAAGTGTTTGTTGTTCCAGAATGAGTGTCATTTAGCAGTCAGAGTAAAATATTACATTAATAAAACCAATGTACATCATCATTATAGAATCATAGAACCATAGAAGCATAGAAGAGTAGGGGCAGAAGCGACCATCTAGCCCAAAACCCTGCTGGATAATCTCCGTCCAAATAATCCCACACAAGTCCTTCTGAAAACCACACAAATTAATTCTGTCACATAGCTAACAGGCACATTGCCCAAAGACACCAAAAGCCCCTAACACGAAACAATAATGACATGGGGAATAAGAAAGGAGGGGAAGAGTGCAAGAATGTTTTCCAGTTTATGTCAGAGATGTTACCTGGTCTGTATCAAATCTGGGAAGTGGAAACAACAAGGGCTTTTCTGAGACTACATCTCAATTGATTCTGTTTCAACACCAATCAAACTGTCAATTGACTCATCAGATTCATAAGCTGATGGTTTCATCCACATTTTTTTACCAACTCATATGACCAATTTCCACATATCAACTATGTTTTCAGCATCGTCATCTTATAAGATACATTCTCCAGCACCCAAACAAGTGTTACATCCTCTTTGGCATGTTCTTCTGATTGAACAAAATTTTGAAACCTTGTACAGGGAGAATGACTTCACTGAACAAGGCTGGGAAATAATCCATTGCAATTCCCTTCTGGGACACAGACTTTGAGAAAATTGTGTAACTTCTCTCTGTGTTACTACATTGCAGCTGTGGAAACAAAAAATCAACTATATGTCAGTGTTCTGGGGAAGTATAATTCATTAGTATTTGAAAGTGTTTATAGTGTTTTTGGAAGGAAGACACTAAAAAATTGCAAAAGAAGTAAACACCATACATTGTAACCTGACAGAATGAATGAGGCTGTGGGGCTCAGGGAGAAGAGAAGCATCAGATCATATGAACAGCCATATGGGGTCAGATCAAAGGTCCATCTAGTCCAATATTCCATCTTAGGACAGCAGTAAATAGCAGATGCAATTTTGCCAAGATGCTGGAAGGAGGCTGCTAATCCACTACCAAAAACCATGGCTTTTCTGTGGAGGAGGAATAATAATGAATTGAGCCTCTGGAAAATTGTGACTTTTGCTCTGTTTGATAATTAATCAAATGCTAAAACACCTTGACAGAGGCTCCTGCCCTGACTGCAGGAACTTCTTTAGAACAAAAGGAATCCTCTAATATACAGCAGCACTTTTTGAAGTGTGATAGCAGTAATATATTGGGTGGGAGGTTGTGCACTCCACTAATGAGACAAAACAGAGATGTTGCAAATCCTACTGTGGACTGGGGTTTTGTGAGGTGCCATGCATACTTTCTTGGCTAAAGACAGAAGTTATACGTAAACTAGTATAAGTCATTAGAAACCAGTTTAAACCTGTAACAGAACAGAAGTTCAGCATACAATACCAAGACCAAGATTCCAGACAGACTTGGGAAAAATGCCGCCAGACCTAAGATCAGAGAGGACCAAGTTAGAGAGCTTCTGGAGGGGGTGGACATGTTCAAATCAGCAGGTCCAGATGCTCTCCGCCCCAGGGTGTTGAGGGAATTGGTAGGGGTTATAGTGAGGCCACTGGCATGGCTTTATGAGCACTCGTGGTGCTCTGGCCAGGTGCCAGATGACTGGAAGAAAGCCAACACGGTCCTTATCTTTAAAAAAGTGAAGAGGGAAGACCTGGGCAAATATAGGCCCATAGTCTTATTTCAATCCTAGGGAAATTCTTTGAGAAGATTATCAAGGAGCACATCTGTGATGGGCCAGCAGCAGGGATGATGCTCAAGGGCAACCAGCATGGTTTCATTAGGGGCAGGTCCTGTCAGACCAACCTGATTGCCTTCTATGATCAGGTCACAAAAGCATTGGAAGCAGGTGTCATGGTGGATGTAGTCTTTCTGAACTTCAGCAAGGCCTTTGACACTGTCTCCTACTCCATTCTCATTAAAAAACTAGGTGACTGTGACATTGATGCCTACACAGTCAGATGGGTTGCAAATTGGCTGAAGGGTTGTACTCAGAGGGTAGTGGTGTACAGGTCTTTTTCAACCTGGAGGAAAGTGGGCAGTGGAGTCCCCCAGGGCTCAGTCCTTGGGCCTGCACTGTTCAATTTCTTTATTAGTGACTTGGATGATAGGGTGAAAAGCAGCCTGTTTAAAATTGCTGATGATACCAAGATTAGGGGTGAGGTGGGCACACTAGTAGGGAAGAACAGATGTGATCTCTGGGGCCTTATGTGTTGCACAGCCTGTTGGGCACATAGCCCTGTCCCTCAACTTGCCTGCCAAGACTTTGATGTTAAACTATCAAGAGAGAGCGTTCAGTGAAGATCTTCCTGGGAGGGCCTCCAGATAAATGGTAGTACTTACAATTGTTAGGCGCAATGTTCCACGGGGCTCCGCCTCCCCTACAACCTGTCCACTCACCAACCAGATGGATATTCGGAGAGTGGGGTTTTCAGCCCTGTGGAGTTGCCCGCAGCTTGCCTCGGGTGAGGTCCCACATCGATGTGGACACAGATGACACTTTTCCCGCTGACCTGGCAGCACAGCCCACCTTCTCTAGGCTCATTGATTTCCTTTTTTTTTTTTTTTTTTTTTTAAAGAAATACTCCCCTGAGGAGGAGAGGGCTGTGGGGGCTCAAATGCCTCCTCTGCCCTGCTTCCTATGGGGTGCTTAAATGCTGCCCTCAGGCTGCCTTCTAGCAGGGAGCTGGAGGGCTTCCCTGCTCTGCCTCCTGCAGAGGGTGCAGGAGTTTCCCCTGCATGACCTGTGGGAGCTGTGCAGGCTGTGCCACTCCTCTTTCACGCTGGAGCCTCAGCACATCTAATGTGCTGCCCACCAGCACACTCGCTCTCCGGCTCCTCCTCCGCCCTGGTTCCGGCGGGGCTTTTCAACTCTCCCGCAGTGGCTGGTACAGCCGCCGTGATTGATCCAGCTGTTCCCCATGTGGGAAACAGCTGATTAAACAGCCGGCATAATGCCGGCTCATGTGGCTGCGGCCGCAGTCCTGGCTCCTGCTTTGGCTGCCCAGCAGGGGGTAAGTCACCCCCGCTGGGGTTCTGTTTCTGGGGTTTGGGGCCCGCAGGGACTACCCTCTCCCCTTTGGGAGCCTGTGGTGATGCCTCACTGCCACAACAGAATACAGCAGGACCTGGACAGGTTACAGGGGTGGGCTAAGGAAAATAGGACGGGTTTCAATACTGACAAGTGCAGGGTGCTGCACTTGGGTAGTAGGAACCAGAAGCACAATTATAAGCTGGGAAACTCCCTTCTCAAGAGCACGGTGGCAGAAAGAGATCTTGGAGTCATTACTGACTCCAACATAAACATGGGCCAACAATGAGAGGTCACGATCAGTAATGCTAACCATATGTTGTCGTGCATCCACAGATGCATTCCAAGCAGGGCCTAGGAGGTGACCCTCCCCCTCTATGCGACACTAGTCAGGCCGCAGCTGGAATACTGTGTTCAGTTCTGGGCGCTGCATTTCAGGAGGGATGTAGACAGCATTGAGATGGTCCAGAGGAGGGCCACCCGCATGATCCAGGGATAACAGGGAATACCCTATGAAGAGCCCCTATGGGACCTTAACCTGTTCAGCCTTCAAAAGAGAAAGCTGAGGGGGGACCTGGTGGCCATCTATAAACTCACTATGGGGGACCAGCGGGGTTTGGGAGAGACCCCCTAGCACTTCCCAGGCTATTCCCGTGGAATAACGGCCACAAGTTGTTAGAGAGTAGGTTTAGACTAGACATCCAAAGGCACTACTTCATAGTCAGGGCAGCTAGGATCTGGAACCAACTTCCAAGGGAACTGGTGATGGCTCCTACCCTGGGGGTCTTTAAGAGGAGGTTAGACGTCTACCTGGCTGGGGTCATTTGAACCCGGTTTTCTCTCCTTCCCAGGGCAGGGAGTCAGACTTGAAGATCTACAAGGTCCTTTCCGACCCTACTTCTATAAATCTATGAATACACTGGTTTCAAAAGTTTAAGATAAGCCTGGATGGAGGCAGCATCAAACTCAGACTAATTTAGGTTAAACTGGTCTTTGGAATTTCTGTCCCAGATCCCCTTCTGACTCAAGTTATGTCCCAGTCCCCCAGAATCCCAGGATGCATTGCCCCCCACCCCCTCCACTAACCCCTCTCACAGGGTAAGTGGACTAGCTTTGGTTGTGCTGCCTGCTCCACCTGAGCTAGGGGCAGCCTCATCCCAGGGCTGTCACAGAGCTAAGCTCCCCTAGTCCTGCTTGTACCTATCATCCCTGTGGGGCAGCTGGGGGGACACAGCTCCCCAGCCCTGGTCCCCAAATCCTGGTCTCTGAGGGTTGTCCATTCCCCACAGGACAGACCAGTGCAAGCATCCCCCTCTGAGGCCGTGATCCCAAGCCAAGCATCTGCCCATGTGAGAGCAGCTCCAGGTTCTTGGAGGTTTTCCCTGGCCAGCTGGGATTCCCCCATGCCCTAGTGTGCCCAGCTGCAGAGGGGTGAGGGGTGCTGAGGTTGGGGTGGGGGTCTTTGTTCCCCCCTCCTTCCTGTGTGTTAGTGACTCATGCTGGCTCAGCTAAGTGGAGTCAGGGAATAACACCAGTAGCTGGACAGACCACAGCTCAGGGAGATCCCTAGGCTTGGGGGCTGCCCCAGGAGAACAGGGCTCCTTTCCCCCTCTCCTGTGTGCATCAGTGACTCACACTGGCACCACCCTGCAGCGGGGGAATTACCTTTGCACCCCCCTGTGGAGCTGCCTGGAGCTGGCAGCTGCCAGGTGCCTGATGAGGACAGCCATTTTGAATCAGGGGCTGCCCATATAAACAGGGCAGTTCTGCTGCTGGAGGCCAGGCAACAATATCACCTGGCCTGAGGGCTGCTGGTATCATCTGGTGGTAAGGGTAGGAGCTGACCCTGGATGGTCAGGAGGCTCATGGTCCTGGGTGCAACCTAAAACTGCACCATGCCAGGAGTGGGTGGCCTGGTGAGGCTCTCAGTGGTGTGGGAGGTCCCAAGAAATGCCAGGCCAGTTACCACCCTGATGAAAGGTGGCTCAGGGTGCCTTAACAGCTAGCCCCCACAACTGGGTGGGTTACCCCTTGCTGAAGGGTCAGGAAGGTGAACCCCATGGAGAAAGTGAGGCCATAGACTCACGCCTGTCTGAACTTCCCCTGACTGGTCCATGTTGAGGCCAGCACTGGAAGAGTCAAAAGGCTGGGCTCCCACCACGAGGCATACCCAAGAGCTGCATGCCTGGGGTTCTGGCTGGTCTGGAGCTGGGCCAGGGCTAGTGAGCCAAAGGTCCCGGGGGGGGGGATCACACTCGGAGGGGGAAGCAGTTCAGGGAGCTATACTGCCCAGTATGAAGGTGGAATAGACTGCCTGAGGGGAGGAATCCAGGTGGGGTTCAATTAGAAGGAGTCTGGGGCCCAGTGTAGGGGCTGGTGATCATGATAACATCAAGATGCTATCAGCGAGGCTTGGGCTGTGGTGTAGGGGAGGAATGGAGCTTCAGATAGCACCCCCTGGCATCAGGGCAGGAAATGGGCAGCCTCCCACTTAATAGCATCATAAACTAATTAATTCCAACAAGGCATGGTGGACGAGAAGGCAGGCGGTTAGCCCAGAAACAGGTGAGTGGGCCACAGTTAAATTGGCCCCAAGAAGGCCCCCTGTTACACGCCCCCCACCCATGGGTGGGCAGACCAGGGTTTAAGGGATCCCAGGCCAGCCTGGGGAAAAGTATGGGGCTCCTTCTGTGGTCAGATGCCCAACTCACGAGGCTAGCACCAGGAGTGGGGCTCTTTCCCCGTTAGGCTGGCAGACATCTCTAGCACCCTATGCCTTCTGGTCTGGGTCAGTGCAGACTTCTGCCCATCTTTCCCAAGTGAAAACTGAATCAGTTCATTATTGGCTTGATCTACACATCTTAGAGAAATCTACCAAGGTTGAATCAATTCCATCTCAGGCTTTTTGACTGTTTGTACTTAGCCTTTGTGCTTATTTTACTGGTATGACTTGTGTGGTTGTGTTGGAAACCCGGTATGATGTTGCATCCATTTATGTTACTGTTATCACTGTATAGATGATGTTATTCTTCTGGACGTGTTTTAGTCAGAGGAATTTAGGGGTGCGGGTGCTTGAGGAAAGAAAATGGGTGTAACTGCAAAATATGTCTTGCTATTGTGATACTAGGGCAAGGACAATTGTCACTCCCTATCGCAAACAGAAGGGGCAGCTGGTGAGTTGGGCACCCAAACTATTTTCTGCTTTTAAGGGGAAAAAGAATGGCACAACAGTGAGGGCATCTGACAGAAATGACTCCTCAACCAGAGGAAGGCCAGGTGTCTCAGAGACAGAAATTTCTAGAGAATTCCGGAAACTCATGAGGAATTGGGACAATGCTGATGGCTGGCTTGGAGATATTTTGTAAGGGCTGTCTGTTAGGTAGTGAGAGTCTTTGGGTTTTTCTCAAGCTGGAGAGGAATCCATGGCCCCAGCAGTCAGGGCTGGTAGAATCAGTAGGAAAGCTAATCTCTAAAACCACTGGCAGGACTCTCTGGGAGATAGGTAGTAGCCAGATTCATAGATTGTTAAGGGCTGGAAGGAACCTTGTAGATCATCGGGTCCAGCCCCCTGCACTAGGCAGGAAAAGACAACTGGGGTCAAGTGACTGTCCAGTCTCCTTTTGAAAATTTCCAGGGTAGGTGACTGCACCACCACTGGAGGGAGTTTATTTCACAGTCTGGACACACTGACTGTGAAGGAGTTTTTCCTGCAATTGAGCCTGAAGTGGCCTTCCAGGAGTTTGTACCCATTGCCCCTGGTCTTCCCCGGGTGCCCTGGTGAACAGCTGTTCACCAAGTTCTTGATGCACTCCCGTAATGTAATGGTAAGTCACTACCAAGTCCCCTCTCAGCCTTTCTTCTGTAGTCTAAAGAGGTCCAAGCCCCTCAGCCTCTCCTCATATGGCTTGTCTTGCAAGTCCCTTATCATACAGGTGGCCCATGGTTCCCAGAGTTGACCCACAGGCAGCGTGTAGGGTATATCAGATGGCCCTCAAAGCCACATGCATCTCCTGCTCCAGCCACTGTAGGACTGTGCCACACACAGCTCCCACTCCAGCACAAATCTTGAAATAATGGAGCTGCTGCTGCTTGCAGCACAACCCCGAAACATCTGCATGCCATTTTACCACTCCAGGTCTATGCTGCATGGGGCCACCAGAATGAGCAGAACAGGACTATGATGCATTCAGTGCTCACTCCAGCCAGACATGGCATACAGGGCTGATCTGTTGATTCAATCCAGCCCCTGAGACCAGATGAATTTGACACCACAGTTATTTCCCCTGGTATTATATAATAAATCCTTTTGTTATTTATCCCCTTACTGATTGCCTGTGGTAAAGAGGAGTTTCTGGGAAAGTGATAGTCTAGGTTTATCCATTCTATGAAAATGGGAAGCCAACAATTTTTCCACATCCCAGAGAGGAGGCCACCTAGGGCTGGCAGAGATTCCCTTGCTGCATCTGTGAGGGTAGTAAAAGGGTAGTGGAGCTGAGGCTTCTGGAGATAGGCATGAGTGTTGCGTGCCTTCTGAGGGTGGGGGGTATGGTGAGCTCCCACAGGCAGTGGCAGAGGTGTCAGTGGTGGGCTGAGCGTGGAGCTCCCACAGGAGGTCCCGGTGGTGTTGGTGGCGGGGGGTCGAACCGACCAGCCCACAGACCCCAGCAGCAGCAGCAGCTAGTGGCAATCTGTGACGCCCCCCCCCCAGACAACGCTGGCAGCAGCAACCAATCTCAGGCAGTGCACATGCAGCCGCATGTACCCCTTATGCATCGCTCTGGGAGATAAGGAGTTATAAGAGGGCAAACCTTGTTCTGTTCCTTAGGACAAGTAGCAGGACAGCAGGAAGAAACCTGGGATGCTGGGAATGGCCCCTGGAGGGGCTTGAAATAAGAGGTGTTTTAAAAATAAATTTAAAAACATGCTATGCAATACAATGCATTCTGTGGTATACAATGCAGTGCAATGACTGCATCTATTGTGTCTAATGATACTTTCATAAATCTGGAAAGAGAACTTTAGTATATCTTTATAAGCAGAAAAATCTTAGCAGTGCCCATCAAATCACTTTGTGATGTTGTCAAATTACATATTATCTGTCAATAACCTAATAGTTTAACTACCTACTAAATTTAGGGCATGCTGACATAACTTGCCTGCTGCTCCCAAGACTGCTGCTGAGAAGTACTTCTTGTCCATTCACTCCCACTCCACACACACCAGTCCCATAAATGAGGTTGTGAAGCTGCTTTAAGTGCACCCCCTGCTACCACTCAAAATCTCTGGTTTGGCAAGCAAACAAGCACTGGAGTGGCTTCTTTCTTCTTGTGGGCTTGGCACATCAAGTGTGGAGGTAGGTGGGTTAGGCATCTCTCAAATGCAGTGTTAAAGAGCTCCAAGAAAGCATTGGAAACATATCTTCAAATTCTTATAATTGAAAAACCTGCATATGTTCTCTCTCAAAGTTTCCTAAGAAGATAGAGATGAACTCTGAGTCCTCATGCAAGGCATCATAGAAAGGTTGCCAGAGACTCTTCTGACCCTCTAAGTACTATCCCATGCTACTCATTCATGTGGACAGTAACGGGGCAACCTTGAGCAGATCAGTTGTGACTACATAGCTCTGGGTGCAAAGGGGAAGGGGAAGGAGGCCCAAGTGTCCTTGCTGATCCTTCCCATCAAGGGTAAATGCCTGGCTAAGAGCAGATGCATGCTGAAGATCAAGTCATGGATGTGTAGAGGTGTTGCCAACAAGGCTTTGACTTCTTCAACCAAGGGAAACTGTTGCAAGAAGATGGAGTTCTGGGGTCCACCTATGAGAGACGGTTTGCTAACCTAGTGAGGAGAACTTTACACTAGATTCACCAGCAGATGGAGACAAAACCACAGAAAGATAAGTAAAGAGCCAGAGAATCTCAGTAAAAACTTATTAAGGGAAGAAATAATTGTTGGAGTTTCAGATACTCTGGAGAGCAGACCTAAGAGCCAGAATGCCCTGGATAGGCTGGATAAATTGTCCACATTCAAACAGATGAGATTCAACAAGAGACAGAATAATTGCATGCATGAATTAAGACTAGGGAATGATTGGCTAGGCTGCTGTACTGCAGAGGTGGACCTAGGGGTTCACTGGGCAATACAATGAATATGAGCCAACAGTGTGCTCTTGTTGCAAAAAAAGCCAACAGCATACTGGATTGTATCAACTTCAAAAAGGCCATGGACAGATTAGAGAGAATCCAGTGCAGAGCAACAAAAGATGATTAGGGTCCTAGGAAGCAAGACTTATGAGGAAAAGCTGAAAGAACTAGGGTTATTTAGTCTGGAGAAGTGAAAACTGAGGGTGGATTTGATAAGAGGTTTCAAGTACCATAAGGACAACTATAGAGAGGATGGAGATGGGCTTTTCTCTGTTGGCAAAGGGTTGTAACCCGAGTATACCCAAGGGTGTGCCTATTCTCAATTGAATGGGATGGGTAGGCAGGAGGGGGTTCTGTGAGAGGGATGCCAGAATTTCAAGCAGATCCCTCTTTCCTCTATAGAGTTAGCCCAAGCCCAAAGTTTTTAACTATATACAATTTATTAAAAGTAAATATCATATATGTATATTTACACAGAGAACACTAACCTAAATCCCAATACAACATTTCAATTACCAATATAAGGCACAAATACAAACAATCTTAATAACCTCTCCCTTAATATTCCTTAATATAATCTCTGACCCATGGCAGGAGATAGTCCTCCTTCCAATGGGGTCCCTTGGGGGGTGTCCAGGAAGCACCAGGGGCCCCTCCCCTTAGGGCCATGACTATGTGGGGGGGGAGAGTGCTCACCCAGCCCCTTCTCTGGGGTTGCCTGCCCCAAGCGTCTTTCCCCTGTGGGACCCAAGGGCTCAAAGACTCACACTCCCTCAGGTGGTAGTGGTCAGGGCACAGCTCAATGGGGTCTCCTCTGCTGGAGTACCTCCCCACGCTGTGCCCCGCTCTGGGCACCAAGGGCTCAGCTCCTCTCAGCTGCTGTACCACTGCTGCTGGCTCCTGTGTGCTGAGCCTCACACTGTAGCACTACTATTTCACTGTGCCCTGGCTCAGCACTGAGGGCTGTCTTAGCACAGGCTGGGCCCTTCAGGCTCCAGCCAGCCATCCTCACAATGGGTGGCTAACCTGAGCAGCCTCTGCGGCTCCCTGACTCCCAAGGCTTGGGCCCATGAGCTGCCCTGCACACGGTGAGACCTGGCTGCTTGCTGGGCGATGCGGCCTGAGCCGCCTCATTGTGGCCCCCAAGGCCCTGCTGCTGCTTGCAGCTCTCAAAGCCTGGGCTCTGTGCACCAAACTGTGCACTGTGATGGGCCCCAGCAGTCACACTACTCCCAGGGCCAGGTCTCTGCGCACTGTCCCTGTGTGCCAACAACAGCCCAAGCAGTCTTGCACCACTCCCAAGGCTGCTCCTCCAGTGGCAGCTTCAGGAGCCTTGGGCCTATTGGCTGCTGGGGGAGAGCTCCCCAGCTTTTCTTGGCTCCGCTGTTCTTGAGTCCCTCACTGCATCTGCCCCTCGTGCTAGGCACACAACTCTTTTTATACACTCCAGGGCTCCATCCCTGAAGTCTTCTGGACCTGACAGTTTAGTCTTCAATCAGGTCCAGGGGAGCTCTTCTCCCTCTCCCTTCAGGAAAGAGGCGTGACTTTATTTCTCCTGCTGCCTCCTGATTGGTGGATGGGCTCCACCAATCAAAACAGAAGGATCTCAAGCCTGGGACTCAACCCAAGCTCTGAAAAGTGAGCCTGCTAGAGGGACAGAACTCGGAGCAATGGTCTCAAGCTTTATCAGGGGACAATGTAGGTTGGAGATTAAGAGTAAATTTCTTACCATGAGAGTGGTCCAGATTGAAACAGATTACCTTAGAGAAACTGTGGAATCTTCATCCTTGGAGATTTGCAAGAACAGGCTGGCAGACACTTGGCTGAGCTGGTTTGGTTAAAGATGATCCTGCCTTGAGCAGAGGGCTGGACTAGATGACCTTGTGAAGTCCTTTCCAGCCCTACTTTCCTTTGATCCTGAGGTTATCTTATCAATACAAATTACACAAATGGGTGTGATTTCCAGTTTGTTAGGCTAGTTTCATACCTCCTTCAGTATTCTCCCCGCCTCCACCCCCAGTATTAAGCTGAACTTGCAAGTCTGCTCTAAACACCCGTATGGAACCCTGTACTGTCTGTTCCTGCCTCAGTATTACCTCATTTTTATTTCAGTGTGACAATTACTATATGTTACTAGAATCGTCGTGTAGAATGACCTGAAGATGACCCATCTCAGAATATGCTGAACTGTAAGCATCATTATAATTCCATTAAAATTAATTACATTCTTACAGTCTTTTCTTGGATTAAGGCTTGTATATCAAAAAAAATTAGCACATAGCAGATTCCGTTGTAAAAACAATGGGACTAAGTTCAGCCCTATTTATGCTTCTGTAATTGCTAATTTTGTCCAAACACAGTATCAGTAAAGTGCATAAGCTTTACAGTGAATACTCAATACAAGTCTGATAGCTATTTCCATGTTATACCTTGTAACCTTGTATAATGCATGCAATGTATTGCTAATACATGACTCCCAGTCAGCTCTAACCCCCTCTGTCTATCTTTTTAAGGACTCCATCTAATTCCTAAGTAACTTCAAGAAGCAGACTTCATGGGACAAAAAAAAGCTTTTTGTAAATTTAAACAACTCCGAGGGGGGGTTTTCTGCAGAAACTTATTGTGGCTTGCACCCCAAAATGAAAGATATGAATGCAGTGGAAAATTCAAGTGTAATGGACCCTCAGAGCCAGAAGTTCAGATCAGTGGAAATGAGACATTCCCCAGTTTCCCAACTAAGACATGGTTCTAACCCAGGAATGTTCTCAGACATGAGATAAAAATCATACTAGGTCTACAAACTGTCTTGAGCAATTTTTTGAGTTTTCATTTTTCTGTCTCTCTGAAGCCTGTGCATTTACAAAAGGAAGGGAGACTTCTGAAGGGACAAAGTTGAATAATATCACCAATGAAAACTGCAAAGCCTAGGACACAGAGAGTTTAGACAAACATATGTTTATAGCAGTTTCAAATGGGGAATACTCTTGCTCTGAATCATATAGCATCTGTTAAGTTATAACAATTACATGTGAACAAGCTGGAAACAATATGTTTCTACTGTTGTGCCCATCTTCAACAAGGGGAGGAGAGAGGACCCAGAGAACTACATACAGGCAGATCAGCCTGACCTCAATCCCAGGAAAAATTTTTGAAAAATTTCTCAAGGGCTTCATATGCAGTAAGGTAGTAGAAGGCAAAATTCTGAATGACAGACAGCACAGCTTTGTTGTGGGTAGGTCATGTCTGACTAACCTCATCTCCTCCTACAACCAGGTTACTTGCCACCTGGATAAGGGAGCTGATATTAACATCATTTACTTGGACTTTAGGAAGGCCTTTGACTTGGTGTCCCATGAGGCTTTCAAAGTAAAACTAGGGGACTGTGGGCTCAACAATTCAACAGTCAGATGGATGGGAAACTGGCTGTGGGGTCAGAATGAGAGTACTAATAGACCTGTGTTGACCTGGCAGAAGGTAGCCAGTGAGGTCCCCCAGGATTTGGTACCTTGGTGCTTTTCGACACCTTCATCAATGATGTGGGGGTGAAAAGCACACTGGCAAAGTTTGCCAATGACACTAAGCTTTGGGAAAGTGTGGCCACTGCTCAGGGTAGGCTTATGATCTAGGCGGACCTAAACAGATTAGTTAGATGGGCAGACCAGAACCAGATGCTGTTCAACACTGAGAAGTGTAAAGTGCTCCATCTGGGGAGGAAAAAATCTGCAACAAACTTACAGGCTTGGCTACACCACATCCAAAAGAACCTGGGGGTCATAATTGACCATAAAATGAATATGAGCCACCAGTGTATTGCTGCAGTTAGCAAAGCAAACAATAAGCTGGCATGCATCTCAAGCAAAACTAAGGAAGTTACTCTCCCGCTCTACTCTGCATTGCTGAAGCTGCAGCTGGAGTACTGTGTCCAGTTCTGGGTGCCGCACTTCAAGAAGGATGTGGAGAAGCTTGAGAAAGTCCAGAGAAGAGCCACTTGTATGATTAGAGGCCTGAAGAGCAAGCCATATGAGGAAAGGATGACAGATATGGCACTGTTCAGCCTAGAAAAGGGAAGACTTTGGGGGGATTTGGTGGCAACTTACAAATATATCAGGCGACAACATTAGGGGCTAAATGAGCAACTATTCACCAAAATGCCCCAGGGGAAAATCAGGAGCAATGGTCATAAACTTCTAGAAGGAAGTTTCAGACTGGATATAAGGAGAAACTTCTTTATTGTTCATGTGACCAGACTCTAGAATAGACTCCCAGCAAGAGTGGTGCAGGCACCTACCCTGGAGATCTTCAAAAGGAGACTGGATGCACATCTTGTTGGGGTTATTTGACCCCAGCAGTCCTTCCTGCCTAGAGCAGGGGGGCTGGACTCAATGATCTCACGAGGTCCCTTCCAGCCCTAAACTTCTGTGAGTCTGTGAATATAAACAAAGTAAGCAGCTCCAACTATAGCACTTCTTCACCCAGGGAAGCTGAAGCAGTTTTCAAATGAAGCATTTAATTCAAACATTTTTTGTTTGTTTGCCAACAATTTTGAAAACATTGGTTTCTAGTTGACCCTAATGATTTTTTGATTTTTTTTATGTTCAGCCATTAAAATCAGAAAATCTTCATATCAGTTACTCCTAATAACCATTGCTCTTAGACACTAGCCACATTTATAATGGTTCTACTATATTTATTAATGCTCTTTGTTAGCATTATATTGAACTGATATTCTTCTTTTACCAATAGGCTGCTAAAGACTTACCATATTAATTACTAGCAATAAGTTCTATATAACCACCATCATTGATTTGCTAAATATGTATAATCACATGCACCAGTAGGGACAGGTAAATAGTAGCTGCCCACATTTTGTAACTTTTAAAAATGAAGCTCAATATATCTAAAAATGATCAATCATAAAACTTCACTTCTCTGCACTGAAAGAAATACAGGGGAATTAATGCCTTTAAGCAGAAACTTGCTGCTGTATTTCCTGAAAACAATATTTGTGCACAGGCCAGACTATAACTCAAAAAAGGGAATTCCCTACAACATATATAATATTTGATAGGACAAGTTTCTTGTCCCAAGATCCAGGAAATATCTGCGGAATTTGCTATTTATGCTGCAGCTAAACCACAAAAATTGTTTAGTTTCTCTGCAATTTAAGTAGACCTCTAACTATAAATAGCCACAAAAACCAATGAGAGACTGGCTGCATCTCTGTGTTTAGAGCACTCACTTGGAATTTGGAAAACCAAAGTTGAAATCCCTGCTCCACTGAATTATCTAAATATCAGCATATCCATACCTGTTATGACCCATATTATTCCATAAATAAATGCACTGAACTTAATTTACTTTATATTGGTCAATGTTCTTTTTGATGTTAGCAAAAAAAGATCTGCAATGAACAGTATAATCCTTTCATTAAATATTTAGTGGGAATAAATCAACGCAAAAACTCATTGTGATCCGTGACTGGATGATTCTGGAGGGAATCTCAAGGGAAGTGAATATGACGGACATGGCTCCTTCCCACATTCAATATAGTGTAATAAAAGCAGGCAGCTGACTCTCAAGCTTGCAGAGCAAAATAAGCAGAACGACCAGCACTTTCTACACCATCTGTGGCTATTGCAAATAAAATGGCAAAACGAGTATCAGATTTCTCTCTGTCTATCTGGAGATTTTTGTAGGACAGATAGTGAGCTGATACTCAATATTTCAGTGGGGAGGAGATTTTCTGCCACTCATCTAGGAAAACAATCAAATATAGCTTTCCACAAGTCCTCAGCCCATCTCCTTTCCTGATCATTTTTAATATAAATACAAAATGTATGTTGCCACCAGAGCGCTGCATCAATTTTTAAATTGGGAATGAAAAGGAATAGACTGATACACAGCAACAGGAAATATTGTCTGAGATGACATTCTTCAGCCTTTTAAGGTAAAACTGTATCCAGCATGTAGCATTCTTCTCTTCTGCATTTTGAACTGGGTTCTCCCCCTACCAGAGTAGGCATGGTGAAATAGACCCCAGAGCAAAGAATCCACACAAGGCCTTTCAACCCTTGCAAGTCTTTAAGGCAAGAGTTGTGGAAAATAACTTGATTCAAGATCTGTTTGGTAAATCTGGTAAGACATACCAGCCAAGTACTTGAAAGTTTTCACAGTATCATTACAAGCACCAGTGCAACATACCAAATCACAGACCTCTGGTTCTGTTTGATTTTCCATACTTCACAATAAAGTGTGAAGGAGAAAAAACACATATACACAAACAGAGAAGGTGGATGAGGGGGTCCCCTGGCCCTTATAACTAAAAGCAGAAACCTTTAAGTATGAGAGGAATAGATAAAATATAATTAGATACAATATAGAGAAACAAGTATAATAAGCACATTAAAAGCCTGAGGAAAAAGGATTAAGAAAGCAAAGAAAATCTAACCCAGCTTCAAGAGCTTCTCTAATTAAAGTGACCACACCATTTCATGCATCAGCACTTCAAAATGGTGTTGGGGGCACTTTAACTAAAGCCTGTTTGAAGAGCTTCAGTTAAGTACCCCCACCATTTTAAACATTTTTAAGTGAGGGGATGCTGATACATGAGATGCAGGGGTGGATGGAGGTGTGCTAATTAGCATGTTCCAGCAGACTTGATTAATTGAGTCTGCTCTGACCCACTGTAATTACAACATGTCAAAAGAGCCTCCCTACATGTCTACAGGCACCCTCTAATGTGAGGTACTTGTTGCAGGGGCACTCTGGTGCCCTGCTCCTAGCAGGGGTTACAGGTTCCGGTTGCCGGGCAGTTTGGTCAGCTGGCCAGAAGGGGCAGGGCCTGGCCTTTATAAGCAGCCAGGCTGAGGCCAGAGGTCAGTTCCCCTCTGGCAGCCTGAGCAGCAGGAAGCTCTGCTGCAGAGCAGAGCAGAGCAGAGCAGAGCAGCCCAGCCCAGTCAGACTGCCCGAGTGTCTGCATGTTGGTACGGGGTGGAGAGAACCCTGACAGGGAGGTATTGAAAGAGGGCCAGGGTGACGCGGAATTCATGTTATAGCCATGAGGCTTATTTTGTGTTATAGACGGTTGGCTCATGGCTTTGTGTTTCTGTTTGGTTGTTTGTGTAACACCGGAGGACCGGGAGAGGCTGTAGGGGTTGGAGGAGGCCTCAGGGGAGCTCCCCAGTAGCGTGGGGGTTCCTGGTGCCCGGGGAGGGCGCAGTAATCTGGTGCCAGTGAAGGCACAGCAGTTTGTGCATGGGAGAGTGGCACTGCATTTTGGGGTGTCCTGACCCCAGCCCCCTCTCCCTCTTTCCTTAGTGGCCCCTTTTGGGGGGAGGGGAGGGAGCTTGCTCGTATTTGCCCTCACCAGGCTCTCTAATCTCATATGCTTACCCTTACCGGGCATCCATCAATGTACACACCCTCACCAGGGCCTCTCAATATACGCGCCCTCTCCAGGGGCTTCTCTGTATACTTGCCCTCTCCAGGGGCTCCAATCATATGCTCGCCCTCACCGGGGTCTCTAATCTTATACTTGCCCCCTTCTGGGGCTTCGCAATAGGCTTGCCCCTTCTGGGGCTTCTCCCGTACAGGCAGTGCCCCACTGGGGCCTGTCTCCCCATGCTCATGCGCTCTCCTGCGCTCACGCCCGCCCGCACTGGGGCCTGTCTCTGCGTGATCCCTGCAGGCTCAGGTGGCTTTGAGTATACGGAAAGGCCCCTGGAGAGGGCACGTATATTGAGAGGCCCCAGAGAGGGCGCGTACATTGATGGATGCCTGGTGAGGGTGAGTACGAGATTAGAGAGCCCAGTGAGGGCGAGTGTAGAAATAAGACTCCCAGTGAAGGCGAGCATACGAGCGAGCCGCCCCGAAAGGGGCCTCTAAGGAACGAGGATAGACACGATAACGTCCAGAACACCTGAGAGGCTTGGGGCATGGTATTAGGGGTGGAAGGAGCCACATGGCACCCATCGGGTAGAGGTGCACCAGAATCTATCCAGATAGAGCAGGGATCAGAAGGGTGAGAGCACCGGGTCCAAGGGGTCAAGTAACGGCAGCCTCCCATTAATACTATAGAACCATCAAAGTCGTGGCGGGCAAGAACGAGGGTGCTAAACAGACAACTTGGCATGGTAGGGGCCCCAGGAGAGATCACGGCCGCTCCTGGGTCCCCGCTCCATGACAGTACTAAATAAATGTGCATTAGGCTGCTCTAATGCACAGTAATGAAAGTGCACACTTTTTTAGTGATGCTTAATGTGCAGTAGCCTATTTTTATTGCACATTAGCGTATTAGCACACTTCTCGGTGTGACACTTTAATGTACAGTAAAATAGGCTACTGCACATTAAAGTGCCCATGTAGATGTCCTAGTCTTTTGCAAAAAAGCTATTTGTGGTTGCTTAGAATGGCAAAAAAAAGCACAATTCAGAACACTAAGAAGCTGATGTCAAATTTTCAGTATGGGCTGGAATCATCTAGTAGCTTTATACTGGAGGACAAACAGTAAAGCTCTCCATCACTGAACTGATTATATCGAGATTGGATGTATTACTAAAGGCAGGCTCTTGTTAATTCCTGCATTGGCCTAGAGCCTGTGGTTAGAGTAAGAAGTTCTATGGCCTTCATTGGTTTGTTCCTTGTGGAAACACCTCTTAAAGCAATGAAAAAAAGTGACCAGTTAAAAAGTATAAAAACTTCAGGGTTGATCTATGTTCATTTGGGGAAGGGGAAGAGAAGAACATGTCAAAGCCTTTCCCCTGAAGTCAGTTTATCTTGTGTCCTAATGTAGGTGTCATATGAGTAAGGATTCTTAACCTATAGGATTAGTCGCCTTTGCTATATTTTTCATAGCTCAAGTTTCATTTTTCTTACACCAGTATCATGTCAAACCACAGATAAATTGCAGATCATTTGCAACCACTTTTATTTCCATTTCTTTGCCAAAACTGGGCAGAAAGCCTAATTCTTATTCTCTCTCTCTTCCTCCTGAAAAATCACTAGGATTTCAACATTATCCACTGTAGTCTAGTTGAGTAATTAATTATTTCTAGCAGCAAAGGTGCTCCACAAGGATTTGAAAAAAGGATGATTAATTAATGTTTGGAAAAATTTTGCACTATTTTATATGTAGGATCACAGAGCAAGAGAGGGTCCAGGAAATGCCAGTTATTGAACTCATTGTCACAATATTTATAAATGCTTTTTGTTAGCATTATATTGAACTGATATTCTTCTTTTACCAATAGGCTGCTAAAGACTTATCATATTAATTACTAGCAATAAGTTCTATATAACCACCATCATTGATTTGCTAAATATGTATAATCACATGCACCAGTAGGGACAGGTAAATAGTAGCTGCCCACATTTTGTAACTTTTAAAAATGAAGCTCAATATATCTAAAAATGATCAATCATAAAACTTCACTTCTCTGCACTGAAAGAAATACAGGGGAATTAATGCCTTTAAGGAGAAACTTTTAAAAATGTTTAACCTTTAACCTTTTAAAAATGTTAGCATAAATTAAGAAGAGATAAGCAATATAGCTTAAATAGCCTCCATGTTACTCACTATTGCAGGGTTTAAAGAAGGAATTTTGCCCTAATGAAATTACTAGATATATTTTTTCTTGCGAAGGATTTAATTATCCTCAAGAGTTTTCTTAAGTTTTACTCTCTGATTGTTGCAGCTGAAATGACTTCATTTTTTTTAGGGTAAAATCAGATATTTTGGTGACATTCATATTGCAGCCCTCTCTGAGCCATTACACTACCAGCCAGGTAGCATTACATGGTGAAATTCACCCCTCAGCATTACAAGCCCAAGTTTTTATAAATTGGGGCTAGTGGAAAATTTTAATGCAGATCTTCTAAGTCCTAATATATTTTGAAATAGGATGTTTCCCCATAAATAAGGACAGCCAGAGTATGCAGGTTTTGAAGAACACCTGCCCCTCATTTCTCAGCACAAGCACCTTTTTCAACTGCACAATCATGTCTCCAAAACAAGATGACCATGGCAAAGAAAACTAAGCATAGAACACAAGTCAGTGGAAAATATTTCAGATGAAGGCTGAACAGAGATTTGAATGTTATGTTAATATCTGATTCCAGAGATTGATTCAAGCAAGTACCTTAATTCCCTTTTTATTACCCAAGCCAATTTTAAGTATATGCAGCCTGATGAAACCAAACCAAGGTCACCAAATCTAATACACTGTGAATACTCAAAAACAATACATATTAATGGAATAGATTTTCATTCAAGGCTGTCAACAATATATTTACTCCAGCCAATGGATTGGCACTGAAATATACATCTTTTCTAAAACAACGAATTTTATACTTCATTGTATGTAAAACTTGAACCAATATTACAATGTTATCATTCACAAAGCCTCCCTCAAAGTTGTGCACAAAATCATCAGAAAGGAAGTTCAAAATGGTAAAATCATCTCATCTTAAGCACATAAATAAGTACAATAAGAAACACATTCTCAAAGGAACTGTGAACATGTGGGTATTCCAGCCCTTCCGCTACAGCATAATGCTATGGATCTTTGTCCCACGCTCCTGCTTGCCTGCCACACCTTTGAGTTGTTTCTCTTCCAGAGATTGGATGACTTGTTGGTAGAAGGTCCTTTGGGATAGGTCCCAGTTCTTCTGCAGAGTTGTACCTCTCCTACACCCTGCCCCTTTCCTCTCAGGCCTGAGATGAACAAAGCCCACGTGGTCTTGTGTGGAAGGCCTCTCTGGATCAGATCTCTGGATTTCTCCATGTCTCTTGTACATTGTTCTCTGGTTCTTGTTCTGCTTCCTGTGAATTCTCTATCCCAGGTTAATTTGCTTGTCAACTCACATAGATGGCATTCATTATACCCATTTCTGCCTTGGTAGCCCCACATCTCTCCTCACATATTACAGGGATTTATTTTGCTAGTCCTTTAGATTAATTTATGAACCAAAAGAAAAGGTAATAATTCCTTCAACCTTTCTTCGGCTGTACAACCAAATCCACTGGATGCCTCTTGGATCCCAGCTGTGGTATCAGAATACGCCCCCCCACCAATCCATATCCCATGGTTTGACCTCATTCAAATATAATGATCACCTTTTTCACAATCCAGACCTAGCCCCATCCCCAAGAATCCTAAATTAATCATGTTTTCTTCTTTACTTTCCCCAGTAACCTCAGACAGACAATAGCTTAATCTCTTTTCTTTTTCTTTTCTTTTTTTTTTCTACATTTCTTATCCTTAAATTCGCTGGATCTTCACCCACCGGGGTTTGTCTTTGAACTTGGTCACCATCTTCATGTCTTGAGTTCCTTGCCCCATCAGCCTCTGCTGAGTCTATGAGAGAGACCTCCCTCCAGACCCCACCTCTAGCACTGCCGGTTCGATTCCACTTTCTCCCAGTGTCCACTTTACTTGGCTTTTCTGGCAGGGACCAGCTGCTCTTTTCTTCTGTCCTGGGAGGGTTCGGTAGTATGAGTCTTCTGCTTCTCTTTTCGCACAGCTCCCAATGCTGCAGTGTTTCCCTATTCCCTGGGGAACTCAAAATGCCAAAGGTCTTCTCAGAGCCCCTTTTAAGTTCCCTGCTCTCTTCACCCAGCCAATCAGAGCCAGCTCCCTGGGGCACATGACTCAGTGCTCCTGAAGACATATCCCCCTCCCAGGCTCCCCCCAGACATTTTTCCTAGCATGCCAGAGATGCTCAGCCCTTCAAGAAGTGCTTGGGTGAATTCATTGCCAACATAGCCAGTCCCAGGGGCCCATAGCAAAGGCTTGCACCCATGTGTTCCTGTAATGGGAACATATAAAACAGATGTGGCCTAAACAGGGATTTGCTTGTGTAGTATTGGTAGCTCTGCATGCAAGAGGGTATTGATGTGTTCAGTTTCCTATGTGTTGTAGCCACACAGTTTGAAGCCTCCACTGAAAATCTTGTCCCATGAGACTTGAGCACCTGACGTAGCAACTCAAAAGATAGTGTATAACATTTTGTCCATGGTACCTTACATTCTGCAAGCTTTTGTTCTTATTCAAGCAATACCTGCCTTTGATTTCAAGGGAATCGGTGCACAAGAATCGTAAAACTTTTCACACTGTTCTTGAAATGGAAATATTTACTATGCTTTCCAATGCATCATATTGTCTACATACCATGGCTGGGATACAAATTCTATCTTCAGAAAGAAATCTCAGTGTCTAAGCACAATTGTCTCTTAGGCTGCACTGAAGGAGAAATATGAGGAGTGGGGTTAAATTGTGAATGAAGCTGGTGTTCTGTATAGCTGCAAGTGTCTCTGGCTTCTATATTAAGGTAGACATCAGTGCAGGGAAGTTCTATTCAAGCCTCACTCTGTTCTGCCAGTGCACTCCATTTTTTCTCCTATAATACAACCGGATATTTCAGTCATCAGCTATTCATCATAAGGACCTACAATTATGTCAGTGTGACCATTCTGTATAAAATTAATTCTGCAACAAATTTCATACCATCTAGCTTGTGCATAGAATAGGTCAATCCATACTAACAGTGGGACTGTGCTCCAGACACAGGTTTAAAAAAAACCTTTTTACATTTTTTTTTATATTTGTAAATATTTTCTGTTTTATTTATATTTATATATTGTATATTCATATTATAAGCCAATATAATATCAATTATATATTATATAATTTCACAACATAAATTCTGTGTCCTGTATATAATATCAATTATGTAATGTATATTTCATAGATTTCATAGACATTAGGGCTGGAAGGGACCTCGGGAGATCATCGAGTCCAGCCCCCTGCCCAAAGGGCAGGAAGTC
>NW_017728886.1:161470440-161536197 GCF_001723895.1 Crocodylus porosus
CTCCTGTATAGGGTATAGCCCTCTATACCCGTGGTCCAGTCATGGGTGGAGTCCCACCAGGTCTCCATTATCCCAATGACATCATATTTCAGTTCCATAATTATTTATGTATATGTACATTGTATAAATCATATAAATACCACATTTACACTAATCTGAGCTTTTTTCCTCATTTACCATGAGGGAAAAAATCTTATCTTAGATTTGAGCAACTCCTGCAGCTGCAGCTCCAATACTGGCTCCATCCTGGTCTTGGGGTTGGAGCCGCAACCACTGCCCCACCCCATCACCTACTCCCGTACTACCTCTGACCCACACTGCCACTGCCTCTGCCCTACTCCCCACCACCTTCATTTGGGACTGTAGCCCCCACCTGGCCCACCAGCAGCAGAAACCATGGCAGCTCCAGCTCCAGCTCCAGCTCCAGACCTTGGACCCAGTTCCACCTAGTCCCAGAGTGCTGCTGTCAGGATCGATGGGGGCCAGAGCCAGCATATGCTCTGTGCCCTGTGCTGTCCATAAGCCAGAGCAATGACTGAGGGTAAGCTACAGGGGTTGGGAGAGGTGGGTCCAAGCAGGTCACCTGACTTCACTGCTACCAGTTCCCCTACTGCTGTTTTCCCCTCTGCAGCAATGGGGGAGAGGGCAATTTAAAACAAGACTCCAACAGTTAGATTCTATATATGGTAAACTATAATAAATTTATACATTTTTCATGTGCAGAGTCTAATTATTGGCAGGGTCACTTTAAATTTAAAGTCATCTTGGATTCAGGTAAATATGGTAATATTTACCTGAAATCTGGAAGCTTCAGCAATTAATGCTGCCACAGTAATATTGCCCCCAAATTTCCAGACCCATGGGAAGTTTCATGGGCTAGACGTTGTGGCTATGCGGGCTGGAGTCAACCTGCAGGCTGGTGGTTGGACAGTACTGCTTTTTCCTCCTAGAATATCAGTTGCAAAGCTGAAAGCAGAAAGCAGAATAATTTGTGGGTTGTTTTTTAAATTAGGAACCAACTCATTTCATGGTTCATGGCTGGTGGCTTTGAAGAGTGGGGGCAATCAAAACGTAATCTTACAGTCTAAGTTTAGAGATACTACTTGAAGATGGTTCAAATATTGATTAAAATCCCTTTGAGCCCATTCAAACTAAGGTTTTCTTCCTTGCATTTTGTATTTACTGGGCAATGCATTTAAATCTTCAATGAATTTACAAGCAGAACTGGAATTCTTTACTCCAATTGCTAGTTATAGCATTTGACAAGTCAGTGCTTTTAAGGAATGAGCTATCTATTCATTACACAGAACAATGTAGAATGCATTGCATTAAAAAAGCTTGCCTGAGTCTATCCCAAACATGCAGTTGGTCCAAGAAAAGTTATTATCCACAGAAATCCTTGCCTTTTGTAATAAAAACATTAAATCAAATCCTTGCCTTTTGTAATAAAATTATGTTACTTATTACATTTTCAGTATCATCACATATTTGTTATCTATTATATTGTAAAAAGTGGTGTCATATGATTGTAACTGGTACTAGGTTATCTGTGGAATGAAATCTGAAGGTTTTTACTCAGGTAAAGTTCCTGTTTATTTTTGGAATAATTTTACCTACTAAAAGGATCTCAAGATTTATCCTCATAAGAATATACCCAAAAAAGAGGACTGAAGAGGTCCATATTATGGTAAGTCTAGGATTCAAATTAACGCAACAGAAGGGAATGCCAACAGTTTCCTATCTTGAGGTACACAACATTCTTCCTCAGATGTTCTGCAGGAGTCCTCATCCTGCTTCTATCTCATAAATGCTAGCTCAGATTAAGGCACAAATCAGGAAAAAAAGACTATTTAAAATGACACACAAATGTTTTCCAGAAGATTTAGCACAAAGTGGCAGAGAGATGATATTTCTCTATAGTTCTTGCTTCTTAGGAAGTTCAGGAGATTAGTTGGTACAACAAAAGTGGCATCTAAATTGGATCTAAAATGAGATTCTTTCTAGTGATGAAGCCAAACATGGAATCTGCTGAGTGTAATTGGATCTGAACAGGGTTGCCAATTGTCTATTGATTTATGTAGTCCATAAAAAATGGCTAAAAATGCTTCCCTGTAAAGTCCATAAAAACTAAGAAACCATGAGCTTGATTGAAGACCAGTTGTTGGAACAAGTCTGGATGCAATGGTTGATGACTAGATGAAAAAAGTAACACCGTTTTGTACCTGAGCAGAAGCACAGCTCAACACCTTGCAGAAAGGTCCCCATCAGGACTTTGTGGCCCACAGAAGCCCTTATAACCCCGTCCACACACACACACACCCCCCACCCATCACCAGCCAAATGCTTCCACTGCATACTACTGGCTAGCATCTGCCTGTAACAGCCACTTGCCTCAAAGGTAGGTAGGGCTGTGTGACCCCAGGTAGTTTGAGCCATGAAGTGGAACTGGAAAGGGGAAGGCAGGGGAAATAAAAATTAATTTCCTGGATTTCTGGGTAGGGCTTAAACCAGATTTTTAAAGTTCTGTTACACCTTTAAATCTAAGCTTGGCCCTTGCTGCTGCCATCAAGAGTCTGGCAGGAAGGTTACTTCATATTATGTAAAACATATGTCAGTGAAAAAGTTTGTTGTCACTAAAAAGTTTACAGATTGTCAGTAAAAAAAAAAAAAAAGGGAGATGTTCTTGCGTTCACAATCCTGGATCTGAACTACACCCAAATTTCAGTAGGATATGATGTTATATTTTCATTCCACATCACAAGAATGATATATATTTTTTAAATATTTTATTTTAAACATTTTTCCCCACATAGATTTGTGTGCTTAGTTTTCATGACTAAGGCTTTCAAAAACCACTAGAGATTTGGGGTGCTTCCAAACTAAGGCACCCACTCATGCAGAGACCAACAATTTCAGAACATGCTGGGCATCTATCTTCTGAAAAAACTTTTCAGTCACTAGCCACTTTAGAAAATCTTTTCCTTTCATGGTAAGTGGTTATATAAAAGTAATGGAGTTTTCAACTACTTCAAAGGAATGATGAGTAAAGACCAAAACACACAGATTGGATGAGTTGCTGATACTTACAGAGATCCCTTCTTTTTCAATGACTGATCATTGTTCTCTCAAAATTTTAACAGAGCAGTTATACCATTGATTGCAACTGAACGTCAAATGTCACATTTTTATGGAAAGAGTATAGCAAATGCTTGTTAGTAGCAGTTTATCCTACAGAGAAAAAGCACACTATCCCACATCTATATTTTATTTTACTGGAACTGCCAGACTCCATTATTTCCACTGAAGCCAGACAGTAGAAGTTAATAAAGCAGTCAAATTAGACCTCAGTCTCTAAAATTAAATAGATGTATGTAGCTCATAGTACTATGGCCACACAGGAAAATGACTGGATTCATTTTTAATTCACAGTTTTAATCTAGCATTTAAAACAGGTGAGCACATTCCTTTCTAGTCTTGAAAAGGGAACACTCCAATTAAGCGGTCAGTCACCTAACTTCAAATGCTTATTGATGTTTATCAAAATTTATAGCAGTTAAAAAAAAAAAAAAAACCTGACAGCAGGAGGGCTTCTTGAACTGCTGGTTTCATTTACCATTATTTGGTTGTTGTCATTATGACCCCTTCCCTGCCATACCTCCTCCTTTCCAGTCTCTGTTCTGTGACTCACTCTCTTTCTATACTACTTCACAAAGAACAAAAAGACTTATTGGAGGGGTAATAACAAAAGAAAAAAGATGCTGGTGAAAGAGAGATTTGAAATACAACTGTGGTGTCCATTGGAATCATGTGATAACAGAATATTATGCTACTCAGAGTTGGAAAAACTAGGGCTGCTCTTATGCTACTAGAAGTTTTGAAAAACCAGAGCACTGAAGAAAACGGAATTATTCCCTCTTTCAGCCCTCTTTAGAGTTAGTTTACTGTGAGCCAACTTCTATTCTAATCCAAATAATTTTTACAGTGCTCCTTAACTATAAGTGTAGGGTATTTAAGGGCTAGCAGGCCTAACTCCAATAGTGTAATAAGCGGTGAGTAACCAGGGCACCAGCTCTGGGTACCCACTTAAAGAGAGTGCAAAAATGTTTGCTGCCACCACTGCTGGTGCCATTGCATGCATATAGGTAATTCCTATTTACAGTTTAAGCACCATTATGATGGGCAAATATCCCAATCACAGTGGTATGAAAATTTGATACTTCAAGAACATGAAGAGTTTAGAGTTATATTGTCTTCTAAGTAAAAAGCATATTGTATCAATGATCCACTCTCTGAACAGGCTGCCAATAATTTCCTAGATGAAGTTCAAGGTACTGGTCACAGTTTACAATACCCTAAAAGGCCCAAGTTTATGTTATCAAGGTTACCAAGCCCTCTAACCTTGATGAGTGAAATTACCTCCACTAGCCTGTAATGCTTCCCATAATTTTCCCAATACTAAAGCTTATAGAGGCAACCTTCTCATAAAGGCTCTTCTCTTACAATAGCTTACACCAGAAATATGTCTAAATCTAAAAAGAATCAGGCTTAGAAACAGATCCCAGATATCTTGCACAGAATTTCCAGTGAATGAGAAATCCTAGATAATTGGCCAAAGGAGGACTCCCCATTCAATGTCTTTCAAGATACAGGAGAACATAGCTTGTAATAGTAGTCAGAGTCAACAGATGGCACTAGCACAGAACGTAAAAGACATGGACCACCATTTTATTACCTACAAATACATCTGAGAAACAAATAATTATTCTAATATTAAAAAAGTCTATGTCTGTCTGTCTTTCTGTCCGTAACGCTTTATTTGCACTCTGATTGGCTGACAAACAGCCAATCAGAACATGAAGAAGCATTCTGACAGAAGGCAGCCCACTGCCATGATGGCGGGGACACAGAGGATGGGGGGCAGCTGGCCTTGCCCCCCCACCCTGCTCCTTGCAGGTAATGCAGGGGTGGGGAGCGTGGAGTGGGCCCAGGCCCAGCATGGGGAGAGGGGAGTGGGCCCAGGCCCAACACAGGGGAAGAGCAGGCCTGGACCCTAAGCAGCAGGAGGGAAGGGGGAGCAGGCCACAGGGGGGGAGGGGGAAACGAGGCCCCATCCCCGCCCACTTCCCCCCCATCATTCTTGACAAGGAATTGGCTAGTCTGTAAATATTTATTATGAAATCAGTAACTCAAAATTGTGATTTGAAGTGAATTGGTGTTCCAAAATACTTGACTAGAGCAAGTTGCAATGCTTTCTGATTGTCTTAAATATTTAGTAATGATATTTGGCAAACTTCTGTTCTGTATTAATAACCTTGATTTATTTTATTCAATGCAAAGAAATTATGGTGATAAAGAGTCTCCAACAACACTATGACGGCTATTTCTAGAAGTTCTCCTTAACTGCCAGCACAAGATATCAACAGGTAGAGTTTAGGGGCAAGTGCTTTTGTTAGCTGTGGTATTGTTCTTTTTGGAAACAAAATATATATTACCAAAATAGATCTGTATCTCCAATTAATCTTTCTGAGGTGGATGGCAGCTGCTGTATAATTTCCCAATGGAACTCACAGTGATACATATTGAGGTCAAGAGCTTAGCAGGTTTCAAAAAAGGATTAGACGATTATATGACTCATGAGAGCGTATACAACTACTTTCAATAGGGAAAAAATGAGACAGGATATAAACCCTCAAGCTTCCAGGCATAAGTCAACTTCTGACAAAGGTCTGGAAGAAACACAGATGTCCTGATTATTTCATAATTGTACATTGCATGGTCTGTTGTACCTTCCTCTGAACCATCTACCACTAGACATAGTTACAAGCAGGATGCTGGGACAGACAAACCACTAATTTGATCCAATATGGCAATTTCTATGTTCACATGTCTAATTATAATCAAACCTACAAAGCCAAAATGTATAATAGTAAAGAATGAAAATGGAAAGTACATAAAAGTACAAATATCTTTAAAAGACAATACAGTACTCGTGCAACAATATGATTCAGCAATCTGCCTCCTACACTATATATGCATCACATAGTCATACAGCATGGGTACCTAATTTTACATGCCTCTAAATACATTAGACTAATTTTGAAATCTTATGAGATTTGGGCCTATTACACACACATTAAGATAGGAGTTAAAACAAACAAACAAATCTACTTAACGCTAGGTAGGTATTAGGAAAAGAAGAGAAGAAAAGAAACAAAAAGTGAGGACTAAGGCAATAAATGAAACAGCAATGAAAAAAGTAGTGGGGAAAATGTGTAAGAAACAAGGTAACAAAAGGACCTTTAAGGAAAAGAAATTAGGAAGATGAGCATCAGCATACTGACATCCTAGATGTTCTACTGTGTCATAGTATTCACACATGAAACAAAAGATAGTGTCCTGAAAACCAGCAAAATAGAGTTTCTTTTCTACTTGGAAGACTTTTACAATCTTTGAATTCTCGTCAGCCTGGAAAAGGGTGTATGTGCCCAAAAGCTTGCAAAGAAAGAAATTTTTTTGCTACTATTTAGTTGGTCCAATAAAAGATATCACCTCTGACCCAAGAGCTTTGTGCATCTCTTTTTCTGAGACCAACACGGCTAAATCAAAGATCCCTGAAGACCAGTAGTTTTCTTCAGGGATAAGCAAACAATTCAAAGACTCTACCATCACATTGAGGCAAATAAGGCAATTAAAGTTATTCCAAATAATAAAGCTGTGGACCCAGGTGAGTTGCATCCCACAATTCAGATGAAGCAATAGCAGCCATTGGAAAAGGAAAGCTTTCTGTCAAATCTTTTCCGGCAGCTCACAGTGAGAGGGCTTGACACCAGGGAACTAGAGAATTACCAAATGAAATTTAGATTTAGATTTATCAAAGGGAAAAATATCAAGTATTTGATACTCAACAAGTATTTGATACTGCACAGTTGACAAAGGCTCCAGCACCCAACGACTGGGGTGCATCTTTCTGATATATCCACTAAGGAGCATGAAAGTTGGAGATTTGTATGGAGTGTTTTTACATTAATGTATTCATTTTGCTGATTTAGTTTTCATTTTTACTTTGCACTGAATTTCTGTTTACATGAAAACCATGTCTATGGTACTTATACCATACCCAGTTACCAAGGTATTCAAGGGCTAGATTTTCAAAGTGTTGCAAGGTATTCAAAGTATTTTCAATGCTGCAAAGTATTAAGGCAGTTAAAGTTTAGGGTCTAGCCACCTAGGAGAATTCAAATAATCCAAAGCATCTAAATGTTTATCAGGGGTGACCACCAGGATCTGGGGGAACGTTTGTTCACCAGAGTGGCCCAAGGGATGACTAGGTCGAACGGTCATAAACTCCTGCAAGACCATTTCAGGCTGGACATAAGGAAGAATTTCTTTACTGTCCGAGCCCCCAAGGTCTGGAACAAGGGAGGTGGTTCAAGCACCTACATTGAACACCTTCAAGAGTAAATTGGATGCTTATCTTGCTGGGATCCTATGACCCCAGCTGACTTCCTGCCCTTTGGGCAGGGGGCTGGACTCGATGATCTCCCAAGGTCCCTTCCAGCCCTGATGTCTATGAAATCTATGAAATCTATGAAATAAATGGGGAATCTAAGCTCCCTAAATCAGCAGATTGAGCTATGAGCTTGCTTACATTCCAGTAACACTGAGGTTGGGGTGTGTCTTAAATCCTGCCCTCTCTGGGACAGGACAATTGGGTGCTGTCTTCTCTGGAACAGGGCAGGAACCCAAGTGCTGGTCAACATAGAATATTAAAGCATCTACAGGTAGATTTTGTGGGTCTAAACTTTGTCCAATTCCTGATATATCAAAAATGCTAGAGCAAAACGGAAGCAGCAGCTTCTTACCTGTCATCTTAAAGTAGTTTCTTATTGTCCTGCTTCTTAAAACATAATCCTTAAATTATTTTTCAGCATCAATTATCTTTTGTTTGTGTTGAGCATCTATATCAATGCAAAAATGGCCAGATTGTCCCTACGACAAACCCAGTTTAAAAGGAGTCCTCCATGCACCTTTGTGCCTCTGTAGAGTATGGCGGGGCAGCAGAAGTAGGAAAATCAAACACTCTTGTGATAACGCTTTCCTAGGCATGAGCTTACATATGTAGGATAGTATGCTTTGATAGATTCAGAAGAGCAAAAGTTAAAGAACCATTTGGTGGTCTTCCACCTCCTATAATTTGTAATGCAAAGAGAGTTGTATCTAGGCAAAAATCAACATGCAATGTCTCTGAGTAAGTTTTATGCCAAGACATTTCATGGCATTTGATGATTCATTTAAAATATTTGATTATGCACATTTTGATGAGCTTTAGTCACTGAATAGGCTTGTGGGAGGAAAAAAAATCACCCACCAAGTAAGTAAATAGTTCCTCTCATTCTTCATCCGCAATATTATGTTAATTTTCCAAAGCCACTCTATTTGGTTTGGGAACATTGGTTTTGATGAGTGATTTTCAATTTCTCAAAAACCTGAGTTGCTTCTAGTTCACCTGCATAAATTAACTAAAAAGGTCCAATAAGTAAGAGATTTATTCTATGCAAAAAAGCCGTCTAGCATTAATCAAACATTAGGTTTGGGAAGCGAAGCACTTTTGATGAAATTCAGGAGATACAAAATTAAGGTGGAAAGTTCCATCTTAATTCTGTAAATCTGCTTTTGATTTAATATACCCTCTTTCTTATAGGATGCTTGCTAATTAGTACAACATCATATTCATTTCCCCAACGTGAAATCTTGGTTCTCTGTACAAAGCCAGAGGTAAAAATACACTGCTGTTGAAAGGGAATGGAGTCCTTTCCTCAACTTAGATAAGGAGCATGAAGTATCTGTGAAGCTGAGACAAGTCTGCTGTCCTTGCCCAAGAGAGCTGGGATCCAGGAATAGGTGCCTTTCCAGAAACATTGGCCATGCCCCATCACTCCTCAGGCCTAACCATATACAGCTCTACAGCTCTCAAGGGCATGTTGTCTCTTTTCCAAGCACTCTGTTGCAGAAGAAGTGAGATGTTAATGCCAAGTGTTGGATCTTTCATATATGCTGGATTTAACCCCTGTTCCCCTGTTCCCTGTTCCAGTTGTTTGGCATTGCCTGTCTCCTGCAGGTATTATACTTGACACCATGGAAAATACAATTCCATGAAGTATGAAAAGTCTGTTTGCCTTTTCTTTTAAACCGGAACAAGCTCAAGGCAATCCTTACAGAAAAGACTCACGTGCTATCCTGAAGTTCTGAGAGAACCATCTCACAGTACTCTTGTACATGTCACATATTTTTTCCCTGGTACAAATATTCCTGACAGATGACAGAGCAACATATGCCATGGATTCATAGCTTCATAGATTGTTAGGGGCTGGAAGGGACCTTACAGATCATCGGGTCCAGCCCCCACTGCTATGGGCAGGAAGACAACTGGGGTTAGGTCACCCCAGCAAGGTGACTGTCCAGTCTCCTCTTGAAAACCTCCAGGGTAGGTGACTGCATCACCACTGGAAGGAGTTTATTCCACAATCTCAACACCCTGACTGTGAAGGAGGTTTTCCTGGAATTGAGCCTGAAGCGGCCTTCCAGCGGCCCTCCATAGGTATGTGAGAAATCATGCGGGAAGATGGTCTTGTATTAAATACTCCATTCCAAGTGTAGGACTTTTCTATTTTCCTTGTTGAATTTCATCTGACTGATTTCAGACCATTTCTTAAGTTTATCCAGGTCATTCTGGATTGAACCCTACCCTCCAGAGTCTCTGGACCACACCCAGCTTGGTGTAATCTGCAAATTTCCTAAATCTGCACTTGGTCCCATTGTTCAAATCATTAATGAAAATGCTGTACCTCACAAAGATAGAAAAAGTCATCAATCCCACCGATTGTAATCTTGCACTACATTTTAATTCTAGAAGTGAAAGCAGTGTCCTCTGACAGGAATGCCAAACTACCACAGGCTACCACAAGAAAACTAGTAAATCCAATATTATAATGTACATCAGAAAATAAATTATTCAAGAAGCCAAATAGTTATAGCAGTAGCCAAAGCAGTAATTTACATTGGGATGAACTAAAGTCTCATCAGCTATAAAAGTGGGCATGTTGAGAGAGAAGCTTTAGGGAGAGAAAGATTAATACAGAATACAAAATTATGAGCTGCACCTTAAAGGTTCAAATCTCAGGTGCTCTGAAGGGAAAAAGCTTTGTTTACAACCAAGATTTGAGCATTTTCCATTCTTTTGCAAAGGAAACAGTGTCCCTTTTTCTAAAGTGCTTTTTCACTAGCATTAATCATTTCTATAGACAGACAACCCATGGAAACTTAAAAATAAATAATTGATGTCGTTACACAGCCTGAGCTGGCTGAGTCATTTCAGAGACCATTAAAACAGCATCATGAGCTCAGCTGGCACAGATATCTAGAAATCCCCAGTCTCCCCAGAAATAGGAGCCTTTATTGGCTTATTCTATATTTAGATGAGTGAAACAAAGACAAACTCTTGACGTGAGTTTTTGACAAATCTATGAGAAATCCTTTCTGTAAGTTAAGATGAGACTTCAAATATCACTGTTGTCTATACTCCAAAAGTTTACCATGGAAATAGTGTTTAGGCATTAAAAAGCCTCCAGCATGCACTCTAAAGATACTACGTCTAGGTATGGGTTGGGACGTGCTACTGTCCTGTACACCAGTAAGCGCTTATGAGGTACTTGGTGGATGCACCTATAAAAAAGGTGGAAGAAACACCAGCAAGCAGGTGAAACCAAATTTCTTAATTTGTACAATGTAAAAACTTAAAATATTTTACCATACACATTTGGAGACACTTTGCTCTAGCCATGAACAAAAGGAGCTGTGTGCGTGGACAGTAAGAATTAATCCAAGTTTTTACTTGATCTTAAGGAAACAAAACCCAGACATTACACCATGACTACAAAGGTCTTCCAGGTGTATAAAAGGCAAAACTATAGACTGTAGTTCAATGTACAGTTAAAGTGATCTATTTCCTACTTAGATATCTGTGGGTTATATTAGAAACTTTTATCAGTACACCAACAACACTTAAAGATCCATTTTTTTTAAATACCAGTACTGGCCTAAGTTCTGGTACAGATGTACTTACACCAATAAAAAGTGTTTTTATCTGCCCAAGCTTTTTTCACTGGAGAAATGGAAAAAGCAATGTATTTTTTGTCCACATGACTGGATTGACACTTAGCTGGTTTGACTATACTATGTATAGTTATGCTAGCAAATCCTCTCTACTGTAGACCTCACCTAAGATGATTCCAGCATTACAAACTTGGAAAAAACTATTGCGTCAGTTAGGTGTCAGACTTATCTAGCCCCACAAAATTGGGCCCATAGACCACCCTCCTTCCTCCTCAAATGGCAGATATAGTACCCATCTCTGAAAACAATATTTTACCAAATAGTTCTAAGAAATCTAAAAAGCTTTAATACAAAGAGGTTTTAATAAAATATTCTCCATAAAAAAGTAAACACAGAAAGTATAGCATCTCTATCTAAAGATTTTACAAAATAATCGGCTAACCATCTCCCCCTCCCCCCCACCCCGACTTTCAGATGGGTAGCAAAAATCTGGGCTGGCATAGAGAAAGCCAAATTAAATTTAGCTTGTTTATACCTTTTAGGTTAAGCAACAAATTCTTAGCTTAAATGGCATCATAAAGCATATAAAAATAGCAAGAGTGTAAGAAGTTACAATTGGGACATACACCAGGAAGAAGTGTTGGAAGGAACCTCACTTCTAAAATTATATGTATAGATTAAATTGGCATTGGAAAACATACACCACCACAGAAAAGGATTTGAATAATTATATGACAGGTGGGCCAAGATGATGGAAAATGCAGATAAGAAAATGAATGTCACATAATGCAACAGGCGTGGGGAGGCAGGAAGAGCCTCGCAGATGAAAAGGGCTACAGCATACTGAATAGGACAGAAATGTGGCAGTCATATTCACAGTAAGAGTGATGAAGTCCTGAGCTTACAAAAAATCAAGAAGCAGAGATGATTTAATAACCAAGAAAAAGCTTTCCAGCAATTATATCTAAATAATCACAGGCCTACCAGAATGTCACTGATTGATGCACCACTCTTCAAGAAATCCCCATACAAAGGTACAAGAACAACAATATCTTATTAGATGTTGCATGAGGAGTGTGGGAGAAACTTCTTGCACTTTCAACTGGTCTAATGGCAAGTAGATTTTGGCCAGATACCCATTCTTTTCCAAAACTGGCTCATTTTTGTCTCTGTAGGAAAGGGGAAAGAATACCTTAAAAACACCAATTTTTATATGACTGGGAAGTATGAATAGAGCAGCACATTTGGAAAAGGCATGAAGTAAAGGAGAAAAAACAAACATAGCACTAGCTTCCAAAAAGGTTATGGAGAAAAATCAAGGTCATTAAGATGAATCTAGGTGCTATCCTGGGGAAATGTTGCCTTTAAAAAAATTAGACTCCATTTTCCAAACAATTTTTCTTGTTTCCTGATGATTCTTTAGTACAAAATGTTCAACTGAGGAAGCTAAAATCTGCTAGGACTATCTAGTCAAGTTCCACACACGATGATAGCAGAAGATGTGATGCAATGAAGCTAACAATCCACAATCTATAAGGGACTTCAAATGCTCCAAAAATATAATTGGATTGTTTTTCTAGCAGAAATTCCTGCACTATTACCAACCCTTATAAAATGGCAAAAAAGGACAAACATGTTCATGGCCAAGAAATAATCAATAACCTTTTTGCAATACCCATTGCATATGTAGCATTGCAAAGTATACACTGTAATAAACTGCAAATTTTAATCAGCCATTGTAGAACTAAAAATCAAATCCTATGTGGGCAGAAAATGCTAACTGAAGTTTCTCTCCAAATCTGTAATTAATTGGACTAATTCTTTGTCATATCACTATATATGTCAGTATATCCTACCTGTGTATAACAGCAGTGAATTAAATTACAAAAATATATCATTTATATGCTCAGAGTATGTAATTAACAATCCGGAGGGGGGTGTCTCCAAATGGAATGCTGCAGGGTGGGTTTACACATTACACTAACTTACTCTAGAGTAAACCCACCCCAAGTAGGCATCTTCACATGCCAGGATGCAGGAACAGATTTGCTGCCCTCTCCAGCCCTGCACTGGGCCCCTGCAGCAGCCAGCAGAGCTCTAGGCTCCTTCTGAGTGCTAACCCAGGGACTGGCAGGGAGCACCAGGCCAGCATCCAGCTGTCTCCTGGTAGGGGCTGGGAGATTGCTCCATGCCTCTGGGAGCTGCCTGCTGCTGAGGCAGGCTCTGATGGTGGAGCCTGGGCAGGGACAATGTCCCCCTGCCCCAGCAATAGGGAGCTCCTGGCCCCAGCTCCCAATCACAGGCAGGAGGCTTGGAAATAGCTGCAGGGGTTGGGCGGGTCTGAGTCCCCTGCCCTGATCTATTGGTGGGGCAGCCAGCAGTGAGCCCCCACCTAGGTAGGGATTCCAGTACATAGGGAGACAGGGCTGGGACCTGCTTCTGACTGGTACAGTTCCTAGCCAGTCCCTGGATGTGCAGGGAAGTCTGCAGCCTGGAGTTGTCTTGGGACCACCCAAAACAGAACCATCCCCAACAACCTCTGCAATCACAGAGCTGGGGGCTGGGAACAGGCTTGGAGCAATCAAGGAACCAGGGCCAGGAACAATCATCTCCTGTCCCCTGTTCCACAGGTGCAGACCAGGGGCCAGGAGTTCCCTGCTGCCAGAAGATGCATGAGTTTAAAGATGCATGAGAATGTTTTGCAGTATCATGGGGAGAAATTTTGTATTATCTACATGCTCACTCTCTTTCACACCCTCTCTCCTTCTCTCTCACACACTTTAGTATTTGTCTCCATTATTACCAGCTATAGCACATGGGTCACTGGGGACAATTTCAGGCAGAATTCCTGCCAAGCTTTGATTGTCTGCTGAATACCTGAATTTGAATGTAGTGCATACTACCAGGGCAATTGGAAAAGCCACTTAAATTTGATAACCTCCCCTGGGACTAATGCAAATGCAGTGGTGTTGATTGTGACCTCACTGAGATGATAATCAAGCTTCAGCACATCACGTTCAAGTGGATGGTGTGATGCTTGGGTGTCTGCAAGTACTTCAATCTGATACTTGTTGCTCTGTTAATGACAGTGTGCACTCACTTTAATTATAAATGGTAGGAGGAGGGTTTGGTTTTGGTTGAGGGTGTTGTTTGTTTTTTTCCAAGTCTTAATGATAAAGGATTGTGTTTTTCTGTTAAAAAAATTCAAATCTGAACTTTTTCTAACTCAGGTACATAAAGAAAATTGTTGATGTGCTTCACTCCTGGCTGCTATATGCTACACTTGCTAGGGTAGATTTTCATCTTATAGACTAACCAAAGTAGATTTCACACACACACATACACACTCACACAATGCAAGTTTTTGTGAGCTGAAGCTTAATCTTGACTTCAAACTAACACAGTTAGCTATGTCTCTCAGCTCATGGATGGTACCATATTCTGCCAAATGAAATGAACTGCAATCCATCTACAAAAGTGGTGCTCAACCTTTTGGCCCCATGGGAAATGGTAACTCAAGCTCTGCATGCCAGGATCAGGACCTGGAACCCAGCACCACTGCTCTCACCACCCCTTCCTGCTCCCTCCCAATGGGATTGGACCCCAGAGGCCTAGCACTACTCTTTCCCACTGTGATTGGTCTCCAAGGGCCAATCACCACCTTCTCTCACTGCAGTGCACCAGGATTGGGTCCTGGGGGTCCAGAGCCACCCCCCTCAATGCCACCCACACAAGGATTGGGCCCTGAATCCTGGTGCCCCCCCCCCCTTGCCTAGCCCTGCATGCTGGGATCAGGCACCAAACCCAACATACAGGGCCCAGGGCTTCCCATGGGGCTGGAAATATGTGAGTGGGGGAACAGTGCCACTTCCCTCCTGCCACCAATTTTCTGGACCTGGGGAGTGAGGCACAAACCAGACAACTCAGTGTCATGGGCTGGATCTGGCTCATGGGTCAGGTGTTGATTATTCTTGATCTATGCTGTCAAAGCATCTGATGAAGTGAGCTTCAACTCACGAAATTTGTAATATCCATACACACACATACACGCACACACATATATATAATGCATATATATTCTTGTATAATAAAGGGTTTAATCTGTCTGTCCATAACGCTCTTGGAGCACTCTGATTGGCTAATAAAACATCCAGTCAAAATGTGGAGTGACACCATGATGGTGGGGATGGAGGGGACAGAGCCAGGTGGCAAGGTCAACAGTCCTCAGAGGCATCCACTAGCCTCACCCCCCCGCCCCACTCCATCCCCAACATCATGGTGGCACTCCGCTGCCTCCGAGAAGCAGGGATGGGGGATGGGGCGGGGGGGGGCAAGGCCAGTGGCACTGGAAGTGGTGGCGGCACAGGGGGCTGGCAGAGGGGGACAGAGGAGACAGTGGGGCAGGCTCCTGGGAGGCGGTGGTGGCATGGGGTGGTGGGTGACAGTGCTCCATCCTCCCTTTGCCCCTCCTGTCATTTTTGACAGGCAATTTGCTAGTGTGTATATACACACACACACACAAACACACATTATGTGTGTATACATATATATAATGTGAGTGTGTTTGTATTATATAAAATGTGTGTGTGTATACACATGCACACATATGTGTATATGCACACACATACATATATGTAAACACACATATAGCTACACCCACACACGCATATATAGATACACATCTACTTTGTTTAGTCTATAACAGTGGCTCCTAACCTTCTTTTTGCTGCGACCCTAAATCCTAGTTGCAACCCCCCCGCCTGCCACTGACTCACTCAAGCCCAGCAGCACCACCAGAGCCCAGGCTGGGCCAGGATTGCAGGAGACAGCAGTGGCGAGAGCCATGCAGACTGCGCGCTAGGAGAGCCCCACAGGCAGGAGGGACGGAGTGAGGGGTGGACCCCCCCACAACCCTTATTTGGGTCGTGACCCAAGGTTGGGAGCCACTGGTCTATAAGGTGAATATCTACCCTGCCTTCTACTTGACTTCAAACTAATATTGCTAACTACATCTCACATCCTAAGTCACCTTCACCCCACTATCACTTACAGATATAAGGGCACATATAAACAAATGGTAAAGAGTCATCATCACTCAGGGGAAAAAACTGATGCAATTACTTGCAACACAAGATTTGTTGCTCCTGAAAAGATCTAAAATGTTAGTTAAAATGTTAGTTTTAGGTTAAAGAATGAATTAGATATAATAATAGGCAATCTCCTGGATGACTGTTGAGAAGCATGTTGGACAGTATTTCTTGCCTGTGTTAGCATTTGCTGCACTTAGAGAAGATTTCCAAGTATAAACATCATGGATTTCTGCTGTGGAAGCTGCTTGAAGGTAGCCAACATTGTTATTTCTTCATGTTGAGCAATCTGCTCTGTGAAAAATGTATGTTTGGCTGATAGGTAAGGTAGTTTGTGTGCCAGTTGTGACAACTGGCAATACAGAAACAGGCTTTCTGGCAGTATTAATACAGTATTTTTTTTTTAAGTTAAAGACATATATAAAAATACACCGTTTATTATTTGAGCACAACCTAAGTATTAAAGACCCAATAGGCATTCTGAGGCTTAGATGTTACATATATCCTACCATGTTAGATGTTCCTAGCATGACAAACTCTCCACACATTCATGCTCTTTGTTGTGCTTAAAAAAAAAACCAAAGCAGGCTACTCTTCAACAAAAATGGCAGATCCACAACAAAGAATCTGCTCTTTCAAGCGGCAACTTCTTTATGTTTCTGGGATAAATTTTAGAATGGAGTCAGGCCTGTGAGGCCCTCCACTATCCTGCAGTGCCCTGCTCTTTCTTCCCCCCATCTCCAAGAGGAGAGGGAGGGAGAGCAGCTGGTTCTCAAACAGCCCCCTTTGCTCCCTTCCCCACAAGTGGGGAGGTATCAGGAAGCCTGCAGAGACTGGCTTGCAGGCAGCCCTGTCCCAGTTGCCACCTGGTGGCATCAGAGGCAGGACTGCAGGAACACCAGAGGCTTGCAGCCTGCCCCAGTCTTGGGCTGTCTGCCAGCCTTTAAATTTCCCCATGTAGCCACAGCTTGAGACCAAGGCTCAGAGGCAGACTGTGCTGCTGCTGCAGTGGTCTCCAGTCCTCATGGCTAGCTGCAAGCTTTAAAACATGGGGAATTTTAAAGGACAGCTGGTGCTCCAACTCACAGGAGCTGCAGACGAGAGAGAACTTCTCCAGTCTCTATCAGCTGTTGCCATAGTGAGAACAGCTAATCAGGTAAGACTGTCAGTGAAAGTGCGATCTGTTCACTACCCATCTAAACTAAGCCACTTAGACCCAACTGTGTAACTTAGATTGCTTCCACCTCAGGCTTTTTGAATGTCTGTACCTAGCCTTCAGCCCTACTGAACTCCAAAATCCGGTAGTATCACTGATGGACTTCGGTAAGTATTCAAAACTGTGAAGCTTACATCTCAAATGATTAAAAAGCAGGTCCTCCTTGAAAACGATGCTCTGAAAATGAGCTGGGCCTTCCCATGGAAAAAAGCATATATGGCATATGGCAACAGTAGTCAAATAGCAATGGTAGATGTATAGCAAATTCTGTAAAAAAGAGTTATGTCATTATAGTGTTGCTATAGCCACAGCCAAAGAAGTGTAGAGTAGGCAAAGATTTTTTTGTGATTATGTTTTTATTGCCCAACTGTATAACTTGGAGAGCTGTTTGACAAACTTGTAGACATCAAGTACCCCAAAAAGCACAATTGATCCAATAAGAGATATCATAAAATATCCTTGCCTCTAGGGATTTCTGTGGAAAGACAAAATCCCACCTGCTTTCACAGTTTTCAAAGAACCTAGTGTATTCATATATAAAACATTTATGAATGATCCAAAACTGAAATATCTGATTTCAACGTTGATTTTTTTCCATTTATTTTTTTCAGAACAGAACATTGAAATGTCAGTGTTATTCAGCAAGACCTGAAGGTGACAAGAATCAGTTGATGAGATGAATAGATTTAGCACCACATGTGGGAAAGCCATGGCCGCAGAAATAAAAATTGCTGAATCTTGCAGCAACTAAGCAGTGGATTAGCAGCCTGAATGCTTCATCTATTATAATCTTGTTTTACATAAAGAAAACCTCCCTGCTCAGTTTCTGCCTACCAAAGATGTATTGACTATTGACTCTACTTCAATAAACAGAGTAATTTCTCTATCAAATTTCTCTATCAAATTTGACAAATAGATTTTTAATGTCAAGATATTAAGCTAATATGTATCCATAACTTTCTCTTCACTGGAAAACTATCCAGTTAGTGTATAAGACATAACCCAATCTCAATTTGGAAAGATCATTTGTATCTATCATTTCCATTACCCATCCTCAGAAGGCAAATAAAAAAGAAAGTCTATAAATAATGAAACCTCAATAACAATCAGTTAGCAGCCTGAATGCTATATGGCAATAGTTTCCATGAGACCTACAAGATTAGTCCCTAGGAAATCTCAAGGAAAAAAATCAGACTTCAGAGATGCATCAACTACCCAAATGAATATCCATTTGTTTGCTGTCTTATGTTACGGCAATTGGCTTCTGTCTTGCCAGACTGGGAGAAACATGCATATATCTAAATTGTTTCATTCAACCCTGGAGAAAGCAACAAAGTTCCAGGTAAATCAGTGCACAAATTCTGCATTGTAAATGCCCATTCCTGCAGGGTTCCAGTGTTTTAGAATACTCCAATGGCAGAAACATGTTCATACCTATGATGTGAGAGGCAATTGTCAGGCTGACCAACAGCTCTTATCAGCACCCAGCCTAGTACTTTTGTAGAAAAGTCATTGCTACCTCCAAACTGATGGTGAAACTGTTTGAGATACTGTAAAACACTGACCAACCACACTCATTGAGACAGATCAATGTATGATTAAAAATCATGTGCCTGATCAGCAACTGTACAGCTCCATTCTACTTCAGCAAGTATAGCAAGGCCATTGCAACTTTATCTCTGTCATTCAGGGTTAAAACACAGGGCAATTTAGATCATCTGTAACCCTAAAGGAGAAGGCAAAAATAACTCCCTTTCCCTTTTGAAATCATTAAAAGTTACCTGAGTGAATGACCAAAGATTTCATTTTAAAGTACTAAGTTCTCTTATACCATATTTTCTGGTATATAAAAGACACAGTTTTTTCCACAAAAAAGGGCTCTCTCATACATCAAAGCAAGTAACAAAAAATAATTGTAAGGGCTGTATGAAAAATCAACCAAAATCCAATCCAAATTTAAGTTAAAATCTTTATCCTTTGTGGAGTATGTATCTTATACACCAGAAAAAGTGATAGATGAGAATTTGGAATGGTATTTTTTCACAACTAAAGCTGTCACAGATAGCAAGAGATTTCCTGATCCTAAAGGAGCAAGAATTCTTTAGAGAACTTCAAGAGAAGGAAAGAAACTGCATTGCAGAAACATTATGCAGCAATGTGTGATTGATCAGTGTTGAAGACTCGAGTACAGTTGATTGGCATTCTACTATACTTCAGCAGAGGTGTACCAAAAGGTTCCCATACTACTGCTACAGTAACAAATGGGAGAGGGGAGTTTCACCCTGAAGACAAGTCAAGCATGATCAAGAGAGAGGAGAATAAGTAATGCTGAACAATTGTATCTGAACATTGCTCTGCTCAACTAAAAAATGCACTTGAGCCTTTATACTATATGAGGTGGCTTTACTGATAAAAATATTTCAGTTTAAAGTATATGGATTGATATGTGTGCATGTAGGGGAATGACGAACCCATGAAGGAGAGGCCTGACCCCCTACTGCTCTGTGCCTCACTGATGTACATTTTTATCTTCACTATTTTAATTCAGTCATGTTCCTTTTTCACAGCTTACTACGCAAGGGGCAGATGGTGGAAAATCAGGTCTGCTTTTTTTTGGTGGTGTTGTTTTGGTTTGGTTTGTTTGCTACCCAAAAAGATGCCATCATAACAGAGTCTGGTATAGCACTGCAGTTTGATGAGAGAAGAAAGCAAAGCCAATAGAGTTTTTTCCCCTGCATTGCAGCTGGGCTAGAATATCTTTCACCTACTGCAGTTTTGGGAGCCTCAGAGAAAATAAGCTTTATACAAATGGGAAGGAGTGGTGAGAAGGAAGACATGAAATTTGCAGCTAACATATACCAGCAAAGAGACAGTCATAGATTTTTGCAGGATCCAGCTCTTCAGAGAACACAAAAAGAACTCAAGATTTGTCTGCTGTTATTTGGGGACAGCTTGTTTACCCAGCAGCAAAGCACATTCAAGGCTCTTCAGAATAAAAATCCAATAACTCCATTTTCCAAGGCAATAACTTCTTAAAAAGAAGATAAAAGTTTATGTTCTCCCTGCAATTTTTACCTTTTAACTGTATTTTGAAAAACAGCATGGGATGTTACTTCCAGGAGGAAAGCTCTTTGCAGGCTCATTGCTCTGCTAATGGCAACTCTCTCCTCAGCAGGGCTATTTGTTAAAAATAGTGGCTGTGAAATTTTAAACAAGTGAGCTGTACATTTCTACCCACATTTCATGGAATAGAATTCAATCTGAATACTGTGCAGAACCAGAGCGGATGGCAGGGAACTAAGTCATCTTCCATTCTGGGCTGCTTGTTTCCAACAGGCTCATTTCACAGTATAGTTAACATAGCCTTTCACGTTAAGGATGATTGCTCAAAGCACTTAGGGGCAATGTTGTCTTAACACGGTATCTATAGGTGGTTGACACAAATAGTGTTATACAATGCTGAAGATTTAATGTTGTTCTTAGGAAAAGAATGGTTTACAAAGGTTAGTGGTGTGGAACAAAACATCAAACTTTATATCAGCACTTCTCTGAAGCTGAAAGTTCCGATTACGTTTCTTCACGTATGAGACATATGATGTCTCATATGTGAAGATACGGCATATGCAACCACTTTTGCAGTCTAATTCGGCTGCAAAGGTTTCTTTCCTATGGCACATCAGCAGATTTCTTTTATTTCACTTTCTCAGCTGCTTGAATACCGTTTATGTGCTCTAGCCATTTTTACTGGGTAACACTGCCAGCCCATTTTAGTTTCCTTGCAGATGTATCCAACTAGAGATTTAAAAATAAACAAATAAAAAACCCCACATCACCAGCAAGCCTTGGGCGTCTTGGCCAGTCTGGGTTCTCTGACACCTTCTCACTCCTTGCCTGACCACACTCCCAGTACATGGGGCAGCAGCAGTTTCCTCCAGTTTCCAGGTTTCCAGAGACTCCTATAGCATCTTATAGCCTGCCTACAGCTCTCACAAGGCTCCAGAGCTTTCTCCTGAGTAGGCTGACTGGAGTCTTCTTAAAGGTGTACCATCTCTCTCCAGCCCTCTCCTCAATGACAGGATAGGGATCCCCATGGGTGACTGGTGCCTCCTGAGTCAGGGGAGGCACTTGCCCCCCAGCTGGACAGTCAGTGACTGGGGGGAGGGGGACAGTTCCCCATGGCCGAGCCTGCCAACCCACAACTGGCAGCAGTGCATCACTGGCACTTCCAGGTTGCAGGGATCGGCCATGGGGGGACCACTTCTCCTGGTGCACTCCCCAGCTGGCACTCTCGGGGGGGCACTAGAGCTCTTGCCTGCCCCCGCCCTGCCTGGGAATGCTGGCTGACAGGAGGTGGATCAGCACCCTCAGGGGGTGCACATGCACCCGCTATGCGTCACCACTAGTGACCCCATTATAATCACCAACTCAGTTGATGCATTTTCAGTATATATATTGTAAAGAGGGAGAAATTAGACAGAAAACACTATTCGATACAGCATTCTCTAAAATCAAAAGCACTCCGTATTAAAAGCAGCATTCCACTTTCATTTTCCAGAAGTACATCATGCATGACAATACCGTAGTAATGGCAGTGGCCACAGTGTGTTGGTGCTGGGAACCATCACACAGGGGACACCAAATCAAATAGAAGTAATGTTACATCATAGCACATGGGGGGCAGGAGGGGGACTGCATATGACTTGTGCTGGGCACCAAAATGTCTGGCTACAGTTCTGATGAATTAGGTCATATATTTGAAACTGCCTAAAAGATTTTGCAACCCAATCAATAAAAAGCTACATTCTGTCACTCATGTATACCATAATACCATTTTTCATCACTAGCCATAGCCATAGAGTAGGATTTTCCTAAACGATTTTTGAACCTAAACCTGATACCTGTACCCAGAACCATGAAATCACTTCTGAAAATTTCACCTCACTACAGATACGCCGGGCCATTATATCATTTTTTCTGTGGTTCCACTGACCTTTCTTGACGTGTTTGGTTTTTAAAAGTTCTGCAGATAAATAAACGCAGCTTATATAGCATGCATGTTTGGCCTTTGATTATTGTCTGGTTTATATTCTACTTAAACAGTTCGATGAGCGCTTTGCTTGCTTCATTCATTATCTATATTGTCTTTAACAATGTCAGAAAATAAGCTCACTATACCAATTTGTAACTTTCCCTTCCAGGTTCTATATTTTAGTGGTGTTGGTTCTATTCAATGTTTCTTTGTAAGTATAGAAGAAGTAATTAATTATTATTCTCTTTGCATTTTACATATGGCAGAATCAGAAGCATGTAGCAATTAACAGAAGCATGTAGTATTAAAAAGTAAGTGTAAATGTGGGTGAATGAATTGAATTCGAGTTCAAGGACTATCTTTGCCTGTGTGCAGCTATTCACTAATGACAGTTATTGAACCATACCTGTGAGTATGATGCTGGTGTGCATCAAGTGGAAATGGACATCCAGATTGCTTTTATATCAATACTGTCTTATTGTGCCAATGACAACTATAAATTGAACAGACGTTCCCTACGACCATGTAAAAATGTCAATGTGAAATCAGAAATGAAGTTGGATGGAAACACCTGCTAACAATACTTCGTTCCACCCACATGGAGAAAAAAAATTGGTTTCATCTCAACACAATTATTTGCTTTAAACATTTTATCCAACTTTTAAAAGAGCCTTTACAAGCTGAGAGGATGGACAAGCTTCCAAAGATTTAAAGGGATCAGAAGTTGTATATAGTTGAGAAAAGCATGTGCAATATCTTCACCATAGTTCTGCACAGTAACTGCAATTTTCATGGAGTCACATTTGTAGCTCACTGATTTCATACCCAAAATGCATGGCATTTACAAGTAAATACAAACATGGGGGTAAGACTTCTAACTGACTGTTCTTACTCAGCCTGGGATCTCTGGATTAGCAGGCCTTAATTCAGTGCATGTTAAATTAGAAACTGGAGCCCACATTCATCAGCCTGACACTTACACAGCTCACTATTACTATTATCTCTTTGCAATTACATTAACTCCATGTTCATAGAAACTAGAGACAAACACTAGATCCCTATGTAAAATGTGTGATAGCTCCTAATTGCTTTTTCATTAACTAAAGATCGAAAGAGTGTTATTGCTGATTTTAACCCATAAGTAAAAAGAGGACATCTCTCTCTGTTGTGCCAGATTTTGTCAGCGCCTGGGGGAAGAAATACAGACAGAGACAGCTAAATGATCAGACTGTAGGAGGAACGAGACATTGTTATTGCTGAGCATTACTGTAATATTCAGTTTCTACATCCATGTGCATATGTACAAGAAAATAGATAAAGAAAATTGAATACAGAGTAGTTATACTTTATGTAAGAATTAGAATAAATATATTAGGAAATATATATTCAGAAGAAGTATTGTAGAATACTTTTTTACATGTTTCTTTAAAAGTTATTTTGGGTTTTGGAGAAGTGTTGTTTAAGTTAAAATTAAACAACTTATAAGTTGAAATTGTATAAGTTGTATAAGTTCTAGAACTGTATAAGTTAAAATTTATAAGAATTTAAAAATCAGTTGCTTGTAAACCATCTGGAAGATGAGTCAGCGTGTTATCATCCAGAATTAAAATAATTCTCCGAAAGAGCTACTCAATAAGGTTCTAGAATTTACAGTACTCCAATAATGACAATATTCTTATGTCTAAATAAGCATTGGACTGCTTTTTTTCTACAGTTTCTTTAGTTCAGCTATATACTCTGAATTATGAAGTAACCTCAAGAAACAAGAGCATTAGAAAAGCCTGTGTGATTCATGCCATAATGTTCTACTATTTCAGGGTATTTGAATAACGTTACTGACATTCATGGCTACTGAACAAGTCTAACTTGTCAACCTGAATTTGTCAACAGACTAAACTCAAAAACAATATAAAATTTAATTCATAGCTGCAATGCTCATTGGTTGAAAGGTTATTAGGACAACTAAGAGACCTTTAAGAATATTGAAAAAAATCCAATAAATTGTTGGAGTACTTTCTGTCTTATTTACTGTTGTTTTAGGGTTCTCTATTTGATGGTTTAACCTAATCCAATACCCAGAGTAAATAATTAGACTTTTTTCACTGACTTCAATGGACTTTAGATCAAGGCCAAACTAAATATCCTTTAACAATGTAAACAAGTACAATGGTCTAAGTGGCAGTTCTTTTATCTTCCCTGATCATTGGTTTATAGTTAAAACTTTCCTTTTCATGCCAGCATTTTTGGGAATGCAACTATCACCATATGCAGTCTTTTCAGAGAATGCACAAAGGAAAAACAAAAACAAAAAAACTTCCCCGGGAATACTGAAAATACAAAACTTTTCATAAATAACAACTTAAAGGGACCAAGTTAAAGGGACTTAAAAGGCATCATATCATCTGAACCTAGAGAGGTGGGAGGGACCACAAATTTTGCCATTTGTTGCACCTGTGCAGCAACAGAAACCATTGGTTCACCATACACAAACACATCATTGTGGACCTTTCTGTTGAGTTTGACTGTTTTCAGCTTGCATTTGTAGTTCCTTTAGTGGGCCTTTGGCTATGTTAAATTTAAGTTAGGCCAAGTTAGCGTAAGTGAGACTCAGGGAAATAATACCAAAGGAATTGATTCACAAACCATAGTTCATTCTAGAAAAAGCTAGTTCAGTTAGATCTCAATTAGTAAAGATCTGTATGTTCCTGCCTAACCACAATATGACACAAGATATTGCTTTTCTGACCATAGTTGTCTCATTCTGATCAAGTAATGCTGTAAGCCTTTAAGAAGGGAAATAAAAAGGGGCTCAGATCCCTTTTCCCCCAGGGGCCAACAGCAGCCATCCTAAAATCATGCCAGTACCCCACCACCCTATCATAATTTCTGTAGAATTACTTGCAAGTTATATAAAGCTGATAATGAAACATAAGTTGAGGGCTGATAGGATATTCAGGTTTTACTTTATTGTAGGGATTTCTATAGCAGGGATCCAAGCATTGTACACCAAGATAATGGGGAACGGTCAAATTTGGTTATCCCAAAATACTGGACAGGGATTCATAGTTTCATAGTTTCACAGTAGCTAGGGTCATGAGGGACCTGAACAGATCATCTAGCCTGACCCATTGCCACAGACAGGAATGAAAGCTGGGTTCACAAGACCCCAGACAGGTGATCATTCAACCTCCTCTTGAATTTGCCCAAGTAGGGGTGAGGACCACTTCCTTGGGAAGTTGGTTCCAGATTTTGGCCACCCTATCTGTAACATATTGCCTTCTGATCTTTAACCGAAACCTATTCTCCATCAGCTTATTACCACTGTTCCTTGTCAACCCAGGTGGTGCTGGGGAGAAAAGGGCTCTACCTATTTGCTGTTGATCTCCCTTGATGAGTTTGTAGGCAGCCACCAGGTCCCCCCTCAGTCTCCTCTTGCTGAGGCTGAACAGGTTCAGGTCCCTCAGTCTCTCCTCGTAGAGCCTGTCCTGCTGCCCTCTCACCAAGCAGGTGGCCCTTCTCTGAACCCTCTGAAAGAGAGATGGTTCACGTTCTATAACTTCCCTTAACACCCTGGTGTCTGATGGTTAGAAAATGATATTTAGAAGTTTGCCTTTGGGAACTGGCTTGTAGGTAAAGTAGATATGCATGAGACTATGTTGATACATGGATCAAATTAGGAGAAGGCCAGGAAAGCCAAAATTAGGATGTGTGCATGTGATGTGTTTGTGAAACAAAGGATTATGCTGACAGGACAGAACATGGATAGTATGACAACCACAGAGAAACCAATCAGTGATGCCCAAGACTGAAGAGTCATCAGAAGGAAGAAAGGATACAAAAGAAGAGATTTTAGAACAGCAAAGGGGTCTCTGAGAGGGGAGCCTGGCATCAGCCTCCAACCTCCAGGCTGCTGACATCTGACATGCAAGAGAGAACCTCAGAATGAAGCTCGCATACTGGCCAGATGTACCTTGACTCTATGAACCCTAGGACTGGTAGATATATAGAATTGTTCACATTATTCTTATCTGCTATCACTGTGTATCAATAAAACTTGCTTGTTATCAAATGGAGAGGTCATGATCCAGTGACAATACTTGGTAACTGGGACTCTGGGACTAAGATTTGAGGGCAGTAACCAAGGATCAAGGAATTTGTTGATACAGAGTGAACCTCTCTAGAGGGGTCAGCCAAGACTCATAGTGGAGAAAGGCTGTGGAACCATGGGTTGAGACCTGTTGGTAAGGTAAAACCACATGGCAGTTCCAACTAGGGTTGTAAGCTAAGTAATCATGTTTGTGTTAGAGTTTTTGTGTAGGAGGTTGGTTTGTTATGCTGCTGACCAAAGGGACATTGTTCATCTGGGTCAGGCAGAGTCATGTTCAGGGGTACAGGTGTGTTGGTGGCAGGAGCAGCAGCTTCAAGGAAGATAGGGTCATGGCCTGATCTTGGATTGTGCCTGAGGTTTGCAGTTTGGACAGGGGTAGGTGTTGTGGTCTGTTTGGGTTAAGTAAGATAACCTTCTATTGTAGGTTTGATAGGAAACCAGAAGCAGAGAAAATTGATCTTTCTGCTGAGGAACTGTGTGAATGAGAAGGGAAAGCATAGTTGGGACTCTGAAGCATTTGTAAGTGGTTACAGGAGAGTGCTGCTTTGCAGAAATTGTTAACACAGTGTGTTCATCGCATTGGTTACAGGAGCAGTGTTGTGTGTTTGCTCTAGAGTACAGGCAAGCCACAGTGTTATCCATGCAATGTAATTTTAAAGAGCTCAGACACAGTTAAAAGGAAGAGCAGGAAGGTTCCAGCCCCACCTGGGATAAGGGATGGGGGGTGTGAAACAGATGCCTTATGAACCTGTGTACCCCTGTGCCTAAGGAGCTAGGAGGAGACAGGTGGACTGCAGAAGCAGTGTTATTGGACACTGGCTCATTTGCTTTCGGTTCACTGTGCTAGCATGTATTTGTGTTGCAAGGCAGTAGCAGAAGATTTGTGCATGGTATTGAAGGCAAGGGATGACTTTGCTCCTTCCTCTCCAAGAATCATTGGCAATGTGTAGGGGGTGCATGTGGGTGCACATGTACCCCCTGAGATTGGCCATGCACCCCCTAAGATTGGCTGCTGCTGCCAGCAGTTGCTGCTTGCCCCCACCCCCCCCACTGCCAATACTGCTGGAGGTGTCCGTGGGTGGTCACCAATTGCCACTCAGCACTTGCCCCCCGCTTGCCATCAACACCGCCATAGCCATCTGCAGGTGGTCCCTGCTTGGCCTGCCCTTACCACCAACATCACCACAGCCGCCTCCGGGCGGTCCCTACTCGCCGCCGCCATGCCCTCACCACTGCTTGCGGATGGCTGCCATGTCCCCCCAGCCTCAGGAGGCATAAGGAGTTCATGTCAAGAATAATGTGAAGATCCTAGAAGGGGAAGTGTTAACAGCTTATTAAGGCAAGAAGGTGTTTATGAAAACAAGAGTGCAGCTTTGTAAACAAGGGATTTTTTTTTCTGAGAAGTTATTCTGAGGCAGAGTAATATAAATGGGTCTTGCATGCACGTGGTTTTGAAGTTCTTTTAAGTCTGAAAGATCTCCCAGAAGATTGTGTGTGTTTTGTGACAGACTTCAGCAGGACAGTAGTTTTGCTGTCAGAGATAGACAGAGCTTTGCTGGATTCATTTGCAGAAAGTAATGCCAAAAGGGGCTGCTGATAAGAACAGATTGTGAAGCCTGCAGCCCAGAAAGATATGGCTAGAGCAGTGCCATCAGAATTAAAAGATTAAAAGGGAAAGAGAGCCTGGAAGTTAAGGGAGACCCATAGAATAAATGTTAAGCCCCAGGAGAAAGTGTGGAGACTTCAGAGAACTGCAGGAGAGACTGAGTGTGAGAAATCTATGAAAGCCTTGGGAAAATAGACCCACAGAGTCCAGAGAGGGACTGAGAGTGGGGGCCAGAAAGCAGGACCTAGCCGAAGTTTGTGAAAGCATGAAAGTCCACAGATTCAAAGTCTGGAAAATGTGTGAAGCAGAGTCGGTAACTTGGGATCCAAGAGGGGGCAGGACAAAGTGAGAACAGATGGGTCCAGAACCTCAGAGTACAGCTGAGAGAGAGGGAGAGCAGATGAGAGGTCCAACAGCCAGAGAGGGGCTGAGTATCAGTCAGGGTAGAAAGACAGAGGTCTGCAGCCTAGAAGAGGCAAGTGTTAGCAGGGCCAGGTGCCAAGGTCTCACTGGCCCTGGAGCAGGGCCAAGACCCAGAGAGGGGTTAAAGTCCAGGGGAACACAGCTGGAGACCAAAGGGGTCTAGGAGCCTAATAGCCTAGGGTTTGGAAGAGCCCTGAAAGACCAAGGGGTCTGGCAATCCAGAGGCACGGCCCTAGTGAAGTCAAAAGTTTAAAAGGCACCACTGCTAAAACTGCCAGAGCTGGAAGCCTGAGATCTCAACTAACCTGAGGAGATGCCAGGAAGCCTGGAAGTGAGAGACTGTGCCCATGAGGGGTAAAGAAAACCAGAGCAGGAGAGCCTTGGGATTGGTCCTGAGTAAGACCTGAAAATATGCATTCTTGGGACTGGTTAAATGTGGTGGAGCTACTTATGGTGGGGCAGTCTACAAAACGCCACATGTTGCCACCCCAGGGAAAGGTGAGTATAGGACACCTGAAAACCCTAGCTCCCACTCCCTTATGGGTCATCCTTTGATAGGAGAAGGCAAGGGGGAGCATACCATGACAGAAAAAATCCCTGAGTGAGGGCAAGGAGGGAAGATGTGTGGCTTGGAGCATGTGTCACTTGGAGAAGAAAGGACTGCTGAAAAAGCAGCATGTGCAAGGAGCAAGGCCCAGATGAGCAATCTCTGGATGAGCAAGGCCCACGGCAAAGGCAGCCACTGTCTCAAAAGTGATTCCATGATGTGAACTAACCTAAAGGGAGTTGAGCCCCGCTCTTTTTGTCTTTGTGTTTTGCAGGACCACCGCTGAAGCATCAAGAAGTTTTTTTGGCACAGAAAAGAGTCAGACTTAACTATGTTATGCATGCTGTGTCATGCACAGCAACTGTGTTGGCTGTGTCTGTGCAGTGCTATTCCTGTAAATGATTGTGATATTAACTATGCTAGACAATGAAATGTAAAGCAGAACTTCTTGACAGGCTATGGAATGCCTGCAAACTAGCTACAGAACATGGTGCATCACGTGCAGCACTGCCTCCAGGGCCACAAAGATTTCAGCCATGCCAAAGATCGAGAAGGCTGAATTGATCATTTGTTTTTATTGTCATCCCTTTTTTTTGTTTTCTTTTACTTGGTTTGCTTTGCTAGATATGTACTTAAGTTTTTTTTAATAGTAGGAATAGTAATATAAGTATTTTTATTTAATTCCTAGAGTTTGTACAAAAATCTAAAACAAGAAGTAAAATGGTGGAATCCCAATGGAAACCAAGCATACTGTTTTCATGGGAAGAGCCTGAACTTTGGCATTTCTCCAGCCTTTTGCAGGACAAAGGGGCACTGGTGGTGCTCTGATGGCACCAAGCATCTGGTTGGGATGACGAGGAAAGCATTGCCTATCGTATTGTACAGGAGGGATAAAATTGCCAAGAACATGTCTGGTCCACAAAGATTCTGATTATGGGATATTTATCTGATTGAATCAGCCATCTTAAAAACCAAATAAGACACTGACTGCTAAATAGAATGCCACGTGGAATGCTGAATAAAAGGTTTAATAGGCATCTTGGGTTGTACATTCCCCAGCCCCAGTATGGGAGGCCTGTTTAAACTTGATTGGCTAGTACTTGGTTGACAGCTTAGGGAATGCTGAGGCAAGAAACAGTCAGAGCGGGTATGGGCAACATTTGAATAATGGTTAAGGGTTCATCACAATGTCCAGCCTATTGGAGACCCTGACCACAAATGCCGTCATACTTTTACCAGGATGACTGGTAGAGGTCCTCCCCACAAATCTCATGAATATTCCAGGTAAATCTTTTGATTATGCTTCATTTATGTGAAGGTGTAGACCTTCAACGAGGAGATTGATGAGTAGAAAATGGTATTTAGAGGATTGATTTTGGGAACCGGTTTGTAGGTAAAGTAGAGATGCATTAGAACAATGGTCCAAGTCAACGGCAAGGGTTAAATGATTTCTAAAAAAACCTGTTTGTGCTTCAAGACCCTCTGCCTGACACAGGCAAGCAGCAAGCAAACATACAGGGAAATTGTAAACATGTACCACACTGTTCCATACCATAAAATAAGGTGGCACCAGGTCACAGTTCCCAACTGCAGGGCCCTTGGGATTTCTGGTTTTGGTACATGGACCAAATTAGGAGAAGACCAGAAAAGCCCGAATGAGGATGTGTGCATGTGATGTGTTTGTGAAACAAAGGATTATGCTGACAGGACAGAACATGGATAGTATGACTACCACAGAGAGACCAATCAGCGATGCCTGAGACTGAAGAGTCATCAGAGGGAAGAAAGGATACTAAAGGAAGGATTTTAGAGCAGCAAAGGGGTTCCCGGAGGGGAAACTGAGGCCACCATGGATAGAGGGCATACCACCAGCCCGTCTCATCCACCTCTCAGGGGGAAGGGAGGTGGGCCTAGACCTCCAACCTCCAGGCTTCTGACATCTGATATTCAAGAGAGAACCTCAGAGTTAAGCTCACATACTGGCCAGATGGACCATGACTCTGTGAACCCTGGGACTGGTAGATATATAGAATTGTTTGCATTATTCTTATCTGCTATCACTGTGTATCAATAAAATTCACCCATTAGGGAATGGAGAGGTTGTCAGTCTGAGGGTTTGGGTCCTCCCAGAACAAGGTACCTGGGTCATAAATCCAGTGCCGACAGTGTCTATGGACTTTCCTAGAGTTCTGTACATGATGTGACTAACATCAGTCATATATGGATCCTCTCAAGTCAACTGGCAATTTTGCTGAATATAAGAATTCCCATGTAGTATGTGTATGTTCATAAATGTCAATCATTCCCCTCAAAGCTCTGAAATATTCCTTTAGTATTAACACAAACCTGTTCCTCTCTAACCCATTGGTTCCCTTTTAAAAAAACACCTAACTCTTGGATTGCTAGATGAAGGTAACTTGCATTCTAACAACTGCAATTACATTTTAATTTCTAAGTATCTTGCACCTCAAAGGACTTAATCCCCAAGCCCCTTATATCAGGGGCAGGCAAAATGCAACCCGCAGGCCTACCCAGACCTACCTAGCTTCTGCCTGACTTCTTGCTAACATGACTATCTACTTCACTCTTTAGATTCTATTAGACATGCATGTTTTAATTGTTTCAAGTCCCTATTGATCTCCATTCTCCTCCCTACTAACACCTGTTTCAGTATGATATACCATCCAGTAAAACTATTAACATAACCATCTTAAAATGGGTTTAACATCGCATCCTTCTGCTTAGCCCATATAGCAAATCAATTTCCAGCCCTGTCCGAGTAGAACTATACTAGATTATGTTGACTAAAAACTGTGGATAAGAAAAAGCAAACATCACAGAAGTATGCTTATGGGAATCTGACAGATCAGGAGACTGCTGAGATATGACTGGAGAAAGCCTTTAGGAAAGAAAGAAAGCACTGAGACAAGGTGAACGACCTCTCAAGGAAACAAGGATGGGAAAAATTTAAACCAATTAATAACAAAAACCAAAAAGAGAAAAATAAAGCAATATCCCATTTGTAGCAATATTGAATGAGTTCATGTTGAATGAATTCATAAATGTGAAAGCCATTCATCATGGCAAACAGAAATTTAAGTCTTACACTGAAGGCAGTTAATCAAATGAAGAGAGTGCAAGAGCTGCCTAAACTATTAATACCTGGGGATCATGGAAGAACATCAAAGAATGAAAAAGGTGCAAAACCTTAGTGCAGAGAGCTGACAATCAGACTTCTCTCTGAAGTAAATGATTATGGACTGCCAAGGTACAGAAAAAGATCTCTTGAAGTATTTGAAAGCTTCAGGCATTCAGCCGCTTTCATTTAGATGAAGGGAGAGAAATGGTAACTAGTTCTGAAGCTGTCTGAAGACTTCAAACAAACAACTTTCTGAATGAAAGCTTACAGGTAAAAAGATGTTATGCCAGCAGTGCATAAGCTAGTGTGATAGCCAGTTGCTTTTGAGTAGCCTCCATGAAATGAGTCAAACTGCTAGTAACCAGATATCCACATAATAAAAGACGTCATTGCAAGTAGCTTTGGGGATACTCAGGAGTCTCAGAAGCAAGATAGGTCAAGTATTTTCATCTTGGAAGAAAGCTTTCCAAATAAAGGTTGCATATAGAATAGGAAATGAAAGCTTGAACTGCACATGTATCTAAGGAAAGAAAGAACTTCATTTTCCAATGAGCAAAGTCCTTTAATGTTCACTGGCACTCAAAGATGATCTGAGACATGCAACCTGAAAGCAAGTATTTGTAACTTATTTATTTTGAATGATTGTGAGAAATGCCCTTTATGAGGTACTGATACCTTACTATTGCTTCCAAGGGAGTGATGGCCCTTTTGCATTAGGTTAAAGTAAAAAGATGTAAACAATAAGAGGGAAAGATCTACCACAATTGCATGGTGCTATGGAACTCAAAATATTGTCAAATAAGCTAAAAATATCACTTACAAAAATGTGGCAATTCAGGTGAAACCCCCACAGGCACAAAAGGGTATTAGTTGCATTTCACTGTATGTGGGGAAAGAGACTGGTAGCCAGAAGCTCTACTTGGAGAAGACTTGCAAAGGCATGATCTGCAACACCAGTCAAATTAGCATCCTAGAATTAGTCCATGCATCCCTAAGACTGGCTGCACCGAAGGCTGCATTCATCCCCAAGGCAAAGACAGACACTAGTACCCAAACCTCTCCTGCTGATATAGCAGAGAAGTCTGCTTTAAAGTTTTTACTGGGGCTTATGAGGGAGCCCTCTTTCAGGGCCTCCCTGGTAGACACACAGCCAGTCATCACCCAGCCAACCCATCCTCTCCCTAGTCCCTCTTGAGCCTCAGTAAAAATTTAAGGGGACTTTTCTGCTATATCAGCAGGAGAGGTTTAGGTACTAGTGTCTGTCTTTGCCTTGGGGATGAATGCAGCCTTCAGTGCAGCCAGTCTTAGGGATGCATGGACTAATTCTAGGATGCTAATTTGACTGGTGTTGCAGATCATGCCTTTGCAAGTCTTCTCCAAGTAGAGCTTTTGGCTACCAGGGACTTACAGCCTTGATTGTTCATCTTACCCCCAGGGAACTGAAAGGATAAGGCTTCTGCAAACGGCACAACAGCCTCTGTACACATTGTATTAGTCTATTAGCAGCAATTTAGACATGACCTTGCTGCTGCCAGCTTCTAATGATTAATTTGACAAAGTGAAAATATGAAAAAAGTTAAATAACCTCTTAAAATGTAAAGTGGAAAATTTGAAAGGAGCCCATACTGTAGAGATCAAATCCAAAGCTCTCCACAATTTGGCTCAGGACTTTCTGTAGAAACAATATCAGGGAACACAGGTATATGCGCACAAGCCAGATCACAGTGGTTCATGCTTAATAATTTGCTTTACTTAAAACTCTCTTAAAATAATTAAAACCAAATGGTCCACAGAAGGAAACAGAGGTCTTCCAGGGACAAGTATACTCAGCCTGTCTCTTCTTGGTAGTTTGGTCCATAACTCTAGAAGCTGGTGCTTTTCCACAGCTTTCAATCTGTCACAGAATTGATTGGCTCGGTTGCCAAGGAAACCGACGGGATGATGCTAATAGACACTACTTAGGACACACTGTGAAAAGCTTAACAAATAAAATTGTTTGACATGAAAAGCACGAGTGTCACAGGGAATGTAGCTTAGTTAACAGCTACATCAAATCTTAGCACAGAAGTGATAGCTGGCTGGGATATTTTTCCTCCCCACTTTCCCCTTGTTCCCCCACCCCCTGCCAACATTTCTTACATAAGGTGTTTATTGCTATATACACTTTATCAGCTTTGACTGTCAGGATCACTTTGCAGTGATTTTTTCCAGCACTGCTTAAAAGCAGTATGGTTGTCCCATGCACCATGAATCATCTTAGATCTATGAACTGCCTCTATAGGATTTTTAGACAAAGCATGAAGCAAAACACAGGACCCAAGTTTGTGAGAGCTCTCCAGAATGTGGAGAGACTTTCAATTAAAGTACACTTGATTTAAGATGTTCCTTGCTCTCATAAACTATAAATTATGGAGGAGGGGAAGCTGCCAAAGGGTGAATGTCAGTCTGACATGAAGGATTTGATGCGTTGCTTCAAGAAGGAGTTTTATCCCAGATGTGGCAGGACTTGTAAATTATACCCTCAGTGTTATGAACTATTATGCTTTCAGGAATATAAGTTTGTCTAAAATGTTATGCAGGTGGAATAATAAGCTTTCTTGGTGATTTTAAAAGAGTAAAGAAGCCAACTTTAAGCACTTTTACACACTAAGGGCCAGACTCTACACTTGATATCTCTACACCTGAGTTGCAGATGTCTTACAGTTACCAAAGCATGTTTCTCCATTCTCATTCACATTATTATCTAGGGAATGACAATAGTTGTCCCTAGACAATATTGTCTAGGGAGTGACAACAGTTTTTAGACTTTCTGCAATTGGCAGAAGCCTTCATGCCACATACCAGAGAGAGTACACTGACCCTAGAAACACATGGCCTGACTGACCTATGTTTAAGCAGTATTAAGAAGAAGAACTCACAGAAGCCAGTCACTATTATTGTTTGCTGAGGGTCAGCAAGATAGAGTGACATTCCAACCAATTTAAAAGAAGCTGTGATTTTCTCAAATTCCTTCTAAATGAAAAAGGAAAATATGCATCTATAACAAAAGATCTCACTATGCCCACATAAGTAGGATGATGATAATTTAGCTAATGAAAGCTACTGAACATAAATTCAAACATTCAGTTAAGTTTTTTCTTGATTTTTTCAAAATCACCAATATGGCTATCTTGGAGTTAAAGAATATAAGGTTTAGTCATGTCTTCTATACTTTTATTGGTGCTAGGAATACCAATGTGAGCAGACTCGAAAGCTAAGTCGTTCAAAAGAGAAGAAAAAACCCACACAAATCCTGAGAACGTAGAGTAGAAGTAGGAAGTACCAGAACACTAACTATTAATAAATTCTTTTTGTGAGACCAAAGGGTTTGAATAAGCTTGAAAAGTATCTGAAATTCTGACTGACTTTTTGAACTTACTCCTTATAGCTAGTTTAACAAAATATCACATTAAGAAAAATCATATTCCACTAACCCTTAGAGGACTTCAGATCTTTCAGTTCCAGATGAAAATCAAAGTAAAAGAGGAGGGTCTGATATTCAGGTATACCAGAGCCATGCAATTCACATGAGGAGATGCAGAGGTAATATTACAGTACTCTTCCATTTCCTCACAATGCACCATGCCTTCCAACTACTGAGAACTACAATAGGTTGCCCCAGGTTGCACAGGCAGCCAGTTTTTTCAGGACTATTTTGCTTGATCTTGATTACCAGAACTCTCAAAGATTGCCCTGGAGTCTCCAGGAATTAGATAGAAATCTCCAGGAAACTGCTGAGAGTCACCTGGGAGATAAATGATAGGGCATTCGTTAAAATAAATATTAAATATTGAATCCAATTTATACAGTAGTCCTGTGGGTTTTAAAATAGTAATAGTAATGTGCATTTGCCTTCCTGATGTAAAGTCTACTTGTAATAGCAGCCTTCAACTACCTAAAGGGGAGTTTGAAAGAGGGTGGAGCTAGACTGTTCTCAGTGGTGGCAGATGACAGAACAAGGAGCAATGGTCTTAACCCTAGCCCTTGGCTTCAGGTGGGTTTGCATAATACCAGAGGTAGTTGGGGGATAGGCACGGCTGTGGCCACCTGAGCCTTGTGGGGTGCAAGACCCTGAGGAGGGAGAGTGGGGGCCAGGAACAGCTGCAGCCACCTGAGCCCTGTGGGGTATGAGACCCCGAGGAGGGAGAGTGGGGGCCAGGCACAGCTACAGCCACCTGATCCCACCGGGGAGTAAATCCCCATGGCCCCAAGTAAGGTGGGGCCCCATGTGAGGAGGCAGTGTGCAGCCCCAAATGAGGAGGAGGAAAACAAGAGGGCTCAGAGCTCAATATGTTTATATAGAGAAAGCACAATGACATGCTGCTTCGGGGAGGAGTGAGAGTCCCCATGAGACCCTGGAACACCAGTCGCAGTGTGAGTCACCCCAGCTCCCACAACCAGGTGGGTCACCCATTAGTAAGGCCAGAGAGTGGAGCTAGAGTGGCAAAGGCCTGATGTAGAGTACCCTCAACTGGTCAGTGCTGGGGCCAGGACCAGAACAGTCAAAAGGGCCAGGGGCCCACCATGAGGGACACCCAGAGCTTAGGGGCTGGGGTTCCAACTGGCCTTGTAGGTGAGGCCAGAGCCTGTGTGGCCAAAGGTCCTGGGGGGACCATGCCCGAGAGGGGAAATAGTTTCAGGGAGCTGGGCAGCCCGAATGAAGGTGGGGTATGCTGCTGCAATGGAGGGATCTTACAGGGGTCCTGATTGGAGGATTCTGGGGCCCAGTGTGGGGCTGGTGAGATTAACATCAGTGGATGCCGTCTTCAAGGCTTGGGCTGTGGTGTAGGGGAGGTACAGCACCACAGATAGCGCCCCCTGGCATTGGAGCACGAATGGGCAGCCTCCCACCTAAATTGACATCTTAATTAATTAAGAACAAGGCATGGCAAGTGAGGCAGGTGTGTGGCGTGCCCAAAGGCAAGTGGGGAACCTGGCACTGTGGCTAGGTGGGGAGCCCCACATTGCCACAATCTGATTAGATATGGGCTAAGGCCCAACCATGGCTAATGGACTTTGTTTTAGCCTCGATCAAGGACTATCATCACCTCTGGTAGGCACAAGGCAGGGTGTAGGAGGGGCGGAGCCCCAAGACAGAGATCCAGGCAATAAAGCCGAAAAAGGGAATCAAGAGAGGCAGGATTCAAGAAGGTCCTCCCAGCAGTAATCTGTAACAACAAGATATGACAGGACAGAATCCCTGGGGACCATTCAAGGTATCTTACTGGAAGGCAAGCTGCCTACTCAAAAAGAGACAGCTGCATCTGAATGGCCAGAAAAGGCAAAGTGCTCAAGTGAATGTCACAGGAGACTACACATCTTTAAAACACAAATTTGATTCCATTTCCAATGGGATATTTCAATTCTACCTACCCTATAGGACTAACTGAAATATTCCACTGAAATGGAGTCTGAAGATGCTGCGCTAACACTCCAATACATGTTTCCAAGAAATCTTAGCACAAACTACATTCGCTTGTTGGCACCACCATTTAAACTAATAAAAAGGCTTGTGAAAATTTCCAGTAATTCCCAATAACTACCTATTTCCACTGTTTACCTTTCACCAGTCTTCCTTGTGGTCTCAAGAGGGAATCCTAAAAACATCTGATATACCTATATATGACATTTTATGGCCTATGAAATGTTAGCAGTCTCTCTTGGTCAAGAGCAAGGGATTTTTTTGTTTTATTCTTCTCAGCTCTACAAAAAATTAGCCCTCTCCAATTAAGACTTTAACAGAAGTAATGTCTCCCTTCAGGGAATACACTGACATTTTAAATTAAGAAACATTCCTACTAACAAGCCTATAAATCTTTCCAATTAACTGTGTTTTCCACTAGTTTATGTGGCTACATTCAATTTGACAGTTCTAATCTTCCTAAGGTGAGAGGAGAAGTAGACCTCTTTGAAGATATCGTTCCATTTCTTGCAGCAGGAGGGAGAAATAATTCCCTTACTAATACTATATTATTTATTTGATGCAAACAGGCTCAAACTGCATATCAGCTGGATTAATAGACTTGTTAAAGCCAGATAAGTGTCTTGATCCTAAAACCTTACTCACATGAGCAGTTCCATTGAGCCAGTGGAACTATTCATATGCCTAATGGACAGCTAGGCCCACAAATTGCCACCAGTAATTACAGCCTACTGACATGGGGCAGCTGGGAGCTATTATGCTCATGTATAGCATTTTACATCATCTCTCAGTGAAAACCAAAACTTTTGAATGTTAGTTTTGCTTACAAGATCAAGTAGAAGACTCAGGAATTCCTTCCATGAGAGTGACCTAATGCTCCTACTTCTGGCACAGGTTCTAGTTCATAAGAAACCTAGTTGGTGCCCAATCCACTGCATTCCAGGACTGAGAACTGTATCCTTGGGTTAAGGTTCATATGCCAAGCTAAAAGCTGATTAGAAAATCAATGCACAACACCCAGTCCACAGCAGCTTTTGTACAGTTTTAATGCTGAGAGTGGTGGTGGTGGTAAGCAGAGGGACAGACAAAGAGAATGCATGTGCTTCAATTGTATGTATTACTGTTGTGATCAAGTTTATAAGACATAGTATTTAACATACTGGCAACTGTCTAAAACCCAGCCTGCGCTACACTCCTATTTTTCCTTTCATGAACAGTGCTGGCAGCCATTGGAAATGCTTCAGAGAAAAGGCTGGTATAGACTGCCATTTTGCAGAAACATTTGTCATTTTAAAAGAGGGTGCTTAAATATATTCAATCTGTCTGATGACCTGAAAGGACCAGCAACAAAAATGAGTCTAAAAAACCTAACATCCAGTTCTCATGTAGGATATAAATCAGTGCAGCTCCGTGAAAGCATCAGGCTTCAAGATACTACCCTTCAAACTTGGGAAGGGAAGATCTATAAGTGGCATCTGGAAAGAAGGAAAAAGTAGCATCTGCCTAAGGAAGACAAAGGAGGACTGAAAGAAATGGTGTTCTTGAAAGAACTGGCAGAAAAAAATGAAGATGTTTCATGAAATAATGGTCATGGAGACAATGTTTGGGAAGACAGAGCTTTGGAGGTTGAGGGTTCAAGATGCAAAGTTAACCAACTGGATCCTGGAGCAATGAAGCTACAATAGAAGTTATAAGAGCCTGGGTATAAGCCATTATATCATTGCCTACAACAATAAACCAGGTAACAACATTTATTTTACATTAATGGCTGCACAATGGGAGCTGAGATGAAATAGCATGTAAGAAGAAATATGTGTCAAGAGTCCTCCAGAAATTTTCATTAAAGGGGAGACATTTGAATTAGTTCAGGAATTGACCCAACACCGTGTATCATTCATGGCCTTCTCACAAAGCAACAAGCTAACCACCAGCCCTGCATAGATCTCCATCAAAAGGGCTGTGAAATTATTAACAAGGAAGAGAGCTTTATACAAGACACAAGCTTGATCCAATATGTTGTTATGCTGTATAGGAGGTCTAGATCCTGAACTGGCACCTTTCTCCCTCACTGCCTCAGTGAAGTGCCTGAACTGCCACCAAGCTTCAGTGATTTACACAAATAACACAGCAGAAAGGCAGCACTTAATTTTGGTTCTACGGTCAAAGTAAAAGATTCTTACACCAAGGTAGCCAGGTTACACCTTTGGAGGTCATTTGCCACTTCATAGATTTCATAGACATTCGTTATCCTGTCTGTTATCCTGACCTCTGGTCATGAGCGTGGCTCTCCTCTGGACTCTCTCAAGCTTCTCCACATCTTTTTTGAATTGTGGAGCCCAAAACTGGATGCAGTACTCCAGCTGCGGCCTCACCAAGGCCAAGTACAACGGGAGAATGACATCCCGAGATTTGCTCGAGAAGCATCTATGGATGCAAGCCAACGTTTTGCTCACTTTACTAGCCACAGCATCACACTGAAGGCTCATGTTCATCTTGTGGTCAACCATGACCCCCAAGTCCCTTTCATCTGTAGTACTAACCAGTCTAGCACTGCCAAGCCTATAGGCATGCTGCAGGTTTTTCCTCCCAAGGCGGAAAACCTTGCATTTTTCAGTGTTAAACACCATCAGGTTCTCATGCGCCCATTTCATGAGCCTGTCAAGATCTGCCTGGATCGCCCTCGTGTCCTCAGGTGTGGATGCTTTATCCCAGAGTTTGGTGTCATTGGCGAACTTGGCCAGTCCGCTTCTGACACCAATGTCCACATCATTGATGAAAAAGTATCATCATTGATGTTAAAAAGTAAAGGCCCTAAAACAGAGCCTTGAGGGACCCCACTGGTCACAGGGCACTATGACTCCAAGGCTTTTTGTTTAAGAACAGGGATACAGTGAACTTATTCACAGAACAGTAACACTGCTATAAATGTGGCAAGAAATCTAGAGACTCAATGAAATAAGGATGATCTAAAATGAGAAACATTCTTCTATATTTGTCCTTATTAGAAACTATGACTAATATTCAGTCATCAGATATAAAAATAGAATGAAAAAAAATGAATATAGGCTAATACAAGTAGACAAATCTCAAAATCCCTAAAAGAAAAGTCAGGGGTTGTGTAGGCTGGACCTCATTACCCATTGGCAAAGTTACTAATCAGTTCCTTTGCTTCCCTGTTCACCAACTGGAAGGCTGTGTTTCCTGCTGTGGGGCAGAAGCCTAGTATTCAAATCTCCTAGTTCTAGGCTACATGCCACAGATTCACAAGGACCCCTGGGACAAAATCGCTTAACTTCTTTTAGCCTTGATTTATTTATTACTCCTGCTTTTCACACATCAGTGTTCTCTACTTCAGTGTTATTGTGAAGGCTAATTAATATTTAATATAGTGCTTTAAGATTTGGCTGAAAGATGCTATCTAATAAGAGCTTTTAATCCTAAACCTAACCAGGCCTCATCCAAGGTTACTGTTATTTATGTAGTACCCAAAATCTCCCATTAGGATCAGAGCCTCCTCATGTCAACAGATGCCCTGAGGAGCATATAAAAGGTGAAGAAAAGGAATAAAATGAATGAGTAAACTACTAAGTGAAGTTATATAATCATTAGTTCTGTGTCTGTGCATGTATTTGTTTTTTGATATATACTGAATAGAGTAGGAGGACTCTGGGTGAATGCAATAGGAAGACTCAAGGAAGAGTTGAACAGGAACAGAAATAAGAAGAAACCAGTGTAGACCACTGCAAGGAAAAACAAAGGAAAGTCGGAAAGAGGAAAAACAAGATGAATGTCAGGATGAGTTTTACCCTTCTTGAAACATGATGGTCAGGGAATACATCTCAATACATACTGAATGGAGAGGTATGCATTAGAGCTGTACAAAGATTCAGCCCCTGATTCAATTCAGTGGTGATTTGAATCTCTGAATCTGAACTGAATCAGGAGACCCTTTAATCTCTCTGAATTGAATTGGAACCCTCTGAATCGATTTGGAGAGATTCAGAAAGATTTGGCGATTCGGATATAGACACAGCTTTAAATGTTTTTTCTACATACCTCAAGGTACAGGCAGTTCATGAATGCTGAGATGGTGGGGCAGATGGAGCATCCCACAGGAGTGGGGGGGGGGTCCCCAGCGCACTCAGCAGCAGATCCAGAAGTGGACCAGAAGCACTTCCAGTCCACTTCTGGGTCCACTGGGAAGCACACAAGGGGAGCTCCCCCCAGCTTGGTAACTGGTGCCTCCTGGGTCTGGGAGGGCACCCAGGGTCCCCCTGTGGCCAATCGAGCGGGGGGGCACAGGGGAACCCCCCCCCAAGCACTCGCCAGCAGACACAGAAGTGAACCAGAAGTGCTTCTGGTCCACTTCTGGGTTTGCCCCATGCTCCTGTGGGATGTTCCATCTTCCACAGCATCACAGCATTCGTGAGCCATGCCTGGCACCTCAAGGTATGTAGAAAAAACATTTAAAGCTGTGTCTATGGCCTATCACTGATTCTCTGAATCAGCATTGAATCTTTGGATTCAGTCAAATTGAATCGGGGACAGTGATCCAAATTAACTAATAGAATTGCTGTCCCTGATTTGGGCCAAATCTGAATCGAATATGGCCTGTTTCACGTGCATGTTGTAACAGCAGGTACAAAACCCAATTGGAACATTGATTGTCAATACAGGAATGATGTAGCCAATAAATTAATGCATTTACTTATCAGTAGCAAAAAGCTTGCACTATTATCACCATAGCTAGACATGGGGGCCCTGGGCTTGCTGAGGTATTTTGTGCTTTGGACCTGTGATTCCATGCTAATACCCCCAGAGTTCCAGTCTGCAGGAAAAACATTAACAAAGCAAGATCACAGCCTTATCTGTCAATGTGCATGTTGACTCTTCCTTTATTTCTTCTCTCCTCCTTTCCATCTAATGTTCACCAACATATTAAAGACACCACGTAGCAGAGCCATGAGAAAGTACTATAGGATGTAGCAAGATTGGTCTTGTGGGTGGCTGTGGCATCCCCTGGAAGCCAAATTAATCCCACTCCACCTCATATGGTCCCCCAACGCTACTGCCTCGTCTTCATCTGTAACACTTTCTGGATGACCTGTCTATTTGGGACGCTGCCTTTGGGGACTCAGAGTGACCTTCAGGGTTCTCCCCTTCTGACTGGCCTCAGTCACTTGTTTTTCTAACCCCTCTCTCAGCTCTGGGCCCAAGTCCTTAGCTAAACTATCCTATGCCTCACTGTTACTAATTTTGGCCCTACTGGCCCTAGCCATGCCCTCTTGGCGCTAACTATGGCCTCCAGCCTGTCCCATAGCCACACCCATGCCTTACAGGTCTTACTCAAATCCTATGCACCCAGCCCTTTGGTCTTGTCTTAACATCAGTTCACCTGGCCCACTGGACCCCAGACCCTGGCAGGGCTGCTCCCTCATTGTCTGAGCCCACCAGTCCCCAGACCTTGTTGCAGCTTACAAACCACTTGGTCTCTGCCCACTCAACACACCTGATCCCTGATTCTTGCAGGGCTTTGTCCTGGCTTCAGTCTTAGGCATGAAGTGCTTAAGTGCACATCCCTCTTCAGCTTCCTACTCCCCCACCCCGCCACCCCCCCTAGCCACATTCCAACCTCCAGGCAAACACAGAAGCGCAATCAAACTGCTCTCAATCTAAAATACTTTTACACCACTCTGGGTCACTACTCTGCAAACACCCCGGCTACCCTCCATCTAGCTGTCTAGGGTAATGTGGATCTTGGGGGCCTATCTATCTCAAAGAGCCTCACCCCGAGGAACTCCCCTCCCTGCAGAGGTCGAAGCCAAACTGACCCCTCTAGCTAAGAGGCAAGACTTCTAGTATGCTTGGACTCAAGCCCTTCCATCAGAGGATCTCTAACTGACACAGGGCTTTCCAATTAGCCAGTTAGCCTGTTCTGATCTTCTGTAGTTTGCTCAGCTAAGTCTTCACCTCTTTAGCTACCTACCTGCTTAGAGCATGAATGGTGGCATACTGCAGCGGCATCTTTCCCCAGATAGCTGCCTGCAGCTCTCTAGCTCCCTTATATCTTCTTGTAGCATCCTTACTTCTCTGCATCTGTCCCTTGAACGGCCAACTGCATCAGATTGCAGACCTTGCTGCTGCATTTTTCCTATTAAAGTAACAGGGTCCTTTGACTCCTGTTACACAGGTTTGAAATGCAAAAAGCACCCATCATTCAACAGAACTGGGCCCTTTCACAGTGGTTGTGCAGTAATGTACATTGTATAGAGGGTTAAAAGCAATGATAGACAGCCTGAGGATTCAAATTACTGCACAGGTGTTGTCAGGGTACTGACTGCCTACTGCATGGCATTAAAAGGAAAGCACAGATGGCATCTGAAGAGTGGTGCCATGGAAATACTGATCTCTGAAAATCAATAACCTAGCTCTTACAAAGTGCTCTCCATGTTTAGATGTCAGAGTGCTTTTCAAAAGAGAAAGGCATTACCCATATTTGGGTGAAGTTACATGTTACAAGTAGACCATACCAAGGACACTTAAAATGTGAGCATGAGCATGTTAAAGCTTGCTGAATCATGCTAAATTCCCTCCGAGCATCACAAAGTTATGCCACTTCAGGTGAATGTTAACTCTGGGCTGAAGTTAACTTTAGCCTGTTCTACAGAGAAAATGAGAAATTCCAGTCCTCTAGCACCACAGGATGCACTGCTCCCAGCCCCACTGCCAACCAGAAGAGGGGTGGAGACCAGACGTCCTAGATCCTAACCACACTCCTGCTCACTAACCCTCTAGTGACAGGAAAGAAACAGTATTCACCCTTTATGTGCAATTGCTTACAGCATATTCTAACTTTGACACCATTTAACATTCCACCCATTTAGTATGGTCTCAGGGTCACATGTAGCTTCACGCTTTTACAGATGGACAAACTGTGTCATAAAGAGATTAAATGATTTGCTCAAGATTACACCACTGGCCAGTTGTATAACTTGGAATAAAATCAGGGTCACTAAGTCACAGTGCAGCGCCATATCCATTGGCCTTCACTGCTTCTCTTAATAAAGAAAAAGTGAAAACGTATTCCATATGTATAGAGTACTCTGTGAGACAGTGCCTGAAAAATAGAATAGAAGGATTAAGGTATGCTGACCATAATGATGAGAGAATAACCATTATGTTCTTGGACTATTCAAATGGCCTAATATCATAAACTAGGAAGAAAGAGTCCCTAGTACCCCCACACTATATGAGGAGTGTTAGTAGGGTTACTAGGGGTTACTAGGGAGGAAATAAACAATTCCCTCTCAGAGCTAGGATGCCTGAAGAAAAGCCTTTTAAAATTTAGGTGGATGCTAGCTTCATATATGCCCAGAGAGATGGGTAAGTGTAAGTAGTAACCAACACAGAAAAGCCCTTAAGCAAGTAATTAAATCCCACCCCACCACCCCCCTGTGCAGCAAAGCCCGTAAGCATACATGAAGGTCCACTGAATTCAGTAAGTCTTAAGTGCTTGATGACTTAGCCAATGGAGGGCTGATGGCCCTCCATTGCAAGATCTTCCAAATTCAGAGAATCATATAGTCCCCAGCTCTAAATCCCAATCAAGTAACAACAACAGAGTGCCGGGGACAAAATGATGTTGTGTTCAGAAATGCTCTGTTCTTTAAACTAACCTATTTATCATACCATATAGATATTCTTAAAGCCCATTCTTCTATTGATCATGCTGAAGCAACTAGTATTGTCACGGTCTAAAAGCCTGTACAGGGATAAAGAATCCTTCCACAGCTAAAGTGAAATGAGAGCACATTTGCCTCATTAGGCAGGAAACACTATCACGCTCCAATTGGTTCAGAAGAGAAGGCAAAAAATAGATAACATATGGCTTTCCTCCTACAGAATCATTCAGTTAAAACAAAAACAAAAACCCACATTTGTTAACGTTTCCATTACTGTCAAACAAGCAAAATCTATAAGCATTAGCTACCCCATAGATTACTCACCACCTCCTTCTAAAGACACATACATCACCTCTTACTGATATAGTTTATCTTCTGTGTCAATGTTAAGTAGGACTAAAGCCTTCAGAGACATGGCAGAGGTGTCAGCGGTTCTCAATAAAAGTTAAAAAAGCACTTGTTGGCTAATTTAAAAAATAGCCATAAATTTCCATATAATTTAGAAAGAAAGATAAACTCACAAGTTTAGGACTAATGTTGCTATGCTTCCCTAGGTAGTGGTCACATAGTCAAATATTCTGCAGTCACCAGCATTGCCCCACCAGGTGCTTCAGAAGGAGATGAAAGCAACCATATATATACCCATTTATAACAGGGGACCATTACTGGCCCCTGTTCTGAGGGTGAAAAAGAAACAGAGGGACTCTTACCTGCTGCAAACTCATCTCACCACTTCTGTGCCTGAGGATGTCAGAGGCTGGAGGAGATTCTGGCAGCACCACAGTCTGCTATGGAAGCCATTGCTGATTGGTCTTGGACCTGGAAGAACCTGCTGAAAAGACAGCCACTGGTGACTGATGGGGCCCCTGAAGAGGAGGCACAAGTGCAGCTGGAGCAAGCTGTAGTGAATCCTCACAGAGGCGTGAAAACCTTGAGCGAACACGGAAATGCTGGTGGAAAGAAAAAGGCCAGGATGTACCCCAGCAAGAGGACAGAGAACACTGGGAGGAGTGATGGGGGAAAGGCTAATTAGCCTCAACTGGAAGTTTACGCAGGAAACGCTTAGGTGAATAAAGACTGCTATGTGTAGTACCCAAAGGGGAGATACTACAGTAAAGCTTGGTGGAGCAAGCATACAAAAGGGGAGACCCTCATGAAGGCATTCCCTATCAGTTAAGAAGGTGGAGGGAGTGGGATCTCCATCTAGAGAAATCACCGTTGTGGGGGAACCAGCCCTCTGAGGAAATAAGCTGGGCAATTGTTCCTATATCTGAAAAGGGAAAATTATATTGATAAGTGGACACAGGTCAGGTACAGACAGGGCATAAGGGGTGGTGGAGCCCTGTAGTGGAGACTGGAGCACCAGCCATCCACCATCACACTGGTTGCTGTCAATCCCTTTCTATATTTTCTTTCTCCCAACAAGGCATGGCAGGAAAGCGAGGGAAACGGTGACTAGAGCGGCCAGCACCAAGAAGACACTCTCTCACACCATTGCAACTGCAGTGATCATTACTTTGATAGAAGAAAATGAATAACTAGAACTAATGTTTTCATTTGTTTTGTTTGTAGTGTTACAATAACTATTGGAATTGTGGCACTACTAACCAAGTACAATTCAAAGACTTAGTACTATTAATGTAAAAATATTGAAATGTTAACACTTCAAAAATAAAATGCTAGCTGATCACTCTGTATAATGAGTCATAAAAGGGGTGGTCTATTTTCTCTTTCCTTCTGGCATGCACTTACTTGTTGTTTCATACTGAACCCTGTCCACTTGCTGCATAGCAATTTTTTGGGCCCCTTCAGATATATTTCCAATCCCTCCAGTCACACCTGGAGCCACTGAATTGGAATCATGGAAAAGTAGGGCTGAAAGGGACCTCAGGAATCCATCTAGTCCAACCCACTGCTCAAGGCATATTCACCCCTGGTTAAATCATTCCAAGTCAAATGTCTGTCTAACCTGCTCTTAAAAACGCCCAAGGAAGGAGATTCCACAACTTCTCTAAATGGCCTGTTCCAATGCTTAACCACCCTCATAGTGAAAAAGTTCTTCCTAATATCCAGCCTAAATTTCCATTGCTGCAGTTTAAAACAATCTTGAGCTCCCTGCAGCTACAAACAATAATCTATCTCCATCCTTTTTAATAATCACCTTTCAGGGATTTGAAAGCTGTTATCAAATCCTCTTTCAAGTTTCTCTTATCCAAACTAAATAGTTCTTTCAATCTTTTCTCATAAGCCATTTTTCCTAGACCTCTAATCATTTCTGTCACTCTCCACTGGACTCTTGCTGGCTTGTCCACATCTTTCTCGAAGTACAGGGCATTTATACATGTTCCAGGAGTGGGAGGAGGGTGCTTTAATTAAAACGGCTCCAAGACCCACTCTAGTTAAAACACCCAGAGCATCTCATGTATAAGTGTCCCCACATTGAAAAATGGTAGAAGGGGTATGTCACAGAGCACTTAGGTGCCCTGCTCCTTTAAAGAGCTGAAACTGCTAGGGAGAGAGCCCTAGTAGTGAGCCCCAGTCACTGGTTACCAGAGCAGCCAGAATAAGTTAGGCAGCCCACACCTGCAGCTGTCAGCTGAACAGAAGGGGCAGGGCCTGGCTCATATATAAACCCCAGGGCTGAGGCCAGGAAGGCAGTTGCCTGCTATCAGCCAGAGGGGAAGCAGCCTCCAGGGAGGAAGTACCCAGTGATGCTGCAACTGCCTGGTATGCTGCACCTAGGGCTAAGGGGGCTCCTTGAGCTCCATGGCTACCTTACCTTTAGACATTCAGTGCCAGGGATAAAACCTGATCCTTTTAAAGGGTCAGAACACACCCTGACCTTTTGTATTATGTTATAGCCCAGGGGCTTTTGTTTTGTTTGCTGTTGTATAAGATCAGTGGCTTGGGTGAGGCTATTTGGGGAAGGAGGAGGCCTCATTGGGGGCCCACTGCTGCATGGGGACCCCAGTGCCAGAGACGGTGTGGCATTTGGGGTGCACGGACCCAGGCACCAGTGAGGTGCAGAGCAAGACAGGGCTATAGAGAGCCCAGGGAGGACAAGGGGGCCAAATCACAATAAGGCCTAAACTGGGCAATGTCAGTACTATCTGCAAGGCTTGGGGCATGGTAAAGGGGTGGTTGGAGCCACGCATATAGCCCATAAGGCTGGGGTGCCCTGGGACACCTATTTTGAAGTGGGACCCACGGGATTCATGGAAATCCATCAAGGCTGTGTCCAACAGGACGTGACGGTAGCCTCCCTATATTACAAAAAATACATCAAGACATGGCAGGAAAGAATAGAGGGTGCCCATTGGGCCAAATTGGCACGGTCAAGGGGCCTTAGGGGTAACACAGCCATCCTTCGGGACCCCGTCCTAAGACAGGGTGCTTTAACTAAAGCTTGTTGAACAAGCTCTAATTAAAGTGCCCCGCCACCATTTTTCGGTGTGGAGACATTGATTCACAAGATGCTGGAGTCTACTGGAGTGCAGCAATTGCATCATGTCAGAGCAGCTTCACTGCTCATGTACAGGCTCTCACTAAGTGCCCAAAACTGGATAAAGAACTCCAGCTGAGGCCTCACCAGTCCTTACTAGAATAAGAGAATTACTTCCCTTGATCTGCAAGTGATACTCCCATTAATACAGCCAAGCATGTTACTGGGCTTTCTTGAAACATAAGAGCACAGTTGGCTTATTTTATGCACTATGTCCCCTAGATCCTTTTCTGCAGCACTGCAGCCTAGCCATTCATTCCCCAGTTCCAACTTAAGTGTAGGAATTTCTACTTCTCCTAGCTGAATTTCCTTTAATTGATTTTTGGTACATTTCTCCAGCTTGTAAGGAGCATTCAGGATCTTAACCCTGCCCTCCACACAATTTAAATGTCATCCACAAATGTGTCATGTATGCAGTCATTCCCATCCCCCAAATCATTAATAAGTATTAAACAGTACCAGACTTATAACAGATCCTTGGGGAACCTCACTTGATACCTCCTCACAACTAGATATGGAGCCAATGCTGACTACTTGTTGAAAATGGTGCTTCAAGCAATAATATGTCTGACTTACTGTTCTTTCATCTAGTCTGTATTTCCTTAGCTTGTTAATGAGAAAGTTTTGGGAGACGATGGCAAAAGCCTTGCTAAAATAAAAGTACATCACATCCACTATTGTTCCCTATCAATGGAGCTTGTCACCTTGTGTAATAGGGTAACATCTCCAGTGGCATTTTAAAGCCTATGAAGGCACCCGAAGTCCCTTGGCATCTCAGTTTTCCTCTGGGAACAGACTTCCCTTTATTCATCTGCCATGACTTGATGTTCCCTGGTTCTTGAAGAGGAGGCTGCCCCAGGCTTCCCAAGCGATATCTATACTCTCACTCACCAAGGTGAGGAGCTTTTGCCTTAAGGGCTAATTGTGCACGCTGACCTTTCCTTAACATGCCCCATGCCTCGCAGGTGTTAGCTGTATGCATTTGTTGGGGCTTCAGCCTACTCGCCTTCTACCCTTTTCTCTCTAGCTAGGCCCACCAGCCTAGACCCACTAGATAGGGCCAGGCTCTGAGGCCCTAGCCCCTTACTATGCTCTGGACTTGTGGCCCTATACAATTTTCCCACACTCTCTGTTGGGGTTTTGACCTACATGGCTTCATCCCCTTTGTATACAGCTAGGCCCTTTAGCCCAGACCTGCTGTGTCAGGCCCGGCTTTAAGGCCATAGCCCCCAAATGGGCCCCTGGCCCTTGTCTGCTGCACCCCTCTAGTGCTGGGGTCTCCAGCTCCTCTGCAGCTGTGCCCTGTGCATGCTAATGAGGTCTGGACCTCCCCTAAAGCCTCAGCCATAAACCACTGGATTACAAATGAAACATAAACAGTAAGCCCCTGGGCTACGTAGAGAAATCAATCTCTCTGCCTGCCTGTCGTTCTCTGGTCACAAACTCTGGATGTACCTGGTCTCCATGGTAACAGGGCTGGAGACATTCCTGAGGGTGGCGGGGACCTGCTCCTTTTTGTCTTTGTCCTTTTTGTTTCCCACCACTGCAGGTCAGGTGACTAGATCCCTCACCTGGTCAATTTTAGGTCATCTGAAAGCACCACTAAGCAGCCAATGGGGCTGCTCCTGGTGGATCCTTAGTGATGAGGTCACGATAGGGGATAAAGAGGGTCCCCAAGAAGAAGGAGGGAGAGCAGCCATGATGAAGGCACAGAAAGCAGGTGAACATCTGTAGTGCTCTCTCTCTCGACACATGGACACACTATGAACTGCCTGCCTCCAGAGGAAAACTCTATCAGCCTCTGGATGGTATTTGTCAGTAAGCTACTTGAAATCTAGCTAGATATATAGCTTGCAGTAACAGATGCATGATCAAAGGCTATCCAGCCATGCTGTTTGCTCTAAGGATATTCTGTAATACTTCTCTATCCTGCCCCCTTCTCCAAGCCTTCCCACTATAACCAATAAAGTTCTTTAGTGTACTAAGAGTGGTGGACTTGTTGAGAGAGGCATGCCTTTGTGCTTCCTTGGTCTGGCTGAGTATGGAAGGCTATAGGAAGCACCCCAAGCTTTTTCAGTGGGTCAAGCACCCTCAAGGACTACAAGGCTTGCGTACCCCAGGGGGCACAGGGCCCAAAAACATTCCAGACCCCTGGGTGGTGGCGGTGGTACCCACAGGCTTGTGGATGTGCTCCAGGAAGGGGGTCGGCTAGACTTGAGGCGCCCCCAAGAAGGCACTCAGAGCTTGGCAGGTGGATGGGCACAGTGAGGTGGGTGGCTCAGCACAAGAGCACCCCCTACTGGCCTGCCACAGACTATAACAAAATACAGGTAAATAAGGTAATCTGGCTGCTTATAGTTCTGTGGCTCTGTCTTTGTCCCACCACCTGCTGGTCTCCCTTGAAGAGCTGCTGCTGCTTCTTTGGGAACTCCTAGGAGTCCATACTATAAGCTGGCCATCTCCTGGCCAGCTCACTCCAGGGTTTATATAGCTCTGGCCTGAGCTTTGTTTCGGTAACCCAATGCCCCAATCAACCAACCACCCAGCCAGGCTCAGCTTTTAACCTTGGCTCTGCCAGCCTGCTGTGCCCTGAAAGTTTTATTTTTAAAGGAGCTGCCATACTTCCTAGTAACAGGGCCGGGGTTTCCTGTTACACCTTGTCATAGAAGGAAATCAGGCTGGTCAGGCACGACTTAATCTTGATTAATCCCTGCTGGCTCTGCCAGATCACCTTGTTCTCCTCTAGGTGCTCAGAAATAGATTCCTTGTAGACCTGCTCCATAATCTTTCCAGGTATTGATGTCAGGCTGACTGATCTATAACTTCCTGTATCTTCTTTCATCCCTTTCTTAAATATGGGCATTATATTTGCCTTTTTCCAGTTTTCTGGGACTTCACCCAACCTCCACAAGTTCTCCAAGAGACTAGCCAATGGCTCTAAAATCGCCTCTGGCAATCCCTTCAGTACTCTAGGATAGTGCTAGTCTGAATAAGTATAACAGGAGCATGGGTATTTAAGGGACCTTGTATGTTTCCAGTTTGAGGAGTGGGCTTCCATGCCCCACCATGTGTCTTCAGACTTCATCAGGCTTTACCTAGTACAACAAGAATTCCTGCAAAACACATATGTAAAGATGTGCCACTGTCTGAGGAGAGACTGTAAAAGAGTGTCACTTCTACTACATGATCATTCTTAGTCTTTTTTTTCTGTCTATGTACTTTTGACACAATTCAGGAATTCTGCAATTTTACCTCATTTTTATAAGCAGAGGTGTAGCTAGTACCTCTAACTTATTTTTATAAAGGCAGATCGTAAGTGTATTTCAAAAAGAAAAAGGCATCAACCATAAACGAAAAAGAGTAACATTTTCCAATTACCAGTTTTCCTATGGGAATGTTGAGATGTCCCAGAAATGAAGATTTAATTTGGGGCTATAACTGTAGTATTTTACAGTAGCTAATACAGGTGGATTCTAATTATGACAACACCTTATACCTCCACAAAGTTATTACTTTTCTCCCTTTTGTCTGAAGCTGAATTTTAGCCATTTTGTAACTAAGCCAAACCTTCCTTCTCCCAACCAACAATCAGAAACATAGTTACTTTTCTTTTAGTAAGGAAAAAAGGCACAGCATATCTGTAAACCTTTTTGTGAAGCCCATACATTTCAGAAAATCCTTTTCAGAAGTCTGCAAGGATGCCACTGTGTAATTAGCAAGAAAAGGTATACTCTCTCTTCCCATTGCTTTCCCTTGAAACAAATTAAAGAAGAAATGAAAAGGGGAGGAGAAGAGATGAACAGAAGGATTAGAGCAAGACAGTATTGTACTCATCTGGACAGATTAATAAAAAGATGGTTAACAGAGAGTAAGCAAAGTTCCCAGACTCACAAATACTACTTTTCAAGATTTAGAAGACAAAAACAAGTAGATTTTAAGACTATGCTAAGAGACATTCTGCAATATGTACTTCAACACCCTACAACTTTCCAGACAAAACAATACTCTTTGTGGTGAAATATGTGGCATCATAAAGGAGAGTCGACTTTATTTATTTCTTTAACAGTATAAATCATAACTCTAGGTTCATTTGGGGCCAGCACAGTAATCTTCTCAAATTATTAAATGCAAATATGGCTTAATTATAACAGATGGTCAATGCCAGAACCAAAATTTATGAAATTCCCAAATACATGAAGTCATCATATTGCTTCATATATATTACAATATTACTAGAGATATTGCACTCTTTATTTTGCTTACTCACATAAAATTAGTTTTCTGGGCATTGGTCTTTATTCAAATTTCCTTGCTGGACTGATTGGACCACATGAATCATATTTTGAAGCTGTTTCCCATATGATTACACACCAAGTCATTAGGATATTTGAGGTTATTTATTCATAGCCCATTCATCTGGATGCTATGGCCACCTTTCATACCATTTTTGGTGATTCTTGAGACACAAAGGGAAAAAACTGTGACCTGACACCACCAGGACTCACTTCCTTCCTCCCAGAACTATTATGCAGATCTCATATTGGCTTCTTTAGTCATCTCTAGCCTCAGTGATTACTTTCATATTGACTGGAAGACGCTCATCCTCATATCAAGGGGCTACTGCCACCAACAATGACAATCGTTTCAGAGTGGGTGCTGAACAACCTTGTTAAACACCACATATTTTTGGACACATCTATTTATAATGCATATCTGACTTTTTACTTCCATTATAAAGGATTCTTTTTGATCCCTGCACAAGTTGTGTATTCACTATAGATCTTGCCTGTCTTATGGGTATAGAAAAATAATCAAGTTGCATTGAGCTACAAGGGCCTAGGGGACTTGCTGTCTATCTTCCCACACCTCTGATGGCTAGAAAATTGTATATAGAGTTTTGTTTTTGGGAACTGGCTTATAGGTAAAGTGGATATGCATTAGAATAATGGTCCAGGGCAACAGCATGGGTTAATTAATTTCTAAAAGGCCTGTCTGTGACAGTTTCCTCAAAGCCCCCTGTGTCTGATATGGGCAAGCAGTAAGCAGACAGGCAGGCTGGGAATTGAAACCATGTACTTCATTGTTCCATAACATAAGATAAGGTGGCACCAGGCCACAGTGCCCAACTGCAGGGCCCTCAGCATTTCCAGTACTGGGGGAACAGGCCAAATTAGGCGATGAGCAGTTAAGCTCAAATTAGTATGTGTGCATGTGTTGGGTTTATGAAATAAAGGATTATACTGACAGTGCAGAATGTGGACAGTATGACAACCACAGAGAGACCAATCAGTGATGGCCAGAAATGAAGAGTCATCAGGAGGGGAAAAGAATACAAAAGAAGGGATTTCAAAGCAGCAAAGGGTCCCCAAGAGGGGAATCCAAGGCCACCATGGACAGAGGACATACCATCAGCCCATCTCACCCACCTCACTGGGGGGAGGGGAGGGGAAGGAGGCCCTTGGCCTCTGACCTCCAGGCTGCTGACATCTGACATTCAAGCGAGAACCTCAGAGTGAAACTTGTGTACTGGCCAGATGTACCTTAACTCTGTACAGCTCTAGGACTGGTACCTTTAGAATTGTTTGCATTATTCTTATCTGCTAATCACTGTGTATCAATAAAATTCACCCATTATCAAATGGAGAAGGTGTGGTCAGTCTGAAGGTTTGGATCCACCCAGAACAAGATATCTGTGTCAAATCCAGTGCCAACAACCTCCACAGCAGCAAGTGAAACCTAAATGAGAGATATTTAGTCCTGTTTCATTTAGGGATGAAATACCCTGATTTTAATTTGCATCAGGATTTTATGAAGGCTGATTTTGAATAAAGGCTTTTCTCACAGTCCACAAAGAACAGATGAAATAAAGAGCTCTCTCTTTGCATTTCCCAAGCTCTGCCACATTTCATTCTAAAGGGAGATGTCACTTCTTTGGTATCTGAAACTGGTAGAGATCCAAACTGATCACAGATAATCTGTGAATCAATACTCTTTTGTGTACTAACTTCCATGATTGCCAAGAGCACTTTGAGAATGAAGCTCATCAGACTTACATGTGTGACCTGTTCATTCTGCTACAGGCTGAGGTATAAAAGTAGGCTGCTTGAAATTTTTCAGTAGTCTATCTTGCACATATGCTTTACTTAGGAGCTGTAGCTCAAGTTTTTATGATCCACCATCTAGATTCTTTCCCATTTCCACAGACATTGGTGATGTGTAGGGGGGTGCCTCCCCTTGAGCTTGATGGTGCACCCCCTGCAAAAAGTGCTGCTGACACTGCCAGCGGCACCTGTGGGTGGTCGCTGCTCGCCACCCCCCACCCTCCATTGCTGACACTGCCGTGACCACCTGCAGGAGCTCCCCATTCAGTCCGCCTCTGCTGCCAGCACCACTCCTGCATGTGAGAGATTCCCGCTTGCTGCAGCCATGCTCCCGCCACTGCCACCTGTAAGCAATTGCCATGCCCCCCACAGCCTCCAGCAGCACACAGCATTCATATCCACAGCTGTATCATTATCTCCAGGCTCTGGCTGTTTTGCTGTGTCTCAACATCTTCAGAGCACTCTCAAATCATACACCAAAATACTTCACCTAAGGAGGTGATAAAGCAAGCAATACTTGATCTTTATAAGTCCTCACACTGCACCTCTTTGATAAATGTATAGTCTCCCTTTCAAAGGCATGGGAACCACAGACAGCAGCAGATGGGTAATCACCATGCTAATTTCCTTTTTTTAAAAATGTTATTTCCCTTGTTCTTATCTACTTCCCCTTCAGAATTTTCTTCTTCTCTTCCATGTTCATAGATCTATGTTGTTGGCATGCCTTTCGTTCTTGTTAATAGGCAGAGGATATGGAGAGATATTGTTTCTGAAGCTATTGCTGCAATTCCACCTCTTGGAGCCCACCTGTGAAAGCTGAAAACTGCACTGCAAGGGGCCAATTGTTTCTAAGCAATGCTGTGCTTATTAAGGATTCTATAGGGAAAAGTTTCTATTGCCCGAAATAAAACTAGTGAATAGTTATTTTGTCAACTTCTGCTTCCATGTTTTATTCACAGAAATTTAAATTTAAGCACTATTTTTATTTCAAAAAATAAAATATCAGACTCATGATTGGTCATCACATGACAGCTTACAACCCAGCTCCTCAAAGATTCTTAGGCACTGAATTCCCATTAAAATCACCGCTACATCTTTGAGAGCTTGGGGCCAAGGGCCTACTCTTCCAAGTACCGCTTTGAATTCATGAGCAAATTTTTTCTTCGGTGCCCTAGATTCTTCCAGCATAGCTGAGATACTGCTGTAGCACTACACCTCCACATCAGTCCCTTAACCCCAGCCACCCCCACCTTCTGTAAGAGGTATTACATCAGGGAATCAGCCCAGTACACAACAATCCACAATTTTGTAGGAGGGCAAAGGTAGCTTAAAGTCACCTGGCAACTACTTCCCATACTATGCATATCAATAAGGTAGCTTTCATAATTAGAGCTGCTTCCATGCTGGAGTGATTCAAAGATCAGGTCCTCTATGCAGCCCACAGATAAAAGTTTTCTGCAGAAGGACTGGAGCATATGTACACACACACCATCATCATAAGATATTAACATTTACAGCTCCTAGACTTCCTCATTCCCTTGTTTCATGCCTGGTCTCTTTCTGTGCTCCTGTTTGATATGCATCTGTTACCATCAGTGCCCATGGTAACACCCAGAGATAAAGCAACAGGCTAGACCGTAGCTATGAAAAGCTTTCCAGCCATGGAATCCTGCCAATGTTTTTCATGAATGTAATGCTTTGTGCCCCACAAACAATGCAACATGATTTTTCCCCCTTTCATTTTCTACACATTTAATGGTAGCCACAGTCATTTGTGAAAAATAGTGAAATTTTTGCCTGCTTCATTTGCATTCATAAACAGACTGAAGTACTTTCTGGCAATGTGTTCAAAGCCACTGGGACTATAAATTGTACTAAATGCCCACCTCTACTTGAATTGTCAAATAATATTTAAGCCACTGCATTGTCCATAAATCACACTAATATTGAGTTCTACAGCTCAGGGTTTGCCTCTGATTGAAAGCACCATTTAGGCAGGTTCAAACTGGAGAGTTTTCAACAGAGGAATTCACTATTTAATGAAATTTTCAACAAGCACTGCCACCTCAGTTTTCTCTCTTTTTTTTTTTTTTCGGTCAGGGCCTGAATAATTAACAAAGTAAGGATGAAATCCTGCAGTGCTGTGCTCTAAGATGTGCTGATTGCACCCCAGAGTGCCTTGTTTACTTAGAATGTGCCATGATTGAACGTACAGTGGTGAATCAGAAAGAGTCGCAGAGCCACAGTCGTTTGGCAAATAGCCAAATTGTATTCAGAATGGAAGATTTTCAGTATTACTCAACATAATCATGCCATTTGTGAGAGTTTCCTGCACAGGAGGTATAAGAAAATGCTATGCTGGATCAGACTAGTGGTCCATCTAGTTCGTTAAACTGTCTCCAATATTGGCCTGTACATATACTTCCGAGGAAGGCACAAAAGAGACCACTACCATCACAACTGGCGATTGAAGTGTTTTCTCATAATGTGAATCAAAGGATAACGTCCTAAATCATAAGGATTCTTACCCTTTCTGAGACCATTGATTTATGTCTTCACTCAATGGAAATAATTTGTTGTTTATTATTTATGTATCTTCATGTTACTTCTTATACCTCTGAATGCTTTTATAATCCAGATAAACATCCTACTTTCCCTTCCCCACCCCCTCTTCCCTTCTCAAAAGCATTTCTACATAAGCTTTTGGATAACAGTCATGTTGTCTGTTTAGACACAGAAATGTCTATGTTAATGAGAACTAAAGGACAATATGGCTGATCTTAGAATGTGAATATATGTATATAACCTAAGGGGTGAATTTGAACCAATCACATAAATGCCCCTACCCTCAGTGAAGCACTCTTGTTCAGTAAAAGAGGACCCACATGGAGGGTGGAAGGCATTTACTGCTATGAGTATTTGGTAAAACTTCCCCATAAAGATAAAGCTGGATGTGTGTCATAGAACCTTGGAAAGATCCAAGGTCAGGATTTTCATTGCCTTGTTCCTATTTATACTAATGCAAAATGATTATGAAGTAGATGAACACTACCACTATGATTAGATTCCAGTGTGAAATCTCCATTGCTGGAGTTATTCAAAAGACCAAATAAGCTTTGATCAGGGACAATCTAGGTCCTAGAAGCAGCTATGCCTATGCTTTACTATAGGTATTTCCCACGTTTCTGGGCTTTCCTGATTGTCACATGGGACCAAGGAATTTTTCCCCCCCAGGGGTGGAAAGGGTTTGCCTTCCAAAGAAATATTGTGTTGGCTTCAGCCAATGCTGGAGTTTTTGACCAGGGTGTCCTAATGCCCCTGCTGGAACTAAAACCCAGAGGTTCCTGGCTAGAGAATATTTCCCCTCTACTTATGTTCAGACTGATCACCACATTTGGGACCAGGAAGGAATTTTACCCCATGGTCAGATTGGTATGGACTGTTGGGGGTTTTGCCTTCCTCTGTAGTAAGGGGTATGACCCTTTTCCTTGGATCAGTCAAGAATATTGTAACTCTTGCAGCAGCAGGACACTGGCCACCATTTTGTCTCCCTGCTTTACTTGTGGCAGGTTAGGGTGCTGTGCCTTGTGGCTATGTGACAGGGTTGACTGTGAAGTTTCAGTAATAGGTTAGTGAGGATTTATATGGAATGTTTTAGATAGGGATGATCCTGCTTCAGGCAGGTTGTTGGATTACATGACCTGCAGAGGCCCCTTCCAGTCCTACTTTTCTTTGATTCTATGAGGTAGCATTTGACACTCACTTTGAACAGGTATACAGGCACAAGGGAACACAGGGTCAGGTCTCAAATTGACTAAGGTTTGATTCTACACTGCTGGAGTCAATGAAAGTTTTGCCATTTAATGGAACAGAGTAAGGGTTTTACATTCTACATCATAGAACATATATAGTGAAAATTAATCTGGTTTATACTGATTATGTCATTTACCTCTTTTAGAACCTGATCCTTGTATGGCCTTCCTTTTGGCCTGTGGAAGTGCAAGCAGTTCATTTTGAGCTGTCATAAGCAAATAACCAAGAGGGCAGATCCACTGTCCTGTAAGTGATACCTTAACAAACATATTTCTCATATTATCTCTCTAAGGATCTATTTAATAGAGTCTCTTTTCTGACACAATACTGTTGCATAGCCTCAGTGTTGTACAGGGTGAAATGAGGTTGGGTTAGGGGAATTTGTTACCTGGAGAGTTGAAGTTATGAACACAAAAGCCTAGCCTTTGCCAATACAATACTTGTGTTGTGATTTTGAAACTAAGCCTAATACTTTTGCCTGGAAAATAAAAAAAAAAAAAAACCCCAACAAGTCAAACGCATCATGAATACATGAGGTGCGTCTTCCATCGGCTTCCACTAGGCTGGGCACTCCTGAAGGAGCTTGGCTATAGGATTGGGTAAAGATGAGCCAGGACAGCAGCAATAGAGTAATATGTTAACTCAGTGCAAGTCCCTTAGCAGCTGTCACTTCTTTCATTCTGTGTTTTACTGCATACAAAAACAAGGAAGCCAGAAACAAAACAGTGACTGTTGATTCATTTCTTATTGGCAGCATAGAAACAGTGAGTTTTTCAGGGAGCATCTGAACAAAAATGAAGAGTGCCTGGGTGTGCTTGCAAGGGAGACAGGAATAGAACATAAACCCTGAATCGTTACTGGAGAGAAGGCAGCAAAGAAATACAAGGAAGGGCTGGATCTCATGTCAAGGAATTAAATACAACCCCCTCCCCCGCAAAGACCCAGGCAGCTTGACAAACACCTCAGATCCCCAAACACATTGTTTCATTTGTCTTTTCAGTGCTTATTTTGTTCTCAGAGCCTGATGAAGGATATTTGAAGCTCAAAAGCCTCTCTCTTCAGCTATACAATTTTGATATCATATCACCTCAAAAATTTTAACTACTAAGGTTGGAGAATATGAGAAGCAAGCACTGATCATATACTCAACAAGTCAGAAATGGCCAACAGAGAAATAGCAAGAACACTATCTGTTAGGCTGATATTACCTTCTTAAAAGGAATAAGATCAGAGGCATAACTGCTGTTTCATGCCACTTCCCTGCTTCTCCCTACTTCCCGCCCCCCACACCCAAAACCCAGAATATCTGAATTTCTTTACAAATCCTTCTTCGAGTGTGGTAAGCTTTCTATCCCCTCTTTCTTATTCTCTCTTGCATCTGGTTCTAAGATCTATGTACTCTCACCAGAACATGCGGGTAAAATTTTCAGTGGGTGTGCATTAGGGCACCAGAACAGCCTTTACCTATTTAGAGCAGTTGGAGTTCTGGATCTGAACGTTTCTTTCCCCAAAACAAGGCACAATTTATCAGAAATCTGAACTGTCCAGTGTTGCAAATAGAAAATAGCCTTGCTTGCATCTTTAATCTGTGTTTGCTCTATTCAGCCTCCATGCACAGCCTTCTCTGAAACTGCAAGTTCATTCTTCCCTTAGGGACTGCAGGTTACTCAGTTTAGAGCTCGGTCCCCCATTATGCAATATGCTTTTTTCAGTTTCTCCCTTCTCCATGCAGCAGCAAGTTCTACCTATGACTGAAGATGTCTAAACTCAACTTCTTCATGCAGCTGTGTACGTAGACTCCAGAACCAAATAATTTGCTTCCTTCCTGCACGTGATGGGCCCAATTCATAGCTGCCCTAATAACTGGTATAAAAATAGTGTGTCTTATTGGTTTAGAATACTTGTGACATATTTGAAAAATCCTAGTGTCATCCAAACTGATATTTTGCCAGCTGCTCAGATTTATATCACCAAGGGTATGTACATTTTTCATGCAACAAGGCTCCTGAAAGCGCTTTCAACAGCTGCAGAGTGCTATTAAAATGGCTAGTCATGTGAAAATTTAACTTATGGGTGATGTAGTATTAGACGGGGTGGTCTAAGGCAGAGCACCTTAGGGAACCTGAGTACAGGTTCCCTGCAAGGGTCGATTCAGGTGATTCCACCTACCTTCCGTGCTGCTTTGGAGGGCTGGGATGGTGCTCACATGGGCAGGGGGGGACTCCTCTCCCCCCAGCCCTGTGCAAGAGCATCTTGACTGGGGCAGAGGCACAGCTATGGGGAAGGAAATGAAGCCCCCCAACTCACAGGCCTGGTCCACCTTCTCCCAAGGCCCCAGCAGTGGTAGCAAGGTGGGGCTTTGTTCCTTCCCCCCACTTCTGAGGCTCTTGAAAATGGTAGCTTTGTGGCTGCCATGCCCAGAGCTGAGGGGAAAGGGTGAGTGGAGGGAAATGGAGCCTTCCCTCCTCCTAGGCCCAACTCAACTACCCCTGCTAGGGTCTTGATGTGGATATAGGTTGGGCTTGCAAGGAGGCAAGGCTCCAATTTCCCCCACCCCATGGCCCCAGCTCTGGGTGCGGCAGCCTCTGCCACTACCAAGATGCTCATGTCAAGAGTGGGAGAAGGGAGCTGCCCTCCACCCATACTGTCCAGGCCCAGTCCAGCTTCCCCCAAGAACCCAGCAGGGGTAGGTGGGAGAGGCCATATGGTAGGTGGGCTCCATCCCTCCCACCACCACCGCTGCTGACAGTTGCCAGCTGATGGGGGTGGGGCTGGGGAGAGGGGTGGTTTGGCAGCTCCTGGGAGACTGCTAGAGCACCCCTACTTGCTGGCTAGGGCTGGTACAGCCAAGCTCCAATCTTACCTTCCTTCCCCTCCTCCCCTCCCCCCACCAACACACACACGCAACAGGAAAATATCTGCTTGGTTCTATGGCACTAACTTATGGCGCTTTGTATAAAGTACTGTTAGCTACAGCACGTCCCTGACAAGTTGTCTGAACTTCTGTACACACTCAAAGTCTCTATTCCATTGAACAGGAGAGACCTTGTCACGCTGTGCAAAAAGCTATAACCCATTCTCTTTACATTCCATGAATTTTAATTTTTTTTCCCTAGTGAAATAGAACATGCTACAAGAGGTTTTACATAGCGCCTGTATTATCCTATAAACATCCAAAGGGATGAAAACAGAGACAAAAATAGAGGTAAATTGTAACCTAAATTAAAGCAAGAAAAAAAACAATGGCTACAACCTTTTCTTGAATGTTTTTACACAGCATAGCTAGACTTTTTGCCCCTTTTTACCAGCTTGCAGCTTTACTTAATAATTTCAATGATTGATAAAAGTCACTGCCCTAGAAATAGCTGTTGAAACTATATTGTCAAGCAAAGTGCAAAAAAATGGTGTGTTTTTTCCAGGATTTAGCTAATTATTATCAGGGTAATGGAGCTGAATCTTTTCATAGCACTTCATGGTCTATAGCAATTTGCCTTGTGCAGCCTGAGGAATAAAGTTCCCCCTCCCTCACAAACCCCCCCCCCCCAAAAAAGACAGAAGAACAAACAAAACCCCCGAAGCATGATATTTCTTTTAACTCCTAATGGTGATTAACATCAGAGTACAATTTAAAGGACCTAATTAAAATACCCGTTTCACAAATTTCTATAAAATTCATCTCTAAGGTTTTGAAAGAACAAAAGCAAGTCAGGCAGATGAAAAAGATATCTTTGCAAAGTTACAATATATGCTGGTAGAAATAGGAGTTCATCCTGAACTGTTCTCTTCGCTGCTGCATAGATTCTTAGGAAAAGAACATGAAGACATCATTGCAAACCCTGAAAGGAGAATGCAGTATGATATTTTTCAAAAATTAACATAAAACTATTCTGATTCTTTAAACGTTGAAACCACTTTTAAAAGAGTGACCTCTTGCCTGCATTATTTAATATTACCATAAACACTACCCTGGGAGAAAGGAAATACTCACCCTGATCAAGGAAAGAGAAAATCAAATAGGAAAGCAAGAGCATGTATTACTTTAGCTATTGTAAAGATTAGGTGCAAACAGAGAAACCTGGAGAGCTTAAATTTGAGTCCTGACAGGTAAAATTTGGCTTCAGTATATGTAAAAATATATAGCTTTCAAGTGTCCAGGGCTATCTTTGAATTTAATTAGGGATTCCATCCCTTTAAACTGTTTTAAAATGGATGAGTTAATTGCAATTTTAGAAAGCTGTTCAATTAACCTTGACCTCAGTGACTGGCCATGAGGTGGTAAATTGATGTTGATCACTTCCTTTATTTTCTATCCAACATATGCAGCTAGAGAACCTGCACTTTTGAATTTTGAAATATAGAATCCCAGCTGCTTGCAGTCCCTGTTTGTGCCATTAAAGACACCTTCACTAGAAGCAGGGGTTGGCGAAATCTGACTCAGTCATGTAAGATGATTGATGATGCACCTTTAAGGTACAGAGAAAACACAGACACGTGTGAGTTTGATGGAGGGTTTTTAAGCTTCTTCCAGTGTAGCTGTACTGTGCTAAGAACTGCTGGTGAAAGAGACTGTGTAGCTTGTGCTGATGAAATGCTGAAGTGAGAATATTGCTGTGTTAAAAAAAAAAAAGGTATTTTGGTTTATTTCAATGGATCAGCCCTTAAAAAGAAGTAGCAGTTTCTATAGAACTAGCTGTCATTAGCTACATCTATGCCTGCATCCACTGCTATTTTTCTTCTTTTACACCAAAGGGAATCTACAAGTGGAAAAAAATCTGTTTGTGCCCTGAGAATCAGTATTCTCTCTTTCTTTTAGGATTATTGACTCTAGGATCCGTTGGTTGCTATCCATACTTACATATTTCCCTTTTCCATTTTGCTTTGGTCAGGTACCATGGCTTCTCTCCCTCTCATCTTCCAAAAGAAAGAACAAAAAAGAAGAAAACCAAGCTTAGCTTTCAGTGTGATTAAAAAAAAATTAAGGGTGAGAAGAGGGAGGAAAGGCAAACACCAAAATAAATAAATGACAGCTAGAAATGTAATCCGTTCTGGCACACTTCGCCTAATTCAGTAGTCTTAGAGTAATACCAGGGATGAATCTGGTCCACATTATTTTATAGCACTTTTTTCCTTTTTATCTGCATCTTCACTTACATTTTAAAAGGATGTCCTTCTCCCCCCTTCCTGGATTAAGGTATATCCCATTGACCTGGTATAGTGTTTGAGAAGAAATGAGCCCAATGCTCTTGCTTAGCTGTCTCAGTAATGAATGGAGGTTACTGACAGATTCTAATGCCTGGCTGGTGTATTAAATAGGATATACTGCAACAAGTTTGTGCTAATATATGTCCACAGAAGAAGGAGCAGGGTTGTCTGCCAGCCTTCATTACAAATTGTAGGTCCTATGTTCTGCAAACTACATACATTAATCCCATCCCCTGATGGCCTCTGCCTGTGCTGGGAATCAATCAACTTTAATCGTGTTGCTCTAAGAAGCTGGAGAAGGGCAATACTAAAAAGCTTTGTCTTTGTTTTCTGGACAATAGGGAAATGGTACAGGATAAATACAAATATGCTAGTGGTGGTGGAAAATATGTGGTTATCTGAAACTGTTTATAAGATCAATGGAGGGATTGGAATTATTACATTTATTAACTTATGTACAGAGGTTTCCAGTATTGTGCTTCTAGTGGTAAATGACTTGTAGCCTTATTGGGGGTCCTCACTCCTCATGCACAAGTAATGTATTTCATAATAATCTATCTGCAAGGACAAACCTAGGTGTCATGGAGTGGGTGCAGGGGCAGCCGTGATCCCACTAGAGCCCCCTGCCATGTCAATTAAAGGTGGCCCAGCACCCTCTTCTTGCCCACCACATCTTTGATCTTATAAAGTTCAGTAAGGGAGGCTGCCTACTTCCACCTTGACACCACTGGTATTACCTCCGTTCCAAGAGGGGTGCTTCAACACGGCCAGCCTTATGGGCAATGTGTGCCTCCAACCTCCCTTTCAGCACGCCCCAAGCCCCACAGCTATTCCCGGGCGTTATCAAGCCCTTACACTTCTGCGCCCTACCTGGCACCCCTGAGCTGGTTTCACCACCAGCGCCCCCTGTCTGGGGCCTATGCCGCACCTCTCGCGCCCATTGCCCCCTCTGGGGCCTATGCTGTGCTTCCCGCGGTCAGGGCTCAGGTGGCCGTAGCCGTGCCTGGCACCCTGACCCTCCTTTGGGGGTCTTACGCCCTACTCAGGCTTTACTCCCAATACTGCCCCGCTGGGCTGGGGTCAGGATACCCCACTAGCTCCAGGGCTCTTCGCTGCCCCCCTTTTAGCTCCAGGGCTCTTCACTGCCCCCCTTTTAGCTCCAGGGCTGGGCCAACATGCCCCCAAACAAAGCTGAGCCCTCACCCTCGCCCTCTCTGGGTCCTGTGCCGCACCTCTTGCACTCATTGCCCCCCCTCTGTGGCCTATACCGTGCCTCTCACACTCGTTGCCCCCTCTGGGGTCTCACTTGCGCGTTTCCCGCGCTTGGGGCTTAGGTTGCCACAGCCGTGCCTGGCCCCTTGACCCTTTCCTGGGTCGCTTGCCCCACTGGGCAAAATACTGCCCTCACAGGCTGGGGTCCAAAACCCCGCACACCACGCCTCTCCGGCGCAAACAGCTGTGCCCCACTGGCACCACTCACTGTGCCACTACTGGGCACCGGGACCCCCAGATTACTGGGGAGCTCCCGTGAGGCCTCCTCACACCCCTACAGCCTCACCTGGTCCTCCGGTGTAACGATAACAAAACCATGAGCGGCTGCAACACAAACAAGAAGCCTACCAGCTCATAACGCAATCATGAGCCCCCAAGCTCATAAACCCAGCTCTGCTCTATGCTGGCCCTGTCTTACCTCTGTCAGAGCTCCCTTTACCCCTGCATCATTGCAGCC
>NW_017728886.1:161536297-161540839 GCF_001723895.1 Crocodylus porosus
CCCTGCCCCTGCCCCTGCCAGAGGAGAACTGCTTCTCTAGGCCCTGGCCTGGGCTGCTTATAAAGGCCCGGCCCTGCCCTCTTCTAGCCAGCTGACCAACATTAGCTGCCCTAGCAACCCTCACCTGTGCTGCCCTATTAATTGGCAGCTGTCCTTATTACTGGTGCTAGTAGCGAGCACGCTAGTGCTCTGCTACACTAGGAGTTTGGAAAAGGGGGCGGGGGGTATAGATGGTGTGGTGCATCATCACATAGAACACACCACACATTTTCTCTAGTTAAAGAGATCCTAGAAGCTTTACTAATATGCCAGGCCTAGGGCTGAATTAATCATTTCAAGATGGAAACAAAAATAAATATAACTTCACTGGAATGTGAATTAATTTGCTCTGTCATATATCACATACAAAACCACAACTAACTGGGCAAAAATACTCAAAAGATGTTGTTTCCTTACTTCTGTAGCCATTAGAATTAAACATACATCTCTTTCAGATTCATAAAACAAATCAGCCTTCTTAAGTGTTTTAATGCGTCGCTGAAAGTTATTTCCACATCCGAGTTAGAATTTCCACACCTGGGTGAATGCTTCTAGCTGGATGTAAAAAGAGTCTGCAGACCTATGGAATAGGAACTACATCATTAGGAGTAGCTACAAGACAGCAGAATTGCAGAAAGAAAGGATAACTTGATTAGTGAAACCACTGAAGACCATTAAAAAGGAGAGAGGGTCATTAACTCTTGTGGAATAAAGTTTAGAAGGAATCAGGTAGATTACGAGCAACAAAGTCAATTGATTCCTTCAGTGTTGCCTGAATAGAAATGTTGCTTCCACTTGCAGGACATTGGTTTTAAACTTTGGGTAGGACAGGAATCCAAGGAAGGGTGCAACTGCACTACTGCACCCCCCTTGGAAGCACCTCATCTATCTGATAAAGCTGGCATGCATTTCTCTTAGTTAAATTTTTCAGTGTTGTTGAAGAAAACTAGGATGAGATGTTGTTTAGGGGATTTCTGTTTTATCTCGATGTTCTAGTTCCTTTTAAGTTGTTTTTGTCCTGGTGTATTGGTCTTTTTAAGTTATTCTGTTTACTCATTGTAAGCCACCTTGAGCCTGTTGGCATAGGTGGCATATCAATCAATCAATTCATAAGCAAGCAAGTTGACCTTGGCTTTCTAGCTGCTCTCTGTTCATAATTGTTTAACAAAAGGTTGATGAAGGGAGGGTGGAAACTTAACAAAAAACCCATAATCTACTGCCTAAAAGGGCTTGAGATAGGATCCTGCCTTAGAAGGGCATCTTCTGCAGTGCTTATGTTCAAACCTGGATTTGAATTTCAGTTTATACTACCATAACCATCTCCTGAAGCATAAGGGGGTCAGATGAGGGGATTATGGTTCTCACCCTTCGCACCCAAGCAATGTGAAGAGAACCATAAACTGCACAACCCTCTGTCCAATGGTGGGCTTTCACCTCAAAAGTCCCGCCCCTATCTGTGGTAAAGGCTTGTCTCTATCGGTCTAGGTGTTGTCAATCCCTGGAGCTCATCACTTGTCTGAGTGGCTTTTTTTTCCTTTTTCTTCCTTTCTGACTCTATCTTCTACACCAAGACAACTTTAGCACCTAGCTCACAAGCCAATGTCCACCACGACATCTTGATGGCCCCTCCCACATGTCTATGATCTCGTCTGCCATGACTTGTTTTTACGGGAGAAAATAGAATGCCAGGGCATGTGGGGCTTTGGCTCTTGCAATTTGTTTTAGTGTAATGAGGGCTCCCCTAACCCCTACATCCTCACCCGTTCCACCGGGTGGTAATTCAGTTGTCTCTACAATCTGCCTTTGAGCAGTAAAAAAAAATGCTCCTTGGATCTCTAGGTTTGGCCACTCGGTATCCCCAAAGGACCCGGTTGTACCTCACCTGGCTGGCACCTGGCACTGACCTGCCAGTAATCCTAGCCAGTCTTTTTCCTGGCTTATTTTCCTGATAATTGGAAATGCACTATCCAGGGTGACTTTCCTCTCACACTAATGAAAAGGAGAACAAAAAAACAAACTGGCACTTCTTCTGCCCTTATAGTCCCAACTTTGAGGTACCCTTTTTCTTCAGTGTCTTCACGGTACTTTCTAACTGCCTCTCTCTGGGGGTTTTGTTCAGGGTTCTCTTCCCTGGCAGCACCCTCCAGGGAGTTGCTTCCCTTAAGCCCAGTCTCCCTTGCTTCCTCAGTGCCTCCGGCTCTCCCTGCTACCTCGCTGCCTGAGTCAATCTCTTCCAGTTTCCTGTGTCCCTCTTTTGCCTGCCCCACGTCTCCTTTTATCCTGGAGCTCCGGCTGACTCCCCCACCCCTCCTGAAACACTGGGTGAAGAAGGAGCCCTGTGGAGTTCTTTGTAATACAGGTGGGGCCATTTTACTTCTCTGGGGCTCTTCTCTCTCCTCACACTCTCTCTCTTCTGGAAGTTGAAGGGAAAAAAATAGTGGAATTGAAAAAAAAATCTAGCTGCATTAAACCTGATGCTTCAAGCACAAAATCCTCTCAGTCTGATTGAGAAGTTGCAAAGGGAAGAGTAAAACACAAAGAGGGAACCATGATCAGCCTAGGCCCATGGAGATGTATGCAGTAGATCAGAAAGAAGAGAATAAAACCCTGTGTTTTGAGCAGTTACACAGTTCTTTTATTCATGACCTATGATTTGCAGAATAAAACATGATTAAAGTTAGTATTAGAAATGTGCAACTTCCAGTCACAGCATTTCTGGAAGAATTAGCAGACTTCAAATTAAAATGTGAAATGAGTTATATCCAGTTCAGACTAGTTCTATTATTACCTTTAACAAACACTCTGTGCTGAGTTGTCATGGCCTGAGTCACCACCCTCCAGGCAACAACTCACCAAAACTTCCTATGCAGGATGGGGCTGCAGGTGGGTGGAGAGCAATTTTCAGGAGTGGGAGAGGCAGGCCAGTCCAGGATCATGGGGCAGGGTTGTGGGGCAGTGACAATGTAGGTCCATGGCCAAGGCAGAGCTGTAATCCACTGCCTCACACCACTGTGATGGTTCCAATCTGCCCCAATCCTGGCCCCATGCTGTCACTGCCCCAAGATGCTAGCCTGGGCCCTGGACACATCTTCTTGCCCATCTATGGCCCCATTATATCAGCTTGGCTGAGCACCCCGCCTCACGACTCCCAGCCAGTCTCCACAGAGAGCCCAGGACCATGGGGCAGTGGCAGTGCGAGGCCAGAGAAGAGCCACAATGCTCTTCCTGCACGTCCCTACCAACAAAGCCAGGGCTCTGCCTCAGCCCTGTGCTAACACTGCCACACAGTTCTGACTCAGGCAACTGGGCAGGGAGCTGCGTTTGGGGCTGGGAGCTTGGGCCCATGACATCGTGGGGCTGGGGTCAGGCCCAAGGCAAAGCCACAATAAGCTCCTTGCATGGGCTTGCCTGTGGAGCCTGTGCCCATCACAGAGGCAGGTGTGTAGCAGATGTCATCTCTGCCTCGGGCCCTGGCCTCATGCTGTCCCTGCCCAAGATCCCAAGGTCTCCCCAACCCTGCCCACCCATCTCACTCCTGGATGCCGCTCCCTGCCCACCCACAGCCTCATCCTCGATGTCCAGCTAAGCACCTTACCCAAGCAGGTCCCGCCCCTGGCAGTAAGTGCAAGGTGGATAGGCTGGGGTGCCTGGCCAGTGGGGCTGGGTTCAGCAGCAGCAGCCAGAAGGAGCCACCACTGTTGGGAGTGGTAGAAAATAGGGTCCAGTTACAGTGCTGCTCCAGCCCTGCTGCATGCCCAGGGCAGCGGGACCAGCCATGTGTGCCATGACCTGGGCTTCCCCTTGCACCTGGGTTAGGTGGAACTGAGGGACCCACCACAGCCTGGACAGAATCAGCTTGCAGGCCATATTTTGTTTACCCCTGCCTAAGTGGCAAGAAAGCTATAAATACAAAAGCAAAATGCCAAAATTCAGTGGATATAATAGCAGATATTTAAATTCTAAAATGTTTGGACAAGAATCTGCTCAAAAGAATCTGTACAATAAATACAGAAGAGACTTTAACCCAAAAAGATAATATAATAAAATTAATACAGACAAACAGCAGAACAAGAAGATGCCAAACCCAAAAATTCAGCCTTCCAAAGCAGTCTAGTCTAAACAGCAATGGATATTACAGGTGTGCTACAGAGGACTTAGGGTGATAAGCAGGCAGGGTAAGTACTTTGAAAAAGTGCACCCTGAGTTTTCCATGTGGGTAAAATCTTTGGCACTCTTGGAAAAGAACAGTCCATGTTGCAATGGAATAAAATGGACTACCATAAAGTAGGAGTGAGTGGGGGTATTTTTGGTAAACTCTTTATTGGACCAACTGCTAATGACCACGTTAGACTATACAGTTTGTTGTGAAATGCCGGATTAGAGACTCCGACACCGCTTGGTGAGCTGCGGACTTTACGGAGCGAGTGAGTATGCGGCTTGTGGGGCGGGATAAGAGGTGGCTCGTCGACCGCCCTCGAGGTTCGCCTTACTGGTGCAAGTAGG
>NW_017728886.1:161541099-161549163 GCF_001723895.1 Crocodylus porosus
AGTTTCTTTTACATGGGTGTTGCTAGGCAGATTTTTATATAGGTTGTGTTTCTGCAAAAGTGAAGCTTACAGGATAGAAAAGAAACTTACAAAGTACGCATGCGCAACTTGATACAAAATTTGTGCGCGCGGGAAAATACAAAATTCGCGTGCGCGGGAAAATACAAAATTTGCGCGCGCGGCAAATACAAAACTCACACGCGCAAAGCGTGTGCAATAGGATTTCAGTTATAGCTATTACTAAACAAAAATTTTGGTTTGGGTTGACTCAAAGGATAAGACTACAAAGTTAAATAAATGTGAAAAATGCCATGCGGCAGTTATACAAAATGAAATAAAACTTTTACATAGTTGATCCAATACAAGATTTCTAACAAACCCCTTTTCTCTTGCATATTTCCCAGACGATCACAGCTATAACACCACACAACAACCCTGTGATGAAAATATTTATATGGTTCAGATTTCACCATTCTCTGTCTCAATACAACCCAGGCCCTTTAAGGGGTATTGGATATGTGCCATTGTCTTTGAACTAGACAGCTCCTGTAAATAAAATTGACTACCTCCTGGAAACACAAATTAAAAGGACAAGAAAGTATGAGTCATGAATTGAAGATGCATATAGAGAAAAAAATATTAAAAAGATTAAGGAGAAATATATACCAGTACTTCGTGCCTGAAACACCTGATATAGGTGTTAAGTGCCCATTGGGAGAGATCGCTTTGGTAATCCTGTTGGCTTTTAACACATAATTATCACTTTTCAGTAGAATCTGGACTAGATAATTGAGAATGTCAAGGCTTCCAGGACTGAAAAAGATTTTTTGTGCAATTAAGCAATTTATTTCTTGATTAGCTAAGAGTTTAATAAGCACAGGTGACAAGGAAGAAAAATATGAGATTGTGGGCCTGTGACAAATGAGTCAGTTAAGCAGCTCATTATTTTGTTCAGTTACATATTTAATTAATTCAGCTGTACTGACTTAAACCAAGAGCTCTCCTCAGACCTGTGTAAGGCAACAGATTCATGTGCACATTGGTAAAAATGCAAGGTAAAAAAAATGCCAAAACATGATCATCATCATGAGAGGGTCCATCCTTTGCTTGGCTAAGAGTGGAATATAAGATGCTCTCACTTTGGTGACAGGAGTTGCTTTATCCCACTCTTCCAGCAGCCATGTGACAAGTACTTTGAGGTTTAACTAAGGATTCATCCACATTTCAGGGCTGCTGCCACCATAGCTGTCAGGATAGCTGTGACCATGGGGTCCCCTAAGGTAATGTAGCTTATGGCAATAGAAGAGAGAGGCAATATTAGTCATTTTAGTTAAACCAACTTCCCAGAAAATCTGCCAGTAGAAGACCTAATCTGTCATCACAGCTATACACAGCCTGAGGATTTTTTTTACTAGCATAGCTACAGTGGCAGCAGGGAAGAACAGTAGCTTTTTTATACTCCCTAGTCAACACAACTATTTTGTTAAAGCTTTGTAGCAGAGACTCAGTCGCAGGAACCAAATGTGCATGTCTCCTATGGCATCAGAAGCCAGTAACCATAGGCCCAGTGACCTAAGCCTGATAGATGGATATAATCACATGGTTATATATCTAGATGTATCTAGAGATAGATAGATAGATCGATCTAACCAATGGAGGTGGTTTTGGACCACAGTTCAAAGGATTTGGGTGTTTTTTTCAAATGTAGGAGTGCTGGAACTGTAGAGATAATTGTTCCCATTGCTAAGGGATGCCAAGTGCTACAAGAATTGCAAGTTTCCTTGGCACAGAAAAAAACATTAACATTCATTTTTATTTTGGACACGGATGAGTCAGCAAATAGGTAGCTCCCAAATATAGGACCTGTGACTTATGCAAGAGGACACAAAAAGAAAATGTGGATCAATCCTCCACTGAGACAGACTGCAAAGTGTTGCTTCTGATTAATTAGAATGTGGCAGGGATGACTAGCCAGCCACTGCTGCCAATCATTAGTCATTCTGTGATAGTCCCAAGGTACAAGGAGCAAGGTAAAATAATGGACAACAAAATAGAAACAATATTTTGCAAAACATTAATATTTGAAGGAATATGAAACTGAGCTTTTAAAGAGATTAACCCCATAATAGCTAGCCTGCCAATTTCATAGACTCATAGAAATAGGGCTGGAAGGAATATTCCGAGATCATCTAGTTCAACTTTCCCATCAGAGGCAGGATCATCCCTTACCAATCCAATACTAAGTCATAACACCCTACCTGCCACAGGTAAAGCAGGGAAACTACAGTGGCCACTGGTCTGCTGCTGCAAGGATTGTTAAAATGTGCTTCACAGGTCCGAGGAAGAGAGTCATGCCCCCTGCTACAGAAGGGGGCAAAACCCACGCAGTGTGTACTAGTTGGACCGTAGGGTAAAATTTCTTCCTGACCCCGAATATGGTAATTGGTCTGACCCTGAGCAGCAACCATCTAACCAGAATGTTCAGGTGTAAATGTCAGCAGGAATGCTGGCACACTAGCATCATGACAAGAATGTCCAAAGAGATACAGCGTGGACTACCTGTTCAAACATTTGGGTTACATTTGGGACCAGGCAGCCTAACAATCACACAGGAATTCGTGCTTTGGACACCAATGTATTCCAGCTGATTTTATGTAAGTCTTCCAAAGAAGCCTACATTTGGTCATTTTACAACCTCAAGTCTTTCCTGGCAAATGTTTCATGAAGAGGAGTCTCCAGCCAAGAAATATTTATTTTTATATTACTTGTCCTTACATGTCCTCTCGTTCTGGACCAATTCACTTAAAGGTCCATTCAGTCACCTCAAAATGCAGCTGTTCTTGTAAGATGACCAGCATTAAAGATATCTTTAATGTTCTTGACTATACTACTCATGGTCAAGAAGTTTCTAAGCATAGGGACAGATCCCCAGATGGCAAACTTCAAGGTAGCTGCCTTGACTTCAGTGCTATGTCAGTTTACTCAAGATGAGGCAATGGCCTGAGGCACTGACCTTAAAAACTCTTAAAACTTATCTTTCTGCAATTGTTACAAGCTTTATTTACATAGGTCACTGCTGAAGGGCCTATACAAAACAGATTTAGATCTTTGCGAGAGTGTCATTCTATGTAGTTCATTTGTTTGACACATTACAAGAAAATCACAGCTTTAAAGAAAGATCAGTAACTTCAATATCACTTTTGAGCACACGTGTGCATGTGTTTATAAAACAAGCAAGAGCACTAGAACTCTAGAGCCAGGTACAGACATTACACTTTTACTGGTGTAAGTGATCAGAAATTGGTCTATACCTGTAACAGAATAGAAATTTGGTACACAAAGCTGGTTTATACACATAACAGAATGGAAGTTCAGCACACATAGACCAATTTAAAAATGGCAGAACCCAGTCTAAGATTTCCACCTCCCCACGCCCACCTTCCAGCTGCACCAAAGGGAGAATGTGTGCTCTGTTAACTACAGAACAACATCACTTACAGAAAACTGCAAGCTTAGGTCGACTCCACCTCAGGGGGTTTGACTGTCTGTACTTAGCCAAATGAGATGGAGAAAATGTTGTCCTCATTTGCATACTTTGCTTGAACTGTGTAGCAGATTACACTGTATGTCTGAATAAGCAGTTTCTTTTTTGGTCTACAAATTCCCATGCAGCAACTAGGAGAGAGAAAAATGTGCAATTAAAATCAGGGAAGTTTTATCAAAACCAGAAAATACAGCTTGAAGACACCACAGTACCACAGCAGGTATAGTGCCTGAAGTTCGTTTTGTCTAGCCATTTTGCAAAGATGTGTTGAGCCATAAAGTTAGCAGTTATAAAAATAAATACCCCTCCATACATATAGCATCTTTCAGTTGGAAGGTCACAAGACATACATACAACACCCATTGAAATGAAGCCAGGAACTGGAATAGATCCTTGTTCTTAGAAAGTATTCCCTACACAGAAGTTGGCAATCCACAACCTACAGCGCCACTGGATCTGGCCTGTAGAACCAGTGAGTCTTGTCCATACTACAGCTGGGCACTGAGGAAAAGCAGCAACTTGGGCCTAGCACCTACCCATTTCAGACCCATGCTTACTTATTCTGGCCTACTACCAGCCTACAATGTTTGATGCTGATACACACACCACAGATCGGAACTTGGTTTAAATGTTGATAAGACCCAGACAAAAAACTGAATGATACATGACTTAGCTGCATGATAAAGAAAGCAAAGGACTGAGTCAGTCCTTCCAGGATTTCAACCCTAGAGAGTCTAAAAGTAAGTGTTCCCAACTTGTTGCTTGGTCCACAGAACACAGAAGTTAATGGGACTGTCTCTATCCATTTTAATGGACTGGGGATAGCCCCCGGTTGCTTAACAATTTGGTCCAGGCCTCTTTGGGTATTTAATCCTATACCAAATAATATAAGTCTATAGAACTAATAGAACATTATGTGTGCTGCTGTTGTAAGACATTATTACTGTATTTACTTGAATCCAAAACAAGACTTTTTTTCCTCTATTCAACATTGGGGGAAAAGCCCCTCAGTTTTGGATTTAAGGGAGGGAATAGAACCAGAGCTGGAGCTGTACCTGGCACTAAGCAGTGTAGGGAACAGAAGCTGTGGAAATGGTAAGGGGGCCAGGCAGATGCTTGCCCCCCAACCACCCGCCCCACCCCGACCATAATGTCCCCCTACCACTGATTTCTCTACTGCAGGGGGGAGGGAGACAAATTTAAGATAACAGTTTGATAATTAAAGTCTATACATGACCAATTATAACAAATTTATAATTTCTCCATATATAGAATCTAATTATGGGGGGTCATCCTAAATTTGAAGTCATCTTGGATTTGGATAAATATGGTAAATCCTCTGTTTACATCATGCACAGTGCATAATTCTTAAAATTAAGGTTTTGTCTGTTTTAATCCATAGGTTTAAAGATTTAACTCCTGTGCAGAGATCTATCCATTTGGTCTCCTTTTCCCCCAGATCATCTTTAGTGAGATTACAAATTAGTTTATTTGCTTGTCTGCTTTCAAAATCTACTGCAAGTACTATATATACCTACAGTCACATGTTGAATGATTACTGCAGTATCTAGAAGGACAGATTTTTTATTTTTAAAAAATTATCGCAAAACGCTGGAAAATAAACCCTTATCATTTTCTCTTTCATCAGTCTGCAGTCCCATGTCCTGCGGTTACATTATCTGTAGACATTCATTGAACTAATTGTCTGGTATACGAGGTGTGAATTTGTTTTCATGCTTGTATTTGGCAAGACATCCTTCTTTTTGCAAGATAAACGATTTACCTCAGTGCCTCCCAGGGTTCTGGACATTCTCAGATGAAAGAACAGTGGGTACAAGTACTTACTACTTCAAAAATGTGAACATAATAAATGAAGTGATCAAAACACATTCATCTGACCATAAGCCAAGGACAGTGAGTTTATTTTTTATCATCTCCACAAGAAATAAAAGTAAGGAAAAAACAAAATCACAGCACAACTCCCAATACTGCTCACAAAAATATATTAAAGGCTTTGTCATGTAGAAGACATTAGAATAGGTTTCCTGGTGCCTCAGCACACACACAAATACAAGAAGTTTGTAAAACATTTAGCCTGGGAAGAAATCTTTAGATCATAACTCTGATTTCACTTTGACAATACCAATTTCAGTGGCATTACTCCCAGTGTATGTTGTTTTCCCTGGTATGGGAACCGGGGATAAGATATAGTGACTTTGTTCAAAAATACCAGAGTTACACAGGGTTTTGAACAGAGAAAAATGCAACATGTCTACAGTGTTTACAAGTATATAGTATAGAAGTATTGGTAGTACAGATTAAAATCTTTGGGCACGTCAACATGTACACTTTAGTAAGTATGGCTGTGTGTAGACAAAATGAGGGGCATGTGTGCACGACACTTTAAAGCGGGCTAACTGCTTTTGCACCATTTTAATGATGTCCATGTTTGCATGCCTCGGCGGTGTATTGCACATTAATTCCAGCAGCTGTAGGAAATTCGGTGGCGTAATGCACCTTAAATGACTTGGAGTGTCCTTTGAGGAGTTTTAATTTGCTCTCCTACAGCCATGGAGTGAAGCACCGGGCTCCATGCAGCTCTGTAAGAAGCCATGCAGGCAGCCTGGCAGCAGCCCAGGAAAGCAGCTGCACCGAAGAAATGCCGTGAGCCTGATCTTCCCCCCAAAGCCTGCCTGCCTGCCTGAGCTACACGGTGCCCAGTGCTTCCCTCCATGGCTGTGGTAACCCCCGGGACCACCCGAGCCGGGTGCCTGCAGGTGAGTACCACCTCGGGGGGGAGGCTGCCGCAGCTGCCACAGAGAGAAGCACCAACACCACCCCCACAACCCAGGGACCTCTCTGCCTGTCATCAGCTCCCCCTCCTGTCCCCGCCAGAGTGGTAGGTAGGTCAGCGGGGTGTGTGCATGACATGGGGGTTTAATAGACCCTAAAATGAACCAGTATTTTTTAAAACCCACCACTTCAATTTAGGGCCCAAGTTTCATCTACACATGTTATTAGCCTATTTTAATGTGCATTAAGTATCACTTAAAAACCATGGGCATTTTTACATGTGCTCTGGGAAGCGAGAGGGGGGGTTAAATTAGTAAGCTGCGCTAATTAAAAGTACCCAAGAGTCACGTGTCAGTATCTCCTCATTAAAAAATGGCAGTGGGGTGCTTTGAACTAAAGCTCATTGAACAAGCTTTAGTTCAAAGTTCCCCTCTGCCATTTTTCAGTGTAGGGACACTGATATATGTGACACTAGCGTCTGCCGGAGCGCATTAATTTCCAAACACCAGAAGACTCAGTTAATCAAACCTGCTGTGATGTGCTGGATTTCCAGCACTTGGGAGTGGGCTCCATGCATGTGTATAGGGACCATGCATGCTCTTTAGTTAATGCACATTAATACAAGCTAATGCACATTTTCCTAGTACCTCACAATGGCTGTCTATACACATACTTGGGGGTGGAGGGGCGGACATTTTAAATAGAGTGGCTCAAAAAGCAACTCTAATTAAAGCACCCACAGCATCACATGTATTCAGTTTCCTGCACTTCAAAATGGTGGTAGGAGCACTTGAACTAAAGCCCATTCCACAAATTTTAGTTAAAGCACCCCCACTGCCATTTTGAAGTGCGGAGACACTGACTAGGTGTAACATGGAGGCTGCTGGAGCATATTAATTAACATGCTCCAATAGATTCGATTAATCAAGTCTGCTCCAACAAATACCAAATAGCTTGTGTCCGAGCAGACATCTGTCATATATACAGGTGTCCAGAGAAACCAAATTTAATGCACATTAACTAAAGCATGTTAATGCACATGTTGATGTGCCCTTTGTTTGCTTTTATGAATCTTGCTCATTAATAAGAGTATAAATTGGATAGCTGTTCACTGTTCCATGCCTCATAAAAACAAGGGTCATGAAAAAGCTGGCTCTTGGTGAGAATAGATGGGGGTAGTATTAAAGGTATTTTAAGTGCAAAAACCTTCTATTTACTGTGACTTCTGGACAGACTGCTCCATGAGACCATGAATATATCTGTGAAAATATAATTGAATGTGAGACAATGAGTGCAGGCATTCTCTGTGGAGATATCATGTTATTGATGCCTTGAACCCCAAGTAAAGGCACAGTGAAATTAAAACAGACTCATATTTTTAGGTGGATTCAGTTATCTCCAAGCAGAATATAAAAGGGGCTAGAGCCCCAAGAAATCCCAAGGTTGGGGTGAGGAGGAGGGAGGGAAAGAAGGAAAGCTTAAATCAGAGGATGCTTTGCCTTTCCATGGATCCAGAGAAGTCAACTCCTGGCGCTCTGGTGTAGTGCCCGAAGACTGGAAGAAGGCCAATGTGGTGCCAATCTTCAAGAAAGGGAGGGAGTGGATCTGGCTAACTACAGGCCCATTAGCCTGACTTCTGTCCTGGGGAAGATCTTAGAAAAGTTTATTAAGGAGGCCATCCTTGAGGGACTGGCCCAGGCTAACATCCTAAGGGATAACCAGAATGG
>NW_017728886.1:161549893-161611102 GCF_001723895.1 Crocodylus porosus
TCACAAACTCCTGCAAGACCGTTTCAGGCTGGACATAAGGAAGAATTTCTTTACTGTCCGAGCCCCCAAGGTCTGGAACAGTCTGCCAGTGGAGGTGGTTCAAGCACCTACATTGAACACCTTCAGGAGTAAATTGGATGTTTATCTTGCTGGGATCCTATAACCCCACCTGACTTCCTGCCCTTTGGGCAGGGGGCTGGACTCGATGATCTCCCGAGGTCCCTTCCAACCCTGATGTCTATGAAATCTATGAAATCTATGAAACCCTTTAAGCGAGTGCTTGGGAAGCCACTTAGCTACTGTTACACCCCAGCTGCAGATATGGAAGGTAGTGCAGTACCTACCAGACTTACCTCCATACCACCACCTTCCAGGTCTACAGCCATGGTGTTGACATGGCCAATTAGAGACATAGTTTTTGCTTTGCCAATCTGAAAACCAGGCAGCAGTACATTATAAAGTACTCCTGATTTTGGTTTAGGCCAGGCAGTATTCTTAATGCCTATTAAGTGATAGTCAACAGCTACAGCAATGTCAATCATCCAACAATGAGGCCTATAACCTACCAGGGTAGCAGGTTTATGCTGAGTTTTCTATCAAGACACTTTCTCCTTTGTGATGGATCATACATAAATGAAACAATTAGCCTTATTTTGAAATCTTAATTAAATATTTAGTTTGGGCTAAGTTAACAAAAAGTGATACACTTTAATCTTCTAGGAAGGCTAGGAATGAAAAACCTCAAAGAAACCAGCTAGCTACTTACTAACTGCTCCACCTCAGATGTTTGCAGGACAACTCTTCATGTCATTTACCTGTAGGTTAATACCAATACCTAACTTCCAGTAGACAACCTGTCTGCACTGTACAGGAGCCTGGAGATTCAAATGCTGCAAGACTATCATTTCACTAGCTGCTTTAAACATGTATTTGAAACCAACTGCTATGGTTCTCCTAAGGGTAGCTGTCAGAACAATTAACTAAAGCATTTTTAGTTCCTCATGAGTAATTTGACTTCAGGCAAAACAAACCTCAGAGAACTTATTACAGACAGATAAACACAACAACTGAGGAAGTGGTGAAACCATGCCCCTATTGAAGTCAGCAATAATACTAAAATTTACTTCACTTCACCCATAATTTCCACCTCCTATACCTCAATATGCACCCTTATAATCATTAAGTTTTACCCCCTGCCTAACACAGGCCTTGGAATTTCACCCAACTATTTTTGGATCAACCCTCTAGAAAAAGACAGTGGCTTGATTTAAAGACATCAAGTGATGAAGAATCCATGCTGCCTCTAGGCAATTTGTTATAATGATTAACTGCTGTAATTGTTAAAACTGAATAACTCCTTCCTAGCCTAACTTCATATAGCTTCAGCTTCCAGCCATTGGATCTCTGTATTCTGCCTTCTGTTAAATTAACAAGTTGCCAACTATATGAAACTGGACCAACTATAGCACTAACAATAGTGTTGACTATAAAAATGAAAATGTTATCAGTTGACAAAAAAAATACTACCCTATAAAAAGCAGAAGCTATTAGTGTCATTAAACTGGTAAGGAATAAGACCAAGAATTCCCATTGGAATAATTTATTGAGGAACATAATATGTTCACTATCACATGGAGCTGGGGAAGTAATAGCATATTTAGGTTTGGTGGCTGATCTAGTGTAGGGGGAAGAGGGGTACATGGAGGGGAAGGAAGGGAAATCAGTTCCAGGTAAAATAAAAGATAAGTTTAAGCTTTGTGACAGAACAAACTACCAAAGCCAATTTGTGCAACCTGCAATAAAATGTTGTTTTCTCTCCAGGTTATGTAAGCCCTTAACTTAATGTTTCCATTTAGCTTAATGTAGTAGAAAAAAAATAACTTCTTTTCCAGGAGAAATTAGTGAGTGGATTTATTGGTCTTTTTTATACACAAGATCATCATACTAGGTGATCGTAATGGTCCCAGCCTTAAAAATCAGTAAGGTAAGTGAAGAATTGTAAAGGCCATTTTTAATATCAGTGGGCTCATTTACATGTTCATTAATCTGCTTTAGGTAATGTGCATTAAACCTACCTCCAGGCACTTTTACACATGCTCTGAGTGAGTGTGTGTGTGTGTGTGTGTGTGTGTGTGCGGTGGGGGGGCTTTAATTACAATGACTCTCATAACTTTTAGAGCCACTCTAATTAAAGCACTGTGGCTTCTCCTTTATCAATGTTGCTGCACTTAAAAAGGACAGTGGGGTGCTTGAAATAAAGCTTGTTTGATGACCTTTAGTTCAAGCACCCCTACCACTATTTTTAAGTGTGGGGACACTGATACACAAGATGCAGAGAGCTGCTGGAGTGCAAAAATTGCCATGCTCCAGCAGACTCAATTAATCAAGTCTCCTCTGATTTGCTAGAATGCCAATGCAGTGGAGCAGCCTCCATGCTTGTGTACAGGCACCCTACATTATGAGGTACTAGAAAAAGGCATATTAGCCTATTTTACTGTGCATTAGCTAAAGAGCATGATTTTTTGTGATGCCTTAATGCATGTTATAATAGGCTACTGCACATTAAAGTGGAGGTGTAGATGCACCCAGCATGTACCAAATCATGGTTCAAGGTGTTCTTTGGCCAGAAATAACTTTTGAATCACACTCAGAATTCACAACCTGTAAACAGATTACACAATTTCGTTCCTAATTAGGACTGTCGCAGAGCAAGTGGGTGCCCTGCGCCTAAAAGCAGAAATAGCAGGAGAGACCCCTAGTGGTGAGAAGAGGGAGGCTCAACTGCCAGTCACCAGGGCAGCACAGGTGCTGGTTGCCAGGGAAACCAAGGGGGTCAGCTGACAGGAAGGGGCAGGGCTTGGCCCCTTCTTAAGCCCAAGCATAAGGCCAGGAGAGCAGTTCCCATCCGGCGGCCAAGGAGGGGGGAGCTCTGCCAGTACGGAGGGAAAGGGGAAGATAGACTGCAGGAGCATCCCCTGCTTGCAGCTGAGTTGAAGTATTTTTTTTGGTAGGGACAGAACATGGATTTTTGACAGGACGGTTCAGTTTATGTTATAGCCCAGGGGCTTTGTGTTTTGTGTTTACTATTTAACCAGAGGACCAGGTGAGGCTGATAGGGGTGGAGGAGGCCTCATGGGGGCACCACAGAAGCATGGAGACCCAGCACCAGAGAGGGCGCAGCGTTTTGGGGTGTATCGACCCCGGCCCCGGTGTGGGTGTGAGTGCGGGGAAAGGCCCCAGTGCGGGCAGGATCGCAAGGCTAGGGCCCAGTGCAGACAGGATCATGAGGCTAGGCCCCAGTGCAGGCCACAAGAGTGCAAAAAGCCCCAGAGCGGGAGGGGGCAGCAAGGAGCCCCGGAGCGGGAGGGGGCAGAGGGGAGCCCCGGAGCGGGAGGGGGCAGAGAGGAGCCCTGGAGTGAGAGAGAGCAGTGGGGGGGTGGGCAGAAGTAAAGAAGAGGGCCAAGACATAAGGCAAACCATGTCAATCATCTGCGAGGCTTAGGCTGCAGTGTAGGGGAGGAAAAGGAGCCGCAGATAGCACCCCTGACACCGGGCATATAAATTGGGCAGCCTCCCGCTAATTACATCACTCAATCAATTAAGATCAAGGCATAGCAGGCGAGCAAGCAGACGGTTAGCCCATGACAGGAATGCAGAGCCACCAACAGAAAGGCTCCAGCATGCTATCCCTGTTACAGGGACCAACTAAAAATGTGAATGCAGTGGGCTAATGAAGGCTCTGAGCTGTGTCAGTATCCACTATATTGTGTCAATCACATGGTGTTTTTTCTTAATGATATAAAGACAATTGCATTAAGAAATATAAACAAGTACAGAGGAAATAAATACACCCTTTTCTCTCACGAGAGAATGAGCATGTGCCAGATCCACAAAGGTTTACATTTATATAATTCCCTTTAAAAATCAATGGGAGCTACAGGATAAATCTAGAAGAAGTTGGTGGGCTTCAGCTTAGTCCAGAAACCCTGCTCAGTAGCTTACCGCATTTACTTATATGTTCTCCAGACACCTGAAACTCTGCCTTCTGTGCATGTACTGAACTGCCCTGGTCTGGACAGTTACATGCCTAGCTCTCACCTAAGTGCTATTTGGATTCAGGGAGGCAAAGAGACACCTATACCTTCTGAGGGGCCAGATCCAGTAGATCTGCCTATAACACAATAAGCACACAGTGACAGCGTTGAGTTCTGCACATGGCACAACAACCCTGGCTATTGTCATTCAAAAATATGGTGGAACCAGGAGGTATTGATACTCATCTTTTGTATGATAGCCAAGGGATTGGAGCAGGCACACAGAAAGCAGGAGACCGGGGTTATAGGACCTCCTAAGCGTGACAGAATCCAAAACCACATCTTCTACTTCCCCTGAAAGTGCCCAGATCACCAGCCTACATGGATGGGCACCTTTTACACCTCCTCTATCAAACCCCCTATCGAGAAGGAACCAAAGAACACAATAATTTTTGTTTGTTCCTCTAGCTGCATGACTCTGGCTCTATAGGACAGTGATTACTGGCAGGGGAGTCTGACTTCTGGTTCCTGGTATAAAGATGTTTTCTGTTTTTACCCTTTACCTCACCCTGTGAAAGACATGTTTAACGTAAAATATATGAAATGTCCCTGGAGTAGAACCCAAGACCTCTCCTTCACAACTGAGCTTCCCAAGCACGGCCCCAATTTGGATGCAAGTTCTTTTGGACTGCCCTTCCACCTATGCGCTATGTGGCCTCCAAACACAGGCTTCTTGGTTTTATAGTCCCTTGTGACACCCCGGCACCAAAAAATAGACATTTCCAAGCTGGGAGCCACAATGACCGTAGAGTCTAAACAGTTTTGAAGAACCAGACTTCGGTCTTGAGTTCCATGCCTCAAAAAAATTCTTGGGTTAAATAAATCTTCTGATAATCCTGATAAACTGAGATACAGCAGTGAATAAGGCATTACTCTACCAGAGCAAATAAATTCTCTAGAGACACCTGCAACCTGTTTCTCCTCTCATTTACAGCCTTTAAAAGTTATTATTTTTTCATTGTTTTCAGTTAAGTTGTTCCCAGTTCACACAGAGAAACTGAAATTAGAGCAAAGTCCCTACTATCAACCAGGAGAATACAGGAAAAGAAGTGATGAAGAATCAAATATTTTATTTGGAGGTTCCTACCCTTCTCCTTATGGGGCCTGCATGCATCCATTTTCCTCTCTCCAAAGAAATTTTTCAACTTGGCTTGCCTTGGTTGTAAATGGAAATAAAAAAATATTTTAGGCTGACCTATGGAAGATTTATCTTCAGGGAGCAATTAGGTAAATCGATTAAACTTTTTTTGTGTGAAAAATTGAAGACAAATTTAAGCAGAGGGTCTCCAATGACTTTAGCTCTGTCAACCATGCCACAATCCCTCCAAAGTATTATTAAAGACAAATTCAAAAAGGGGTTGGTTGTTTCAGTTCTACTGGCTGGAGTAAATCTTCCACGTGTGCCTATTCATTCCTCTGATATCCCCACAAAGAAGAGATCAGCATTTTAAAATGACCTGTACCACTGGTGTAATGTCAGAAAAAGACATTCTAAATGGCATTGTGCTATTTTTATAAATCAAAGAACATGGGATTACTTTTACCATGCTGCTGGGAGTTAGTTTAAATAGCATTAATTAAGGTTAGCAATTCCGCTACAAGGTTGCAGGTGTTCCTTTAGAACGAGAGATTACATTCTGCTTTTCCTGATTTTACCATCATGCGGTCTCCATTGGCTCAGTGCTTTCAGGAAGTTAAATAAGGAAAGGTCAGACAGAATTCTTCCTGTGCAGGATAAAAAGAATAATTTCTCCTACCTCTTTGTTCAGACACTCTAAATGCTTTGACACATTTATTTTATCATAACATCTATAAATCAAGTGAAAGATCAGTACACACTTTCTTCACTTGACCATATTATTAAAGAAAAGTTAAAGATCAAAACACCCCTTCACACTACATGCACTGTCCTTTTGGTTTGTGATTTGACATGTGTTGTCTTGAAAGTAATTACAGTGTGTTGTTCCACTTCCCAAGTGCTTGAAGCAAAAAACAGTAATTTCTCCTTGGTTTTTGAAAAATCTTTGTAAAAAGCAATCCTACCCTTTCCCCCCCCACTCCCCTCCACAACTGAAATTCAGGTGCCATTTTGATCTAGGTATGTGGGTTAATCAGCAAAATCAATGAAAGGTTAATTAGCTCCACTTCACGGTGCAAGGAATCATAATTACACAGTGATTGAGAGATGTAGTTAGCCATGTTACTCTAACTGTTAGTTAGACAGGAGGCAAACAAGGCCCATTCCTCATAGACTAAATGAATCAGTTATATATAAGCATCTGAGAAAGTGTTGTCTATAAGGATCATCTCTATCCTGCCTTCTATATGGCAGTTGTATTGCAGATTTGGGTATCTCCACACTGCCTATGCTTTTAAAATCACTAAAAACCAACAATAATTCAAAGCAAGCAATACTCTTTGGAACAGATTCTCATAAACTTCGTTATCATTATTCGAGAATAACAGGATCCCAATCTAGCTAGCCTATAGACACAATTTCAAATTTCAGTGCTGAACAGTATATCTGTTTTACTTACTACAATCTCTTAGTTTCATAATTAAGATATACATTTTAGGCACTAAATTACATTGTGTACATTCTAGGGAATTATGTGCAGAAAAATTCAAAATTATGCAAAACTAATTTTCTTTTTTACAATTTAACTATAACACCATTTGAACTTTCTTTACAAATATATGCAGGCACTTTGTATGGTTAAGGGTGGATGTGGTGTGTGTGGGGATTTGTAGAGGGGTCTGTGGGGAGTTGTGAAGGTGTGAGGGGGTTGTGGGTATGTGTAGGATTTGTGGGGAGTATGAAGGGGTATGAGGGGATGTGGAGGAGGTATGTATGTAATTTGTGCATGGGTGTTGTGGGGTGTAGGGTTTGAGGGGGGCATGTGAGTATGGGAGTATGTGGGCTTTGTGGGGGGTGTGCGGTTTGTGGGAAGGTGAGTGTGGCCCCCCCCACCACATGTCCCCTTCCCCGCCTTTTCTGTACAGCCTCCACATCCAGTGGCTCAGCAGCAGCAGGCAGGAGGCCCTTGAGGCACTCATGGCACACAGCTCTGAGTCCTAGTGGCTGCATGTGGCAGCATGGAGACAACCTGGCCCAGCCCAGCCTGACCCACCGATGCATACCTTTGGACCAGACTGGGCTGCTGGCTCTGTGTCAGCACATGGGGCTCTCAGCACAGCAGGCGGGAGCTTTGCATCATTGGGTCAGGCCACCTCCATGCCTCCATGTGGAGTTTCCAGTACTCCAGCAGGAAGCCACAGATGGAGGCACAGAATTGCATGCCATCAGGCTGGGTGGTCTCTGTGCCTCTATATGCAACTTCCCAGGGGTCCTGGAAGCCCCACATGGAGGCACGGAGCCCACCCAGCCCAGCGTGATGGTGCACATACCAGAAGCTGCATGCCATCAGGCTGGGCTGGGCCAGTTCCATGCCTCTATGTTTCCAGCACTCCAGCGGGAATCCACACATAGAGGCACCATGTTGGCTCCATGCCAGGTTGGCTCCATGCCTCCACATGCAGCTTCCCTCTGGAGTCCTGGAAGCCCTGCATGGAGGCATGGAGCCAGCCAGCCCAACCCAATGGTGCATGATTCACACCCACCCACAAACCCCACAACCACCCACACACACCTCTGCAGCCACCAATAAACCCCACACCCACCCACTCCCTGCAGGCAGGAGCTCCCCTCCCCACTTATCAGCTGTCCAGTCATGTGCTACATGCTTGGTGCCTCCACATGAGCTCTCAGCTGGAGTTCCAGGAGCCCTGTGAAGGTGGAGGCACAGAGCCCGCTAGGGTTAAATTATGCAAAATTATACAGTTATGCGCAGTCATGCATCTTATGTGCAAAATTGCACTGGCACATAATTCTGTAACTCCACAGGGTGTAATTACATCTCTGCTGTAATTTCACTCAGTCATGTAGCTAACATACAGGTTATAGGCAGTGAAAAATATCAGAAAGCATGACCACAATGCAATTACTTTATAATTGCAACATACTTGCAATTACTAAAATTGGTCTAATTTAGTGGTTCTTGATCAGTCAAGCAGTATATGAGTCTAGAATGGTTATAGTTGTTACCAATAGCCAAACTCTCAAAAAAAAAATGCTCATCCTTCACAATAAGGCACAATTTACCAGGATCTTATCTTCACAGAAACATAGGACTGAAAGAGGCCTCATGGGCCACTGAGTTCATTTCTCCACATTCTCAAGCAACCATTTCCCATAATATTCCTAAAAACTGTCATTTCAAACCTCCACCCACAACTGAGGCACAAAACCAAGGACATCCTACACGGGCAAAATCAGGGATGATGAGAGCACTTTCAATAGCCCATCATTCAAGAGAGAAGAAATTGGGTAGTACATTTACTCAGAGGATCCCAGGAAGCCCCTGGGATGCTAGAGCATTGGGAAAAAACATAAAAGAAAGAAAGAAAAACTTACAACCTTTGCCAGTCTAACCTAGAGGAAGAAATTATTTCCTGTCACCAGATTTGGTGATTGGTACAACACTCAGCAGAACAACAAGATCCTCCAGTTACAAACCTCTGGGACTTTTAAACAACAGCAGCAGTACCAGTACTTCCCTCAAAAATACTCAGTATTAGCTGCAGTTGATGCCCAATGCTTCAGAGAAAGACAGAAAAAATCCCCACGCCAGTAGCATGTTTGTAAGTGTAAAGGCAACCAACAAAAGCCATGAAGTCAGACACCTACCACACTGCACTAGGGTTAACTTTGAACTCCAACATACAGATTGAAAATACCTGATCCCACGTAACACACTGACTGTTGAATCAACAACACCCTATCCTCTCATACTACCCCATCCATAACCTCATTGGTTTAATTCTTAAGGAGATTCAGATTTTTGACCCCCACTATTTTGCTCAGAAGACCATTTCAAAAATTCACTCCTCTGATAGTAGATGTCTTCTAATTTCTGAAGAGATTTGATCTTGTGTCAGTGTTGCTTTCAGCCTAAAAAGCATTTTCCCACCTTAGTATATTGATAAAAAGAATCATATCCCTTCTTTATCTCCATTGGCAAGCATTTCCATTGTATAAACACATGTCAAGAATATTGGGGTGTTTCAGACAGCCCTCAGTAATTCCTTCAGAGCCTTTGACATGCTCTTTTCTCAGGACATGAAAAAGACCTGCTGTTGGCAGTTTGCAGATGGGGTGGTTGCCCCACTGTCATTCTGGACTGTGTTTTTGTACACGTTCCAGAGTAACTTTTTTGTTGCCTTTTCACCCAGCTGAATTTTCCTGCATAGCATTTGCAAGGGGCTGAGTCACCATGGACATTGGAAATGGTTTGTCTGCCCATTCCTCACTCATCTGCCTATTAGAAACTCTGTTATAGTAGACAATCCTGCTTAGTCTGCATTCCAGAAATGTTCATATAAGGCACTGTGGGATCTGAGCCACAATCCCAACAATTGCACCTTCTGTCATGCTACAGATTCCAATTGCACCCTTTCTACTTGCCATGATCCCAGGCTCCCCCTGCACTTGTAAATTGAAAGCCAGGTGCCTGCAGGTCCAGACCAGGGCTGACAATCAGCTAATTGTCTGTGCCAGGTCAGACCTGTAATATGTTCAATTGAAGGTCATACCTGTAATGTTCTTTATGTATGGAACATTTTTATGGTTGTTTTGCCATTTTATAGAGACTTAAATAGGAGGCTGTGCATGCACCTTTGCCATTTATGCCATAATTAACACACTACTCACGGTATGCCTGTAATGTGTGGATGGGACCTAGGACCAGGTCAGGTTAGATCCTTTCCTCACATGTCATTGCTTGAAGTTAAAACATCTCCATTTTCTTATTTCCACTAATGCCACTAAAGTGCCACATCATTCTGACAGTGAAGAGGAGGAAAGGGAAGGCTTACATTGATCATGACTTGCAATTATGCTCTCTCTGTAAGCCTCTTTTAAATTGCAAGAGTGGAGAATTAAGCCCAATGCACTGAGAGTAGTAATAAATCAGAAGTTCATTGCCAGATTCAAATAAGTCTTCTTGTTTTTGCTATAGTCTGTCTTACATTTTATGATTCCCTTATGGTGTGTTTGTGCTCTTTCATATATCATTAAGCATATTATTATACACCAAGCTATGTAATAATAGCACATATGTCCCCAAACTTTGTTCTTATTTTTCAATACCCAGAAGATCACTGTGCATCCTATTCTGTGTTCTCTCCGCTGCTGAAGCAAACAGATAGCTGTTTTTTTCTCATTTTAACAAAATCTCAGCTTCTTCGATAACTTTTTCCCCTAAATGGCCAATGTCTCTGTTTGAAGTCTAACATTGCTTTCTGTTTCTTTTAGACCACAATCCGTTAGTTTCATTATATGCAAAATCCCGTGTCTGTGACTCAGTGTGAAATTCTACTGATTTTATACTAGTAATAGTCTGACACTTACTTATTACAATTATTTTCTATTTATCAATATGTAGGTAGCATTAATCCACATACTGTACTAGTAATGGTACATTCTGGCTTCTTACTCAATTTCATATTCCTCTAGGAGATCCTGTCTTTATGGAGTGGTAATTTTGCCTTATATTGGGGACAGAATTTAGCCTTATAACTTATTAGATATAACATCCTACGTGGGATTCTAATCCATACTAAAGATAACTGCTTGACACAGTGCAATTCAAAGATTTTAAAGGCCAGATGGGCCCATTCTGATCACTAATAAGCATTCAAACTACCTGGAAGGAAAGGGCGGCATATTTTATATTTTGCATGCTGGGTAATGAGAGGCCTCCAAGGTTGTAAAACTAAAAAGGTTGTTAAAAGAACTTCTTGTAAGCCTACTGCAACTGCAGCTGCCATTCAAGCCATTCAAAGAAACTACCTCGGTGTAGGCAAAATATGGCCCATGGCCCAGATCCAGTTCAGAAAATTAATATTTATTTACTCCTGACTGCCTGTCAAAGACGACAGGAGCAAGGGGCAGTAGGACCTGCTGGGATCATTGGAGTACCGTGTCCAGTTCTGGGCACCGCACTTTAAGAAGGATGTGGCCTGCCTTGAGAGGGTTCAGAGGAGGGCCACCTGCTTGGTTGGAGGGCAACAGGACAGGCCCTATGAGGAGAGGCTGAGGGACCTAAACCTGTTCAGCCTCAGCTAGCGGAGGCTGAGGGGGGATTTGGTGGCTGCCTACAAACTCAAATAGGAGGTACTATTTCACCGTTAGGGTAGCTAGGATCTGGAGCCAACTTCCTAGAGAAGTGGTCCTCGCTCCTACCTTGGGTAAATTCAAAAAGAGGTTGGAGGAACACCTGTCTGGGGTCATGTGATCCCAGCATGTGCTCCTGCCAGTGGCGGGGGGTCAGTCTAGATGATCTGTTCAGGTCTCTTCTGATCCCAAACTACTATAAAACTATGAAACTATGACCTAGGGGGAGCTGGCAGCAGGATGCAGCAGCCCCACCCAACCCCCAGCCACTTCCCTGCCTTCCTGCCCCTGCACTGCTCCAGCACCATGTGGCTCCTGGCTGCATCTCCAGATCATGGGAGCATGGGGCTGTACCCCAGGTGTGTGTGTGGGTGTGTAGGGAGGAACTGTGTGTGGGTATTCATAAGGTGAGTCCCACATGCGCCCACACCCTCATACTGCCATACACACAGACCCCCACATCATAATATCATAGTACTTAGGGTCGGAAGGGAATTAAACAGATCATCAGGTCCGACCCCCCTGCTCCGGGCAGGAATGGGTGCCAGGATCATATCACCCCAGCCAAATATCTGTCCAGCCTCCTCTTGAAGACCCGCAAGGTAGGAGAGGGTACCACCACACTTGCAAGCCCATTCCAGAGCCTGGCAGCCCTAACTGTAAAGTAATGTCTCCTGATGTCCAGCCTGAACCTTCTCTCTAACAATTTGTGGCCATTATTCCTAGTAACTCCGGGTGGTGCCCAGGGGAACAGAGCCTCCCCCAGTTCCCACCAGATCCCCTCTGAGCCTTCTCTTGTGGAGGCTGAATAGGTTCAGGAGCTTTAACAGGTGGGGCAACTGTCAAGAGGCGCGGCTACCTATGCAGCCCTCGACAGCATGCCAAAACTCACTAAGTAGCCTTCCACCCAAAATAATTGGCCACCCCTGTACTAACTCCCCAGTGCCTTTCCGTACTCTTCCTTTCTGCAACTTATCTTCCTCACTGGCAGTTATATAAAGATCGCTATACAACACTTCATATTAACTGTGTTATATCTAGCCCAGCCTGAACCTGAAAAATACGTATTTCACAATAGTACCATCTACCACAAAGGTTGATTCAGCCATCTCTATGTTACTAAAATAAAACCTACTTTTGCATTATGCAGTCTCAGGGCCAGATCCTGTTCCATCTATTAGGCACACAATAAGGACTTAGCTGCCTAAGCATAAACCTCTTGCACCCTGCTCAGGGCCCTGAAAAACTGCACATTCTACATACTAAGCAAGATAGGCAGTACTGTCTGTTTTATTCCCATGTATTCCTTCAAAACTGAATCCCTCACTATAGCCAGGCCTATTTGTTACATTGACAAAATATGGGAATGTGCCTGCACAAGAATGGTTAGTGCTACATCCACCCTCCACACACACTGACACACACACTTTGTTAGAGGAGCTATCAGGTGTGTACCAACTGATTCCTTGGAACAAAACACTAGCAGGGACAGAAAGAAGGGTTAGAGATTGATACCAAGAGCTGTAAGGGGAAACATGGAGCAGAGCACACCAGTTAATCACCATAACCAGGAAGCAGAGTTTGAGTTAAAAGCTGGAGTAACCAAATAGAAACAGAACTTAAGCCAAGCACTCCTCACCCACCTTGGTGGGTTTTGTTTCAATGGGCATGTGCAGGGTGCAGTTTTAGACACCGCATATGTCACCCACCCTCTCGCTATTCAATCTAAACATCATTTGCTCTTTCTCCATTATTTTGCACTCTCTCTTATGACTAAAGAAGAGGACAAGAGCTTCCTATAGAACTACCCCTGGATCTGAGCAGTTTCTGCTCTTTTCTTCCTACCTTTCCCTCTCATTTCTAGGGGAGTGAGTGACTAAGGGACAACTCAGAGTTCAGAGAGTCCTAGAGGTCAACAGATGTGTAATGTTTCCACAGTGTTCTTCCCCTATGTCACTCCACAAGTGCAATGCACTAGCCAGAATTTAGATCATATTCTGAAAGGTTGCTGGGAACTTAAATGGGTTTTAAAGCATTTTATTTCATTTTATTTATAGGAAGCCATTTCAGCCTCCCAGAATATATTGCTGGGTTTTTTCACCAAGGAATTGGGCTGTTATGAGGTGATTAGACTTTCACCTTCACCTGAAGAGCAAGGCTAATCTGAAATCAAACAACTGTGCCAACTTTACTATTAGGGCAGAACTGCTCAGCCTTGGTGTTCCCTCTACAGATAAACTAGGATAATGTTCACTAGAAGCCTGCCACTGCCATTTAGCAGACAAATACCAGCAGACATCTGCAAGTCAGTGAACACAAATCTCTTATCAGTTGCAGCCTCTTGCTTAGGAAAGAAGCATATGTTTTCAGCATTTGATTGATGCCACATATTCAGCACAGGAAGGAACATAGGTTCACCAGGTTGGCAGTTTCTATCACCTTCTTTCCCATTACAATAGACAGGCCTACAAATTTTACAGCTGCAGGAAAAACCATCATGTAGAGTGTCTTTTCCCCCTACCAAGACACTTTAATTTGCACTGGTGGTCCATATCCAGACACGCATGGATGTTTAACTCCCTGGGGGCAACTAGCAGTGGTGCACCTTCCACTGCCATTAGTTCACCCAGGGAACTCCTGTACCATGTGCGCATAGGCATGCAGCAAGTTACCCCAGGTGGGTTAGGGGAGCCTGAGGCTAGCACTGGGCTGGCCCCAGCAGCCTTACCTGGGGCCCCAGGGGCCTCCTGGGGCTGCAGCAGCAGCAATCCTGCTATGCAGAGCCTGGCTGGCAGCAGAGCACAGCTCTGGCCAGCCAGGCTCCAGCTTCAGGCAGCACACACTGCTGCCATATATACCACTCACCTTTTTTTCTCCATGGATTTTTTTCCCTGTGGATATCAAGGGGTAAAAAAGCCCTCCACACTGCTCCCTTTCAATGAGGAGAACAACAGGACATGCAGTATGTGGAGCCACAGACATGTCTGCGGTGCCACATACTGCACAGCCACAGTTGTCTAGATGCAGCCATGCAGTTTATTCCAATTTCAGAGCGGTATATTGCACTAGTGACAAGTACATCTCATATTATCTGTTTATACCTGCTCTGCTATACCAGTGAGTGCCTTTTGATGGCTTAAATCCCCAGTGGACATATATCCCCAGAGAACACACCTACATGAGATGTTTAATGCACAGAAGACTAATTCTACTGCATATTAGTATGGCAGGTAAAGCCCATGTTAATGTGCAGTAGATTTAGTCTAATACATACTAACATCACCAAAAAAAATGTTCATCTGCACTAAGGCATAGTAGTGCTGATTATGGGGTATTAAGTTTAGTACCTGTCATTATAGGTACTAAACTTACTGTGCCATAATTATGGCATATTAATAAATGTGTAGATGCACCCATTGGGCTACAAGGCTAAGCTGTATGACAGTGAAAGCTGAAGCCCAGGAACAGTTTGGATGTAAAGAGTCTCATGCAGAACAATTAACTCTCCTGAGATCCACCATGAGGCATACCACAGGCTGACTGCTGATCTCACATTTTCCTTTATGCTTTTCACTGTGCTGCTCAACGGATCCTAGGTATCTCCCCCCTCCAAGGACATTCTGCAAACTATTGTTCTTCCTGCTTCCTCTTTCTCCCTTTATTCATCTCAGGTGATTCCTAATCAGAGTTAGCTGGTATACCTGTGCCATTAGGAGGCCCTAAACATACTAACATAAAGAGCCATATTTACTCTGTTGACTTCAGTAGAGATATTTCTGATATCCACTAGTATTACTGAGAGCAGACTTTTTCCCCATATGTACCTAACCTTAATGGTAATTTTTAGATTGATGCATACACCTTAAAGTTATTTCCAGAGTTATTGAAAAATATCTCACTTGACAGAACATTAATAATGATATGGGCTCACTGGGTATTAATCAAATAAATTGGCACTGCTATTTGCTATGCAATCATAGGTGTTTCATGTTGTATTCTATTTATTCCCTTTTGTCAATAAGCTGAATGAGCAGAAATAGCTTGTTTTGTGAAAGGAAATGAAGTAGCATATGTAAATGCTACCTATTTATAGAAAACCAGATGATTCATGAGGTTGGCAATGGGATAGAACATATTTCATTCCTAGGTCCAACCTAGTGTTGGGAAGTCAGGTGTTAGCCTTCTGGACCACTAATGAGGACCTCTTTTCCTTCCTTCATTGGCATCTAGAGTGTTCTATTTACTTTTTTCCCATCTGTCACCTCTGTGATTTTTTTCACAAATAATTCAACGGTGCAGATAATTCATTAGCTAATTCTCCTAGGGCTATATTGTGATATCACTCAATTTGAGTAGTACTTTACTTTCTACCTTCCATGGGACTATTTATGGCATCATGTACTATTCAAGCTGAGAAACGCATTGCAGTCAGTTAAGAGTTTAATATAGTCTATCCAACCCAGCTAATTTTTACATGTTCAAGTGTTTCAAAGATCCAGTCCCCTCCCTGGTATTTTTAGGACTCCCAAAACAACTGGGATTTTTTTCCTCTCTATCTTGATATATTCTAAAATTCCCATCTACTGATGAATTGTAATGCTTCTCAGCTAATTTCTTCTCATTAGATTTCTTATTTCTTTACATTTTCTTTCTTATTTCCTTTACATTTATTTCCAGTTCGATTTCCAACTGTCAGCATTGACCTAGTAAATGGACACTTGTAGGGGCTGGATGTGTTTAACTCAGTGGGACTGGATGAGCTCCACCCACAGGTGCCGAAAGAATTAGCCAGTGTCATAGCAGAACCTCTGGCATGACTGTTTGAGCACTCATGGTGCTCAGGTGAGGTTTCTGAGGACTCGAAAAAGGCCAGTGTGGTCCCTATTTTCAAGAAGGGGAGGAAGGAGGATCTGGATAACTATAAACTGGTTAGTCTCACCTCTATCCTTGGGAAAACCCTTGAAAAAATTATCAAGGATCACATTTGTAGGAGTCCAGAGGATAATATAATGCTGAAGGACAACCAGCATGGGTTCATAGCAGGTAGATCCTGCCTGACAAACCTTGTTTCTTTCTATGACCAGGTCACTAAAAGCTTATATGCAGCTGTTGAGATAGATATCATCTACATGGACTTTAACACAGTATCCCATCCTATTCTTATAAACAAATTGAATGGCTGTGCCATAGACAATTACACAGTCATGTGGGTGGCAAATTTGCTTAAGGGTCATACTCAGAGAATGGTGGTGGATGGGTCAGTATCAACCTCGAACGATGTGTGCAGTGGGGTCCCCCAAGGCTCGGTCCTTGGGCCAGTGCTGTTCAATATCTTCATCAGAGACCTGGATGAGGGCATGGAAAGCACTTTGTTCAAATTCTCAGATGACACCAAACTATGAGGCAAAGCAAACACACTGATAGGCAGAAAATGGATCCAGGCGGATCAGGACAGGTTAGTGAAGTGGGCAGAGAACAACAGGATACAGTTCAACAAGGACAAGTGCAAGATGCTACACTTAGGAAGAGGGAATCACCAGCACACCTGCAGGCTGGGGGATGACCTTCTCAGCAGCACAACAGTGGAAATAGATCTTGGAGTCATTGTCAACTCCAAGATGAATATGAGTTGTCAATGTGATGACGCAATTAGCAGAGCTAACTGCACTTTGTTATGCATTAGTAGGTGCATCACGAACAGGCACAGGGAGGTGATGCTCCTCCTCTATGTGGCACTGGGCAGTCTGCAGCTAGAGTACTACATCCATTTCTGAGCACCACAATTCAAGAAGGACGTGGGCAACCTTGAGAGGGTCCAGAGGAGGGAGACCTGCAGGGAAGGCCTTATGAGGAAAGGATGACGGACCTGGACATTTTCAGCCTCTGTAAAAGAAGGCTGAAGGGGGATCTTGTGGCAGGATACAGATTCACGGGTGGTGGGGGGGGGCAGCAGGGAATAGGAGATGCTCTGTTTACCAGAGCACTCCTTGGAATAATCAGAAACAACAACCACAAGCTGATGAAGAATAGCTTTAGGATGGACACCAGAAAGAGCTTCTTCACAGTACCGGTTGCCAGAATCTGGAATGGGCTTCCAAGGGAGGTGGTGCTCTCCCCTACCTTGGGGGTCTTCAAGAGGAGACTGGACAAACACCTGGTTGGGGTCACATAACCCCAGCAGTTTTTCCTGCCACTGTCAGGAGGTTGAACTTGATGATCCTTTGAGGTCCCTTCCAACCCTAGCATCTACGAATTTATTAATCTATTTCCTGTCCCAAAATTCCTAAACTCTTTGCAACTCCATTCCTTACAAAGATGTATCCAAATATCTAATGAAGACTAATACAACATCCTACTCTATTTAGTTTCTTCCTATGTATAAGAGGACGGTTTCAGGGTTTTTTCCCGTTGCCTGAAGTATTTTCTTTCTGCTTGTCACAGCTTCCACTATAGTACTCGGGAAGCACTCTAATCATGCCCACCTAATCTAATAGATACGTACTCTAAGGCATCATGTTGCAGCATTTTTTAAATCTAGTGCTATTCTCCTGCTGCAACTGCAGACCCAAGGACACAGACCTAGCACTAATTTAGGGCAAAAGATCAGTTCCTTATTTATGCTATTCATCACTATCCAATCCACACATATTGACATCTCAGCAAGAATATGATAGGTCACATCCTCAACTGGTATATGTTGGTGTCAATTTACTAAATCAGAAAAGTTGCACCCATTTACAGTGGCTGAGGGAGCAGGCAGCAGCCAAGATGATTATCAAGCCCAAAATGTGCACTGAAGATGGTGAACAGGCATGATTCTGTTTCCCACTAGGTTTTTAATGGTATTTTATAGAAATAATCTTCCAAGCAAGCTAGAAACATGAAGGACAAATTCATTGGGCAGTAAGAAGTTCTGCCTGTGGGATGATGATGGTAGGGACCTGTGATTCAAGTCCCTCTTTTTCTTTGTACATGGGTAGCTCATCAAGCTTGGTCATTGCTGAATTTGGGTTTCTCTGTGCTATTTAACACCCTGTAAGTAAGTGGACAATAAAATATATATATATATATATATATATATATATATATCTTAGCCCACTGTTATTTATAAAGTGATGCCTAGAAGCTCCAACTGAGATAAAGCTCAGAAGTCTACAAGTGCACCGATCTTTCTGCAGGGAGTTTTACATTATAAATAGGCAGTGCACAGAGAGGTGATGGCATGACCAAGGCCATCCTAGTCACTTAAAAACCAGCATTAGAACCCACATCTCTGAGCCCATCATAAATGAGGCCCCACTCTCTGTTACTGAGATCCAGACAGATGGTGGCACAGGGTGATTGTTGATGGAGTTTCACAGATAGCATTCTCAGCAGCAGGAAGGAAATCAATCCCCTGCTTTCCAAACAAGCTGCCCCTTTAAGCCTGTGAAGCATTCTGTCAGGCTGTGGCCCAAGCCGGAGCCCCCAGAGCCAGATCCTATTAGTAGGGACCTACTTAAATTGCAGCAGAATTTTTCAGCACAACAATGCCCTTAATCTCGCTCTTTTTGCAGCTTACCCTTCCCTACCACCACCACCACTGAGTGACTAAGAGACAAAAACCATGGCATGAATCCATTCTCAGCCATTCAGCAATGGTCAGGGAGCAGGGGGGAATCAGAGTAAAAAGAGCAAAAATAAAGATATCACTGCACCGCAAACTTCCACCACAATTTAGGTAGGGCCCTATCTATTAGTCACCTAAGCAGACTTAGAGATGTAAATGAGATCCAATTCCATCTCATCTTTTAGTGTCCGAGGGCCTTGTTACACATTCATTTTAAGTGGCTCCTAGAGTTCTTAACCCCTGGATTGTCCACACATTTACATGTGAAATTAGTTTTAAGCATTCTTTATGTGGTTTAGTGTTATGCCACTCCAGGTTAGGTTAATCTTTGATCGGTGTTACCCAGCTCATGTTGCACTAGAGAGTAGCCACTGTAGGCTACACATTTGTGTAAGGCCCTACCCACCCACTCACTGGCCCAGGTAGGGCCCACTGCACTGCCCAACCCTCCCTACCAGGGCACCACCCCTCGATCCCATCCCCAACCAGCTGAGATTGGCCTGCTGCCCCACCCCCACCAGATCAAACCCTCAATCCCCCACCTCCCCCCAGCACCCAGATCCTTGCTCACTTCCCCAATCCCAGCTTACCTGACACTGTCCCAGGGGAGCAGGCAGGGAAAGGGAACCTACATTCCTGGCTACAGCTGCCATCACCACCACTGCCTCTCTGTGGACTGGGCAGGTGGCCACAAGTAAGCTGGGGGACCCAAGGGATGCAGGTTGGCCATGAGGGGGAAGGGGGAAATCCAGAGGGGCAGGAGGAGAGCCCCAGGGTGGGGGATCCGGGGCAGACCCCAAGATGCAGGAGGGGAGCCCTAGGCATAGAGCAGGCAGGTCAGGGCAGCAGGGAACCCTGAGAAGTGGGGGGAACCCTGGGGGCAGGGAAGGAAAAGAGAAAGCCCCAGGGGTCAGGGAGGACTCCTAGAAAGGGAGAGGAGAGGAGGGAGATCCTTACCTTTTAGTCCTTCAAGTCCCCTACTGGCCTTACGTGCTCCAAACCGGAGCTGGCACTAATATCCACCAACATTTGAGCGCCTGAAAGTGCCACATCTAACAAAGCCTTTGTGAGCCGTATCGGGTGTCCATAGCACCTTGCTCGAGTCCCTGGAGACCCACTGGTGCTAAGGCTCGGTGAGTGTTCCCTAATGTCCTTTTCTTGTTTATTTATTTGAAGTTTGTTGTACTTTTAAGGCCAGGACATGGCCCAAGCACTGCTGTGGCCCCAGTGCTTCAGAGAAGAGGGAGACAGCCCTGCCAGGAAGAAATGCAGCCAGTGTCAGCACCCAAGGGAGCTCTAGGTTCATAACGCAGCCTGAAGCGAGGCTTCTATTTTGTGACCTGGGGGCAAGCAAGTCTCCCTGACTGACTGTCCCTTCCGGCATGGCCTCGAGAGGCCAAGGCACATATGCTGTGTGTCCCGTCCCCCCCGTCCCCCCTTTGTCCCCACAGAGGCTGTGTAAAGCCCTGGGAAGTGCAGTGAGAAGCCAGGCACAAGCAACAGGCAGCAGCCAGCCTCTGCTGCAGGGGTGACGGGAGGAGGCGGCGGCTGCTGCTCAGTGCGCAGGCACAGGGCGAGCCTGGCCCCGGGCTGAGGCATACGTGGTGTGGGGGGCTGGAGTGGCTCAGAGCGGAGATGGGACCGGAGCGAGAGAGCCGCAGCTAGCCCAGCTGCCTGGGCTCGGCCGGCGGGGAGGCGCGGGAGGAGGAGGAGGAGGAGGAGGAGCAGGTAACCGAGTCCCTTTGCTCTGTGGGGATTGGGCAGGACCCGGCTTCCCTTGCCCACGAGCCCCAGTCCTTCCCCGGGTGCAGGGAGATCGCAGCCTTCCCTGCTCCAGCACAGGGGCTGCGGCTGCTCGGGGAGACCGGCAGCGATGGGAGGGGGACAAGACAGGGAGCCGTGTTTTGCTGGGGAGAAGCGGCTCAGATTAGCCTGGCCGAGGCAGGCAGGTGAATGGCTCCCGCGGAGCCCGGCTGCTCCGGGCCGGGGCCGGGCTTCAGCACCGCGGACAGCGCCCGCCGCGGGCCCGGCTGCCCGGGAGCTCCAGCGGCCGGGGCCGGGCTTCAGCACCGCGGACAGCGCCCGCGCGGAGGCCCCGCCAGGGCAGGGCCGGGAAGTCAGGGGCTCGCTGGTCTGGGAGAGGCTCACGGAGCTCAGCCTCTTCGGAGGAGGCTGCTCAAGGGAGGGCTTTGCTTTCCTTCCCGGCAGCGGATCAGGCATCAAAAACGAGGCCCCAGACCTGGCTCAGGAGCGTCCCGGCCCCCGGCACCTGATCACCCCTCTTTGCAGGATGGGAGGGGAGAAGGCGACAGCCATCGCTTCTTCTTTAAAAACCCACGACCGCCGTGTCCTTGCTGGGGAGATGAAGGGGGAGGGGTCCAGCAGCTGGATGGGATGGGGAAGGGGGTTGTGTTCCACTAACATAGCTGTTCCTGGAGGATAGAATGGAAAGGAAGGCATTGAGACAATGCTGGGGGGTCAGCTTTAACCTTCTTTAAGACATCAGAAGTGAGCCTAACCTTGCTCAGTTATTCCTAAAAGCATGTAAGCAGAGCAAAAGGGACAGCATTAGATTTTAATTTGCAGGATTTTGCACAATAACCTCATTACTCACCAAGGCACTGAGCACAAGACTGGGGAGTTATGAGGAGCCCTCAGGAAAGGGCACCTTGCAGTTGCATTGATCTGGGCATAGTTACAAGATGGTCTCTGCTTCCTCCTTGTCCAATGAATGGAAGAATTTGCATAGCTACTTTTTCCTTGCTTTACTTTACTTTCTCCTCTGCATTGTCCGAGTTGAATTAAGGTGCTCATTTCCCTGTGTATTCATAAAATGAGAAATAACTGCTGCTTTCTTCCCCATGCATAAAGTAGAGACCAAAGTTGTCTACATAGAAGGGTAATGAGGTGCCCTGAAATATCATACTCCCTTATCCAGGTCATAGAACAATTCCCAACCAACTCCTCAGAAGGCTTTTACACTGAAGACAAGATCCATATCCTCTTAAGTCAGTGGAAGAACTCCCCCCTTCACCATATTGGAGTACAAATCATATTTAGCATGCTTCTAGCCTTAGAAAATAATGGATAATGATATAAATTTTAAGCAGCAAAAAGACTGTCCCATTAAATGTTATTCAGTGTCTGTTTTATTTTCTCTAATATCTACTGCTTCTGGGCTCTCTTTCTGTAAGTAAAATGGGAAAAAACAATCCTTTTATAAATAGAAAGGTCACAGTGTATATCATCATGAGGATGGGGGAGCAGACTTCAACCATAAGAACCTCTCTTAGACTGTGTTTTATGTTTTTCAGATTCATAGTTGTGTGTGCATGTGTTGACAGCATCACTGCCTTTTTGTTTTCTTTGTTTTGCTTGGCATATCTTTCAAATGCAATGTTCTAACATGTAATCATTTTTAATACTTCAATAAAAAAATTAATACATTACAAAGCAATTTGAGAATTCATTCAGTTGGGTTTTTTTCCCCTGAAGTAGACTCCACATTATATCCATCTATTCACAAAACTGATCACACCACCACTGCCTCTGTAATAAACCTTGAAGTAAACACAGGAAAGCTTTTACCATGGAAACTAAAGTTGCTAGGGATTGCTACTATGCAGCTGCATGTTCTAAGGCAGTGATCTGATCATACATTACCATATTTCGAGGGGATTGTAATACCTGTATTGGTTTAAGTATAAAACCTAAAAAAAAAAAAAGCAAGCACTTTCTGTGGAGCAGATACAAGTTTCAAGTTCAGGCCCAATGCTCATGTTAAATCAATAATCCATTTTAGCAAAGGATACCCAACTACGTATTAGTTTCTCACCAGAAAGATGATCTGTCCAGACTACAAGGCAGAAGCCATCATTGTCAGAAGACCAGGTGACTTAGGCCAGAATGTCACTCTGCTCCAAACCATCAGGAAGGTGAAACCTTTTTGAGCCTACAGCTTGACAGAATCTTCAACAAAAGAGGCAGAATTCTATATAGTTTTTCCAACAGGTTGCAAGTTAATTGTGTATGTGTATGCATTTGTGAAGTACAGATTAAAAATGTCTTCTTGAAAGCAGCTAGTAGCACTGGCTACACTTAATCAGTTCCCTTCCCTGCCGCATTTCAAAAAGGGATATATGAGTTGATAATCTAATCTGTCACAGCTGAGAGGTAGTTAGCCATGTTTGTCTGAAGACAGGCAGAAGGCAGTGTAGAGATGCCCCTTGAAGATCAGCATCTGATGAAGTAATATCTTGTTCATGAAATCTTATGAACAAGATATTACTAAGTAAATAAGTGTACGAGGTACATTTCCACTCTACCTTCTGTCACATCTCATTAGACTCTAACAAAAAGATCACGCTTGGTTTTTGTCTGCTAAGCCTTTTCTGAAAATTTTAAGCTTTTCTGTTATAAAAAAAAAATCCAATTTTTAAGCTTTTTCAAGCACAAAAATCCATGGAAAAAATAAATAATTCCAGAATGTGCGATTTCTCTTGGGCCAATTCCCTTTCAAGAACTGAAAACAACAAATGATACCATACCTGTCTCGACTAATAGGCAATGTGGTTACAACAAATGCAACCATGAGGGATTTTTTTTTTTCCCCAAGTGGTGCATAATTAATTTGACATAACTAATCTAAGTCCACTTCCTCTTCCATTTCATTCTCTTGAACTGAATGTAGTAAACTGCAGATATTGGGGCAGATCCATTGATATGCTTCATTAGTTTCAAGTCATTCCAGTGACCAAAGCCAAGTTTAGAGCTGCTTAACCAACTTGTATGGCTGCTTTGCTAGGCACAGGGCAATTGCAATATACCAGTGAATCCAGCTCATTAGGCCTGACTGCTGCCTTGGTCTAGTAAGTCATTTACACCTGTGAAAAGTGGGAGGAAAATGCTTTCCCTACTCATCTCATTATGCACTGATGAAGATGATTACACAAGCTGCAAGCCAATAGAGAACCAAGCATCAATAATTTATTGAAAGAAGCAGTGTTACCCTGCAAATAGGTGGATAGAGATTCAGGAGAGTAGCTGCCTGTTTCCTGTACTGTAAGTGATCCACTGTAGGACAGACCAGTCCCTTTAGTTTTCCTTATCAATTAAGTGTGGTTAATGTTTACAGGGCACTTTGAGGTATATGGATAATAAGCTGCTATTATTATAGTATTGTATGTCTAAAGCAGGTTATAGCAATATGGACCTAGGTATGACAAAGCTATGCAAATAAGAAAGTTATGGAAATTATTAACCATAGTTATAGCAAGTCTAGCAAAATAACCTGCCTGATACATAGGCTTAGCAGCCATGATTCCTGAGTCTACTGCTAGCTTCTTATATGGTTTTATTCATGTCATTTGATTTTTGTCTGACTCATTTCATTTAACTGTAGAATAGGCATGGCACAGTTTTCTACCACACAGGTTATGACTGAGCTAATTTAGTGTTTGAGAGGCATTTTAAAACACCTGAAGCTATCAAACTATTAAGCGCATTCTTATTTTTATTGCATATAGTTTTGCTCCTCTTCTGTCATTACTGAAGCCTTTTGCTGTCTCCTGATGGAAAACCTTTATTAATAAGCAAATTATTGTTTCTACAGTTATTTCATGACTTTGGAGAATGCTGCTTTCTGTACTTGTACCCTCCCTTTTCTTCTTTACAAAGGAATATCTTTACAGGATTTTTGGGGTTGAAGCAGGGAGGATGACTTGTGGGGGAAAAGATGTTTGGAATCATTGTCCTGTGTCAAGATTACAGCTAGCTAGTTGCTGGGTATATGGCTGTGATTATAAAAAAGACATGACCTTGATTTTTAGGTAAGGAATAAAAACAGCAGACAAGTTTCCAAAGGAACAAACAGCACTGTTCAGACACTGAACAACAAATAGACTATAAAAATATTCTGTTTATTAAAAAACGTTGTTTAAGAATTTTTTTCTACAGTGGTTAACCCTATAATTTGACACTTGTGTCACTTTTGCTTGAGAACATATAAAGATTAAAGTTTATAGCACAACAAAAAAGCTTGCAGCAAATGGCAATAAAAAAATATTCCGTGTTAGTGGAAAATGTCAAGGTTTGTGACATGCAAGTTATCCTGTGTGTGCAAGGCCTACCTAATAATGTTTTACAGCTTTACAAGTTGTCAATAATACCTGTAATAAGATCTTCTTACCAGTTATATTTTCAGGAAGAGAAGAATAATCCTCCCATATGCTGTCTAATTTGCTCTGTGCATTTCAAGCAAGACAATGTAGGTCCTAAGTTGTTCTTGTTCAGACAGGTAGGGTATAAACCTCCAAAAGTATGCAGGATTGTCTGTGCTTTCTGGGGCTCCCTCCAGCTTAATTGCTACTTTCATGAGAGAAATCAACACACATTTTACCTTTGTAGCTAAGAAGGGGAGTGCCCACGTTGAAACCTATCAAGGCGGGGAGGTTGTGCTGTTCTAACCAGTCCACAGATCAGAAAAGTGAGACCAGCTTTTTCTTGACTTGGAAACATCTTGAGAGGAGAGAACAAGCATACTGAGCACAAAGTAGAAAACATGGAGTCCAATGGGAAAGAAGGGCAGGCTCTAAATCTCAGGCAGGAACTTGTATAGCCTTGTTAATCTCATGGGCATTGTACCTGATCTGTTAGGCCATAATTTGGCCATTGCCTTTAGAAGAAGTTACCATCTTGTCTGCAGCATAGAGGTACCTTAATTAGTTTCAACTGAGCTAGCTCAAGTATTAGAAGCAATGTAACCAAGGAAGAGTGAAGCTTCACAGACTAATTTAACCAGCCCAAAAGGCCTTTCCACAGATCATGATACAGAAATTCTGTATTCTAATGGAAGGATTATCATAGAATAGTAGAGTTACAAGGGAGACCATCTAGTCTAACCAGCTGGCCAAGGTGAGATCATTCCTAACTAAACCATCCCAGTCAAGTGTTTGTCTAACCTGATCTTAAAGACTCCAAAGATAGAGTCCACAACTTCTCTGAATGGCCTGTTCCAATATTGAATTACCCTCATAGTGAGAAAATTCATCTTAATGTCCAACCTGAATTTCTCTTGCTGCAATTATGAAATAGCTAGGAAATACAAAACATATACTATTGACAATTCATGGAAAGAGAGCAAAATATTCTCCATCATTTACCCACAGAACCAACCAGATTCCAAGGAACTTAAAGACTGCTGCCATGACCACTGCCAAGAACCTCAGTCTGCCATCTAATGACCGTACTTTAGATTTTTCATTGTTTATAGGAATGCTACAGTATTTGCCCATCTCCTTTAAGGTGTGTAAAGGAAGTAGTCTGTAGTCAGAGATATCCCATGGGGTACCTATAGACCTGCATCAAGGCTGCTCCGATTATGGTGCATTTAAAGTGTGCTGGAGCAGACTCAATTAACAGAGTTGGATGGAGTGTGGTAATTACCACGCTCCAGTATCCCCATGCATCAGCATCCCCATGCTGAAAAATGTTGGTGGGTGTGCTTTAACTAAAGCCCCCCCACCATTTTTCAGTGTGGGGACACCCATACACTCTAATTAAAGTGCCCTCCTCTCCCCCCCAGAGCACATGTATAAATGCCCATGTATTTGTCATCACTTGTTGTAGTTCCTGAAATGGAAAAGCACTAGATGCCCATGGAAGGAAGTTTTGTTTAAAAGAGGCTTTCTGTTGAGAACCTAACCTACAACAAGCATTTTAAAGCATTGTTTCCTTGCTAAGTTACATTGTTTCCCTGATACAGGAAGTCAATTATGTTACTTAAAGCTGCTGCCTTCTGATCATGCTCAATCCATAAAAAGATATTAATGTACCTTTAAATAGACAACACTTTAGAAGTATTTCAGAGAGATATAGTTGAAACAAGTCTTTGAATAACACTTGTGTACCTCCTAACTAAACCATTTGAAGTTCTGGTTTTATAAGTGTGTTCACAGGTGGCCTGCATGATTAAAAAATAAAATGTGTGCTTTTTTGTGTTAATACTTCCATTAGAAAGGAAAGAATTAGGAACCCTGTATGTATTTTTTCACAGTAAGTGAAATCCTAACCTTATTCAAGTTGATGGTCACTTTGGCATTGATTTTAGTGCGGCTGTGACTTATTCCACAGGTTTTAATGTTCCCATTTTCCTCAGTGTGTTGAGTTAAAATAAATTAGTCACTTTCAAGTTGGTTCCTAATCAGTTTTCTTTTTGATGGTCAGAGGCAAACAAATCTTGTGAGGAAATCAGAGGGTTTTTTTTCCCTCAGAATCAAAATTGTTTAAGGCTAAACTTCATTATCAGATCCTCCATAATTACACATTACAGTTGCATATTATCCCATTATTAAAACTTTTTTAACAGAATCAAACAAGATAGACATCCAAAAGTTTCTGTGATGTTCTGAAATGGTGCATGTAACTAACAAACTATGGCTAGCAGAGGCAATAGTGTTTGGGTTGGAGCTGGAGGGTGATAGTGATGACTCCCCATCCTGAATTTAAGTAATTTCCCTTTGAACTGTGAATTTCTGGTTCTAGGAATGCCACAAGAAACACTCAGTTGCATCTCTGCGGTGCAGCAGTACTGTCAATATCTATCTATGAACTGCAAAGGGATCTGAAAACCCAGGAGTGAATGCTTGGCCAGAGTAAAGCCCTTAGTTGGGGTCTTCAGGAATTCATCCCAGCAGAGTACTTGGAGCAGTACTGTTTGGTAATGACTGATGTGGAATCCCTTTGCAGGAAAGAAGAATGAGCTCGTATGCAGACATCTGTGGGTCCAAGCAAGCACAAGGTAGTGCAGAGGGAGGTTACCATCGCTATGGAGTTCGATCCTACCTGCACCAGTTCTATGAGGATTGCACAGCTTCCATTTGGGAGGATGAGGATGATTTTCAGATCCAGAGATCGCCCAGCAGGTGGAGCTCTGCATTCTGGAAGGTACCATCCATTGCCCAACAGGGAGTGGGGGGGAGGGGAGGAAGGAAGTATCCAAAACTGTACAAAAACATAGGTCAAGGTTTTCAAAAGTAACTAGTAATCTTGGCTGCTTGACTTGCAGTACATGACAGAAACCAATTTTCTCAAGTTCTTGAGCATCGACACTATGAAAATGAGGTGCATCTAATGTATTTACAATTGGGCATCAAAATATTGAATGACTAATCACTTAAAGACATCCTGGCCATAACTGAAATGTATAAATAAATGTATTGTTCTTGATATTCAGTGCATAGCTGCCATTGACATTCATGGTAACAACCTACACAGGAATGTATGATCAAACTATCATGAAGTGATAAGGGCCTGGGTTACTAAAAAACTTTGGAATCCTATGGAGAAATCAAGTTTTGCATTTATAATTTAAATTTGACAGAAAGATTAGCAGTGGGTTGTAAATAAGCCATGTAAATTAACCTCTGTGAGAGAGATGTCTCATGGACCGGAGCCAGTAAGTATCACATACAGAACAATATACAATGTAGTTTATTTGTAAAAACTGAGTGAAGAGACTTTGGGTGCCAAAATACTTCCACTATGACAAAGTTTTTATAGCATCACAGTAATAGGTTATTTTATGTGTAGAGCAAGATACAACACACGCTTTACAGTATGTAATATATTTCTTTTTCTTAGAAACTGCCATATATGCATTTACTTTAATAGCCATTGTAGAAGCAATTCAAATACTGCTATAACAGCTACACATTTTAGTTCTATGAGTCAAGTTATAAGGGACCTAAAAGAAAAGGTCTGCCTGCCTGCTGGTTAGCTTGCCAAATACTTTGCATGCATTGAAAATATTAGCTGTATATGTCATCATATTAAATGAGATAAACTGTGAAATAATATTAATTTTTAAACCTGCTTGTTTTCCAGGTCGGACTCATCTCCGGGACAGTTCTTATGCTGATAGGGCTAACAGTTCTGATGGTGGGTTTTCTTGTGCCACCAAAAATTGAAGCTCTTGGGGCAGAAGATTTTGTTGTTGTAGATACCCATGCTATTCAATTTAATGGTTCTCTTGACATATGTAAGCTAGCAGGAGCAATTTTATTTTGTATTGGAGGGACCACGATGGCAGCATGTCTGCTGATGTCTGCATTTGCAAAGAATTACTCCAAAGAAGAAAAGTACCTTCAGCAAAGGTTTAAAGAGAGAATAGCAGATAGAAAAGCCCATGCACACCCAGTCACAAAAGCACCAATGCCAGGAGACTCAAAGATACCTGTCACTTTGTCCAAAGTTCAGAACATCCAACCTTTATCTGAAACCTGACATTTTCCTTTTTAATTTATAAATCACTTAATTTGAAAAAGTCAGCTTGTGTGAGCATCTGATTTTTGTGTTTACAGCACAGCAGAAAGTGCTCTGCTCTATAAGAAAGATGCTGATTGGAAACTTTATCCAACAGAAATTTAGAATTGGCAAAAGAATGAAGTTGGACGATTAATGCTTTGAGCAGTGGATTTAAGTGTTCAGATATGAATTCTGTATTTTAAAAGTGTTTATCTGTGTTAAACAGATGACCACACAGAAAAACACAATCAAGCAGGTTTAATTTATCAGATTGTGTAGTTTGAGAACACCGAGCACATTTAGACCAACTGTACCTTGGAAACCTTAAAATATGCTTTGTTTTAAAGCTTTGGGGATTTTTTTTCTGGTCATTTTTAATATTATAATGTTGTCTGGCTTCTTGTTCCTTAACTCTCCAGTCCTGCTGCAAAGGGAGTCTAATCCTCTTCTGGATTCGGACTGATAGTCTTGTCCTTGTCCGTGGTCCTTATAAAAATAGTAGTGCAAATAGGTATATACACAGGACACTAGACTGCCTATGTTTTGACTTTTGTCTTAATTCCTAACACCCTATCCATAAGGGAAACTGACATTTTTAGACCTAAGTGTACTGCCAATCCACACAGACCTGCCATTACACCATCTTTTTCCATCAGAAAACTTTATCTTAAAAAATAGAAGGTGCAAAATAATTTTCATTTAAGAAGAATGCCCCGTATCCTCAGCTGCTGCTAAGTGTCACATCCCTTACTAGTCTTTGTCATATATTTTTTTAAAACTCAGAAAGACACAGATACACATTTGGGCCTTATGAGGAAGGAAATCATCAACTGTGGTTTACAGTGAAATTGTTAATTCATAGCATTCTGTCTCACCTGAATCCCATTCATTGACCTTTTAATATACCCATTAAAATATTTTAAAATGTTATTGTTATATTTTTATAGACAATAGAGAAATCTATCTGTAGTCAGAATACCTTTATGTAGACACTTACCCAACTACTTTTTTCCCCTCCCCTTCAAATGAGGCAATTGTATCACTGGCTTAAACCATGAATTAAAGTGTACAAAGATGTGAACTTTGTATTCTCTGACAACATGTGCCACCTTATAGTTCTGTCTATTTTTGAATGGATTAAATAAAAAAAAAGATATATATGAACTAATCTCACACACAAAAAAAAGTGTGATCTCCCTGGTCAGTCCTTTCAACTTGTCATTTTTTTTTAGGACTTCAGAACTTCTATTTCAAAGGTGTATGAGAAAATGACACTGCTTAGTTGCTTGGCACACGGGAATCCACAAGCACTTTGACAATAGAAGCGGTGCAGAAAAAGAATCAATTTCAATCACAGGGCCAAGATGGAGCATGGGATCTGATGTCAATGACCTTGAGGCAGGCTCACAAAAATATATTCTGTTTTACCAAAAAAGCAGAAATCTGTGAGTGACTGTTCTCCCTGCCTTGATGGTTCAAGAGCTCTGGGCCTTTGAAAACTTTTATGGACTTTAAGAAGTACAGAAGTTAGGAGGAGGGTTTCTTTGTGTGTTTCTAATAGCAAATCTGGAATCGTTATTGTAGGAGGTTGAGAGCATTGAGTACAATGTTCTTAATTCTACAAAAGTGAGCACAGAGAGATTGATTTCTTTAGTGACACAAATTTTGAAATGCCCAAGGATTAAGACTATAAAAGAAGGATAATAATAACATACCTTGCATCCAAAAGTCGGAGACTGAAATGAAATAAATTCTGTGTCTATTTGGCAACTGCCTCACACCCATGGCTTAGTGAGCATAGTACAACTCGTATTTAAAAAAAAAAAAGATGGGGGGAGGAGGAGAAGAAGATTGTGGGGGTGGAAATCACATGCACTGTACTGGTTAAAAATAAGTAGAGACAGCAAGTGCTCTCATCGCAGGGAGCGAGGTCTGGCAATTGCTCATGTAGTGTGCAGTAGCACCAAAATAGAAATATAGCTGCATCATTCACAGTTGCTTGTTGTGTATTGCATGCATTATATCCCAAAGACAAAATAAGGTAGGTTGTTAACTATTTTCAAGACAGAAGGAGCCTTCTTTAGAATGCTTTTCTCTACTGCTGTCAGGCTATTAGTGTGTAGGCAGCAGGAAGACAGACCACTCTGACCTTTTCAATGCAAAGTTTAATTAAAGATTGTGCATAGTGACAGTGTGACATTTCAGGTCTTGCAGTGTAGATCACTGGATGAAATTAAAATGATCACTCCAATCTCTCTCAGTTATTCCCATCTCTCCACTTATATTTTGCTGAATGCTGCATTTGAAGTAAAAGAATAAATCCAATTTCATGGAAAAAAACTATATCCATTTACCCATTTTCTAGAAGTGAATAAAAGCTACAACTCATTTTAAAAACACATGAAATGATTTCTCTGGTGACATCTTTGCCTGGGAGATGAGATGACCCAGTTGTTTGTGATTGGATGAAACAAACCAAGTGCTCTACTATATGGCCCTATAACCCCTTCTTTGGTTTAATATATTTTGACACTGTAATAAGCATGAGTCATTACACTACTATGAGCTGAGAAAAGACAGAGGAGGAGGAAACATGGGAGTCATATGCAGAAGTGGGAGGAGCACAGGAATAGGTTGAGAGAGATAGGAGCTAGGAAAGAAGATGGAAGTGGGGTGGAGGGGAAAAGAAAGACATGAATGGAGGTAAGGAACAATGACAGTCAGTTGTGGAAGAAGTGGCAGAATGATCTGTAACCCCTACAGTGCACATGCCTCTAAAGCCAAGGATTAAGCCAAAAATAAGTCTCAACATTCTTCTTCAATCAAATAAGCAGTTGTGAAATCCACTCGCATCCTGTGCTTCCATAACAGCAGGCTCATATGGAAACAACAGCCTATCATGTCTACCACTTACTCAGGTAGCCCAGACCTCAAGCACTTTAGATGCTGATTTGAACCCTGGTGATGAATCAGTCTGTTCCATAAGTTACCTAGCACAGAAGCCCACAGAAGCAAGTAAGACCTCGACCACATTTCTGGCTTGCTATCATTCCCACTGTTCCCTCATCTTACATAGTCCACTAGACAACTATATCATATGTCTAACACCCTCTCCTCCCAACTCAGACTTTCAAAATTCAAGAAACACTTTCCAATACAAAGAATGGATGCTGTCGCTTTCACAAATAAGATGTTAATGGATTGTCTCTTTTAAAACCTTGAGATACCACCTCACCTAATTGTCATCTATCAAATCCTTACACATACTGTAAATGGTTTTTATTTTTCTTTCATCCTTATTAGACTTGCAATTACAACAAAAACTGCTTTACCATAAATCCATTCTCTCTGAAATCATCATGGAAGAAATCAGATTTTCCAGTTGTGATTGGCAACCATTGGTTTTGTCATGTCCACTTTGATGGATACACTCTCATGAAGTTTATGCCATTTTCCCCTACTGCACTGCATAGTGATTGCTTCACTTCAGCATCAGTATTTCCTCCTCACCTTCTGCCACAGCCTCTGCTGACACTTCTACTTGCCTTTTATTCCCATTGCGGAGTGAAGCACAGGGTACTGGCAGAGGAACATAAATAGCCTCTCCTCCCCAGCTGAATGTCAGCAGATTCATTCACTATTTATGATATAGCCCTGGCATGACATTTTCACATATTAGATTTGTAATCATGTGTGTTTGAAAACATGAAGTCGCACACAGAAATAGCTAAGACAGAGGAGATGAAGAAGATGGATCCTATGGCCTTTGGTGGGAGGAAAGCCCAGTATGGCCAAGCTGAAAGTAGGGTTAGAATACCTTCTTATTCAGTATGTCAAAAAGTTGCAGGGGAGGCAGGGGGAAAATTAGTCCTGAGATATGGAAGCAGAACTACAGCAGACTGCAAGAATCAAAGCTAGAAGCATTTCAGGGTCTCTTCTGTATCACTTGGCAACAGCAAGAACAACTCAGTAAAATAAAGGTATTAGAGTGTAAGCCCATACAGTGTTAGCAGGTCACCTTGTCAATGTACAACAGACAAGTCCAGCATTTCCTGAATCAGAGTTACCACAGCCTTCAAGAGAACAAGATGTCCTTGGTCTCCAGAGACAGGGTTCAAAAGGCTCTCTTTCTGTTCACCACACCTCATTAGTAGCCAAGAGCAATAGTACATAAAATAGTAGACTGTTGTTCTCTTAATAGATTCTCAGAGCCAGCTCTTTTCTAAGGTGGAGTGAACTGAGTTTTGAGTTCTGCCACTTTGTCTTTATTGCAGTTTGTCCTTTTGGTGACATTGCCAAAAATAAGGTGTTCTGTAAGCCAAAGGTATGTCCCCCAGTTAAAACACTGAGAGACCACACATACCCTTCATGGGGCTTTCAGCTACCTGCATAAACTCCACATCTGTGCCTTCATGCCTTTCCTGTCAGGGCTGGTTCAGAGAAGAGAGGACTCTCACTTCTCATTTATTACATTAATAGACTGCTGCATATGTTAACTAGAGTGAGGCTTAGTTCCGCATCAGGTCATTTAAAGAGACAACTGTTTTGGAAATAATCTTTCCCATTTGAGTATATTCATAAACAAACATCAGCACAAAGAAATTAAACAAACCTAGCTACAAATAACCCACATGACCATTTTAAAGGCTCCATGTTTCAATAAACTGGCACTTTATTACAGGGATGATTCTTTTGTAATTAGAGAAGGGGAGATCATTTTAAACACTGCAAACTGATTAGTAAAGTGTTTTGCCTTCTCCCTGTATGCCATAGCTCCTCAGACAGGCAAACAGCAATTAGCTAGAGAAAAAAAATCACCTTTGTGATCTGGTTAGCTTAATCAAAAGACTATAGCCTGTGTTACAAAAATTGCAAGCCTACATAAAAAATAACACAATCTTTACAGGGATAAAAATGGACACTGCTTATTGTTAGCTTTCAAAAGCTAACACATGAGGGTATTAAATCAAACTCTGGACAAGTACCTCTGTATGATACACTGATCCCCGTAAATCATTCCTGTTTTGGTGATGGGTCTGTGACAAACTAAATTAAAGATGCCTATGTGTTCTCCCATTGGGGTACCAGTAAATAACTGTCTATTCTGTGCTGACTCCAGATTTCAGAACAAGGCAGCTCATTCTACTCCACTTTCCGTGATGCTAGTGAAGGTGGCCAATTGCATTCCAAGAAGAGCAATTGTCAGAAAAAGCCGGTGCTTGGACTAAAGGGCTATTGAAAAAGGGATGCAACTAGTATCTAGGGTGAGCACCCAAAATATTGATCAGGTTGGAGTGAAAAGTATTAGTCATACACAATAACAAGGACATTTAAGGGGGAAAGGTCATTATCTGGGGGAATTTGAGATTCCCCAGGCAGGAAGAAACATCTGGAGGACTCTGAAAAATGAATAGTACAGTAAAGATTGCTGTTGCTTAAAGGTACTTAGGAGATGTCTGTTGGCAAGAAGTGGTCTTTGGATCCTCCCATATCTTGAGGGTGAATCTTGGTTCCTAACTGTGGAGGCTGGTTAGAGTCAGCAAGAAGGCTGGTCTCTGGAAATGCTAACAAGGCTCTCAAAAGGATATCTTCATAGTCAGACAAGAGGATAGGAGTTTGATCAGCTGTATTTTTGTATGCAACTCTGCCCTCAAATTGTACAGTTATTTTTTCTTGCACAGATTTCTCTCTCCTATCTTTTGCTATGTTGTTGCCTTATTAATTGCCTGTGATAAAGTGTGATTTCAGGATAACTGATATTCTAGGCTTACCTCTTTTTGGAGGAGGAGACCCATAATATTGTACAATGCAAGAGGGAGACTCCTGGAACCAGCAAAGATTTCCCTGCTGCAGCTGCAAGGTCTGATGTGATGGCAGGTGGAACTAAGGCTTGCAAGGAAAAGGAGCTATATCAGGGGCACATGTTCCTTGAGACAAGCAGCAGAAGAGCAGGGAGAAACTTGGGCCTGTGGAAGCATCCTGACAGTTGGCTATGTGACAGAGGCAGATAATTCTGCCAGATGAAGAAGCCTAGATGTTTACAAGTTTGGATTCTCTCTGTGTCCTTAGTCCCTGCACTAATTATATATATTACTTTCAGTGGTGACTTTCCAGAAGTCACCACTCCTGGCCCAGGCATAGTTATTGCTCAGCAGGAGCTGGTAGAGGTTCACATCACCCAGTCTGCTTAGAGATGGGTTCATCCCACAGCAAATGAACACTCTGTCTGGTTCCAAGCTGAAAGTCCCCCTGGCTCTATCAACTTTCCTCTGCCCTAAAGAAATGGAGATATGCACTGTATACTACAGCCCATCTTGCACAGGGCTGATTAGCTTGCTGCATGGGTTTCAGTATCTTCTGACAATAAACAAATGATAAAACAGGAACCACTAGGCTGGACTTCTCAAAGAAGCCCAGGAGAATTAGGCTGAATTCAAGAGAAAGGTAGGACAACAAAGGAGATGTTGTCCAAAGTTGGCATGACAAAGCTAGTTACAGGGAACCTTGCTCTGGCACCTTCAACAGTGAAACTGCAGCAGCAGCTACAACATGAGCTGAAAAAAAGTCCATTTCAAACCCAGGATAAACACATAAGCCAGGGGTGGGCAAAATGCAGCCCAGGGGCCAGATGTGGCCTGCCAGGCCATTGTATCTGGCCCACAGGGCCCCTAAAAAAATTTAGAAAATGAATATTCATCTGCCCTGGGTTGCCTGTCATGCAGCCCACGATGGCTTGCCAAAACTCAGAAAACAGCCCTCTGCCCAAAATAATTGCCCATCCCTGACATAAGCAGTTTGAGGTGGACCTCATGCTGCAGTATCAAGGTACCCAAGGTAACTGTAGTCACACTGTGAGACTGCAGTGTGGACCATACTTCAAGTCCTTTGAATGCTTTTGAAAATCCCAATCCCCCCTCCAGCAAAATCATTGTGTTCTCCACTTGAAGACACCAAAAAGCAGCTCCTACTACAAACTGATTTAAGTAACATGATCTGGACTTTCTCACATTTCCTGCTTTATCTACCAATAATAGTGTAGGTGCCTCATGTTCTGTACAGGTGCATAGTTAGCAAGCTGTAGCAGAGGTCTCTGACTTCCCCACTAAGCATCCAGCTTTCATCTCCCTGCCTGGAAGCTTGCAATGGAATGAATTCACCCCAATCAGGTCAGCTATTCTCAATCTGGACCACAGGACACCTGAACACATGTGTTAGTGCTAGGCACACCTGTAAAAGTTCTAGTTTGTGATTCCTGTATTGGAGCTTTGTTCTATTTCAGAGCTTTAAGAAGCATGCTTGGGAAAAGGGGGCTCTCCATTTGCCTTAGGGGCAACAGGCTTTCAGAAGGGTGGCAGCTCATGGTGGGGAAGCATCCAAATCATTTCTGAAACTGAACCAGACCTCATCTTCTCTCCCCTCCCCCAGCTTTGCACCTGAAAGACTTGCTGATATCTTTTTTATTGTTTGAGGGCTCACGCTGCAGTTAAACAGGCAGAGTGAAGCTAGAGCTTTGTTTGTTAGTGCACCCAAGTGTGAACAGACATTAGCAAGTGAAAGAGGATGCACATGGTACCAGCACTGAACCTTTTGCAGAGCAGCACTTGAGGGGAAAAAAAAAGCTATCCCCCACTGTGTTGTCGAGGTTGACCACCAGAATTCACATTTGAGAGTGCTACATCCTGGGGAAAGGCTTTAATCGATGTTACTTGGCACTGTGCCACTAACAGATGGCTGCCTCCACTCACAAGATGCCACCTGTGAGAATCAGATGTGCTTTTTTTAGGACAAGATTGCCAACTGGGAGCACCGAAGAGGTTGACAGTCCTGAAGTTATAATCTCTTCTATAATAAAACTATTTCTAACTCTGTATGATAAAGATCATTGGAAACAAATCTTTTTGGCTGTAGTGTGCCAGGTCCTGGCTTGTAAGACACACAGAAAAGATAGCAATAGACTTCTTCCATTCCTTTCTCTATTATGAGGAAAAATTGCATTCACATCAGGTCTCCTGTGAACCCAATTTGTTGGAAGCAACTCCAACAAGTTAGAATTACTACCGCATATCTACACAGCAGTCATACACTATAGGAGGATGAACAGCTCCTCCTATTCATTTCACCAGCTGGGCAAGGGGTGGGGGTAATGCCCAACAGAAATTTATGACTGAAGCTTCAAGGAAGGAAGATGTCAGTCTCTTCCACCAAGAATTTCCCACCTAGAGAGTACAGGCTCTGTTTTCTGGAAATATCTGCTCCCATAAAGGAACTGGGAAAATAATTGCTGCAATCTGAGAGGCATTCACTCCAGCTTCCTACATCACTTTATTCTTCCTTAGGGGCCATCTTCTACATTGATTTGTTTGTTTCCTAGGGCTTAATCCTCACCCTAGAACATGCATCTTCAGCTTCTCCCTAGACAGCTTTGCCAACAAGCTCTTGCTCACACGGATCATTCTCCTTACCCAAAACCCTCCCTAAAGTCTGTCTCCAGCTGAGCAGAAGGGTTTTAGAATCCTTCCCTCACCCTTGCTTACAGTCTTCAGTTACCTGCTCCAAGAAGAAAATCAAAGCCTTAACCAGATTCAGTTCATCCTGTGATATTGAACACATATTGAACTATATGTGCTACAACCAAACCAAGTCAGGTGATGGGGTTGCAAAAGCGTCAAAATGAAAAGTGGGAATGGGACTCAGCTGTATCCCCATAATCAACGTAAACCGCAGCCTACAACACAACCAGATCCTACCATAGTCCAAATGTTAACCATGCTTTAACTGGATCAGTAGACAATGTTGTGACTGGATCATCTTACTCAGCTGTGGATATAATGTAGGCAATGCTTATTTCATGTGACCATTTCAAAAAATGTCGTTAAGTTTTTTGAATGTCACTGTTTTATCTGAATAATCTTCTCTTTTTTAACCTTAATTTTAAAAGCAACAGTGAAAGGTCAGTCCTTTTGCTATCCTATCAGGATTTATCCCTGTACAATTTTTGTATAAAAGCTGAAGGTATTAACTTCCAACCATCTTTTAAATTTCTGCAAAGTGGAACTGCTTGTGAAAGAGGAATAACGTTTGTTTTCATATTTGAAAGTTGAACTCTCCCTGTATTATGTATTATAGGGACTGGGAGAAGAGTAAGAAATCTCTCTATGCTACTAAGAGTTGAAAATCATGTAATCTGTTTTTAGAGATGTAATTTTCTTAGAATTTTACAAGCCTTTTGTTGGAACTTTGACCTCTCAGTGTCATGACGACTTGGCTTGATTCTAAAGGTTTGAGTAGGTAGACTTTAACTACTGCTGAACTGTTTGTGCCAAAGGTCAGTGAAAGGAAAATTATTTCTCAATTTATAAGGTCACTGCTCTTACTTATTGCATCCATGTCAGTTTTCACTTTCCCAAATCCAGTCTTCAGAAGACAACCTCCACTAAGGATCTACACTTATGAACACAATTCCCAAAAATAATCCAATTGACTGCAATGAGTCAGAATTCACTGATTACATGCACAGACAAAGGGTTTATATACAGGCATCTTTCTGGTTTCTTTCCTCTGCTAAAATCTGATAAGACTTAAGGAAGTCAATCTTTTTTACTTTTAAAGTCTCTTTCAAAAAGCTAGGTCTACAACAAGGTAAGGGGAAAAAAAACACACAGAGATAAATGAAGGCATAGATTCTCTTTATAAATAAATAGGTGTTTTGTTACCAAAAGCATTCTATCATTTTACAATATAGTGTTTGATTTACATAGTAGTTTTGCAAAGTATATTTTCTTTAATGCTTTTTCTTTAAAAAAATAATGTAACCATATGAGTTTGTGGCAAGGATTGTGACAGGATAAACGTTCCTTTTATTTCTCCTCTTTGGACAGAAAGGAAATCAGGTAGATCCCAGCTGGAAATTATGCTTTGGATATGTTAAGCCATGCCTTTGACACCACTGCAATTATGACTGAATTCTTCCAGCTACCATAGTTTGCTACCAAGCATATTATTGGGCTAGCCTGTCTTCTGTGAGGGGAAACTTAGCCTTCTTCTTTAGGTTGTTTATTTGTGAGCTGTTGCTGATATCACTCATTTTGAACAGGAAGAGTGGGGGAAAAGAAAAAATAATGTTGAAAACTACCTATAATTATCTGTGCAGCCCATGGCCTAGTTCTGCATGAGCATCCCATATAGGCGTATCACTAGGATGGAAGCTGAGAATGAGGCAAATGGAAGGAATCAATACCCAGACCAGCTACTTTGGTTTGATAGTAAGGAGAGAGTTTTCATCTTGGGTAGCATTTTCTTTTGTCTCACTTCAGGGTTTGGAAAACACAAATATCTTGAAATAATATTCCAAGTAGGCAGCTCAAATTATGAGCTTGATCTCCCTTTCCCTCACTCCGAGTTACCAATTACTTGTGCAGGACTAAGGTTACATACAGGTGAGATTCTTGAGAAAAGGTTCATGTTCTATTTTCCAACTGAGAATCACTAATGCTCATAAAGATTAACTAATGTGAACTGGAAGAATAATGATAGTGCCTTTAACTGTCCACTAAAACAAACAAATCGCCATAATGAAACGGCATGTAATTGATATATATTATAAGGCATGAACCTCTCTCATTTATGCTAAGCTAGGGACCATATGGGCAGTGGGCACCTTCTGAATTCGTGGTTGAGTGGGTTCATGAATCATATATCCTGACTGCAACTTTGGCTCTAGTGAAGTTAACCGCAATTGTAACAATGTCTTCAGTGGGGCTAGGGCTCAGAGCACCCCACCACCATTTTTCCAGTGCAGGGATACTATACATGTGATGATTGGGTGCTTTTAATTAGCATGGCTCACTAATTAAAGCACCACCCACTCCCACCTCCCAGAGCATGTATAAAAAAGCCCTTAGACACTAACTGACTGAGGGAGACATGAGCTTTCATAGTTAACAACCTACTTCTTCAGATGGTATCTGACAGCATCTGATGAAGGATATCAGGAATTGGCAACCTTCTACTGACAGCAAGCCAGCCCTTGTGACCCAGTCAGTACTGCCCACCCCCTGCTCTGTGCAGAGGGGCTGATCTCTTACCTGAATATTCCAAACTAATCACTTTTTTTTTTTCCTGAGCTCCTCAGCTCCTGGCAGATTTACAGCTAGCTGTAGGCTGCTGTTCTCACCAGCACCCAGATAAGTGTTTTAAATGTTCTACCTTAGTGCAGCAAAATGCTTAAGCATATGTTTTACTTAAAACAAAAACAAAAAAAACCCCACATGCAGTCTCTTTTCAGTGGGTAAGATATTACTGGTTCTAAGGGTGTCCTGCATTATAAATATAAGCTATCACAAGAAGCCAGTAATATCCTACCTATCATTGTGCACATGTTTTCACACGTGCGTGCACAAGCACATGCACACACAGAGCCATAAATAACAATCCTTAAGTGAATGGCTTACTGTATACTGGCATGTCCAGAGTGTTTTTGGCTAGAAGGTAAAGGGAAGAGTTTTGACCACACAGAATTATGTTTTCTAAGAATATTATCCCTGGGGAATTGCTCATGTTATTACTATTGCTGTAGAGTCTAGGGCTGTTGCTCTCCACAGCAGACACACATACGGTAAATGCAGTCTCTTCCTCACGAAGCTTATAATCTAAACATCAGGACACAAGTGGATGGAACAAATCATGGCGAGGCAGTGGGTAACAAAAATAATGGGATATTCTAGTACAGCTTAGCTGTGCGTACAACTCACCCAACTATAAGGGTAAATCACAAGTCCTCTTGTGAATTATTGCATTTGTGGTTTAAAAAAATAAGCTGCTTTATAATAAAATAATTTTAGCAAATCTATTCTTCCTCAAGATACTTTATTTAGTTTTAGGTAATCTTTATAGGTTACTTCAATATAACTCTAAGACAGTTATTCAAAATACCAATAGGCACCACTCTGTTTTGTACCTTCTGATATTTTGGAGTGATTTATTAACAGCTAAATTACTTACTCCTATTTTAGATGGGATTTTTAAAACAATTTTTTCACTTTTGTCTTCACTTCACTTGAGATATATTGTAATTTGATTTTGCACCTACTTCATCAAAGCATTTAGGTCTGAGTTTAATTTTAAGTGTCTGCTGTAATCTGAGGGGATTTAAGCATATGCTTAAGTGAGTTGCTGAACTGGAAACTTAATCTCCCACTGTAACTCCACAAAATGTTTACAAATTAGAAAGATATACAGGGATTTTGATCATTTCCTTGGATAGCACCAGTGAAGAGATAAAGTTACTCTTATTACTGGTTGAATGCCAATGGTGAAGAACACACATATAAACAAGTCCATTCTTAATTTGTGTACTATAATCCTGAGAAAATGCCTCTTCTCCTAAAAGCCAAGATTTTCAAATGGATCATCAATTTTGGATACATACATTTATGGTGCCTAAACTGAAATACCTTAAACGGACCCATGTGTCAGAAGACAGAGGATCAGCATTAAGTCTCAGCATGGTGTCTCAAGACAAACATCCAAAAATGAAAATACACAATGTTAAGTCATTTTCAAATATTATAATATGTAAATACATTATAAATGTATGCAACTACACTATATATTTGTATTTGCACACCATAAATACAGTGTGCATGCGTGCTTGTGTGCGTGAGCTGGGTCATTCTGGCTTCCCTGCTGGAAAGCTTTACCAACCTCCAGCATAAACCCTCACAGCTCTGAAAATTACTACAGTGTTTACAAAAGGTTTTAGGTTCAACATGTCAAGTATGAAATAAAGCCTAGAACTGGTTAGAATATGCACACGTGTGTATGTATGTATGTGTATATACACACGTGTTTATGTATGTGTGTACATACACACACACCCTATCAGAGCACCACATTGTCTTCTACATCTACAGAAACAGGCCCACAGAATTTGACTTCTGTACAATGTAAAAACTGTAGGATCATATTGCTTGCATTGTAATCACTAGGGGTGCCTATACATGTGCTCCTGGGTGGTGGGGGAAGGGCATTTTAATTTGAGCAGCTTTTGGGAGCCACTAACTAAAACACCAAAGTGTCTCATGTGTTTAGTGTCCCACAGTTCAAAATGGCCACACTGGGTGCTTTAAAGCCTGTTCGACTAGCTTTAGTTAAAGCTCCCCACTGCTATTTTGAAATGTGGGATGAGGAATACATGCGACATGGCAGCACACGGGAGCATTGTAATTAGAACGCTCCAGCTGTCTGTCTGCTCCAACACATTCTAATAGAAACACTTTAGAGCACATGTATAGGCTGTGCTAGGTTGTCAGACTTAAAATCAATCCTCCAAAGATTGGGTTAAATGATCAAGCTCCTTGTGATCCAAAATCAAATTTAGAATCTTTCTCCTTACAAGCAAATTCTTTTTAAAACCTCTAATTTCTGCATTTGAAGTTAGTAAAATAATGCATACTCATAACTTGCATAAGCCAGTAAACATACCAAGCAAGCAGAAAATCTGTTGTCAGGGCCTCATACACAGTTGCAATGCTTTTTGTTTCAGTTTTACTGGGAAGTCATCAGCACTACCTGCGTCCCAGCAAGCTAAACCTCTCTATTTGAAATAACACAAGAGTGCCTGGTACCAACACTCATATTTGTAATGATACTACATGTCACTGCAAGACATAACATACTGAAAATGCTTATGCTCCTATTTTCTAAAAAACTCTGTTGCAACTTTATAGAAAAGCATCCAAAGATGTTTTGCAGATAACAGACAGAAAATTTTATTTAAAAATTGAATATTCCCTCATGAAATGTAGTAAATTAAATCTTAAATAAAAGTTGATGGTATACTGTCAAATATTTATAATTGACTAATTTAAAAAAAACAAATTTCAATTTTACCTTTCAAATATCAGGCTCTGAAATCTTAAAAGAAGAGTCTTTAAAAAACAAAGCAAGAACAAAAAAGGATGAAGATTGTTATTCCCACTAACGTGGAGAAGAACATTTTCAGCGTGGGAGACACTGACTTTTACAGAATGAGACAGATTGTTACAAAGTGTTATCCAATACATAAAACAATAAATTAAAAGAAAAATAGTGGCTGGAGAAATTTGTGGTTTCCAATTATAAGTGATTTTTCACATTTTTCAAAAACATTTCTTGCAATTTTTCATGAATTTAGTATTTTTTTATCATCAATAAAAATGATACTAAGTCTTTCATAGTAACAGTTTTCTAGCATAAACAATAAAATAAGCTACTCCTAAGCAAGACCTAAAAGTCCCACTTGCTTTTGTACAATAAAATGATTTATACACAAGATCAGAGAATAACCCTATGCTTATGACTTGCTACTTACTGGCAGCATTGGTCAAGGCTTGGCTCTAAAGGGGTGATAGAGTCAATGTCATCCAGGCTACCACATTCTAGACGAAGGCTTCATTTACTAATGCAAATGAACTCACAGCCTATCAGGAAGCAGCTAATTAGAAGTGGTGAAATTAACTTTGTTGTCATTAAGAACTGCCATATACAGAACACCTAGCAGAGAGTTGTGTGCAAAACTGGTGAGCAAGACCCTCAAGTGGTGTGTAAACTCATATGGCTCCATTGACTTCAATGGCACTATGCTGATCTACACCAACTGAGGATATGGGTTATTGTTTTCAGTGATAAATTAGTTTCTTATTGGTTGAATTTCAAACCAATCAAAATCCAGTCTTTATAAAATTAGTCCAAACTAACTGCACTTCTATCTACCTGCTATTTTGGTTTCTTAACCGATAGTATCATATAAATTTAGCATTTTGATAGATACATTACCAAATTTTGAAAAGCAAATAAATCAGTACGTTTCTGAGAGAAACAGTCTTCCTCAACAGCCCAAATCCTGCAAATTTCTCCACATATGTGGATCCTTATACCTTGGTTCACCTGGAAAAATCAATAAGGATTCTCAGAGCAGCAAACAAGCTGTAGCATTAGATTAAAACTGTACAACATATATTTATGGTGCTAAATACATGCTTTGCATTAATACAGTCTTCCCTACTGCTCCTAAATGAATGCAATGGAAAGCCACTGTCCAGTGACATTGGGACAGACTCTCCATTGTACTGCACCAGTTCTAGCTGGGTATAAGTCCATGGAGTAGAGAGTCTAATCCATTAGCTCTAAAACATATACTTGGAAACAAAGAACATGTAATATTTTTAGCAGCTTATTAATCTAGGAAAAATGTTACACAAATGAAAGAGTCACAAAAATATTTATCTTTTCTAGACAAATCTGTTGAAAAATTCTGAAGTCTAACTTATGTTTTTTGAGCACATTGGAACAATGCCACAGAGTTGATTCTATTACTATTTATCATCTCATAACACAGAAGAAATAGTTCATTTATGTATTGCATTGCTAAACAAACCCCTTATATTTTCCCCTAAAATCTATCTGAAAGTCACATCTTGAGAAAATAATTCAATCTTCTTTTTAATAAACATTCATGTTTGTTATCTATGTCACTCTATATGGCAATACCGTTTCAAGACTCAATAGGTGGTACTCAACTATATCTTCACACTATAAATTATCAGTAACAGATAATAACATGCTTTCAATTTCAAATATTACAATCCTTCATTTTCTGCTAATCTACTTTTTCATGTCTATGCCACAGCAGCATATTCATTGGTTTGTTCATTTTTTTCACTTTCTTGTGGGCTGGTGATAGTTACTCTTGGGTTTGTTGATGTTTTTTCAGGATGAGAATCAGCCTAAAGAAAAAAGAACCAAATAGATATTTTCAGTTTGTTGGGTAACGGATTTCATTGCATCCCAATGTGTAGTTCATTAAATGTCATGCTAGAATTGATGTAAAAATGGAGGCTAAGAGTCTTGTTTATCTAAAATAAATAGACTATGTAACAGCAAAAGGAGCAGAATTTTTACCCCAATTAGAGCATGTCTGTAGTTTATTCCCAACCAGCAAGCATACCTTCCAAATTGGACCTCCAAAAAGTGTTACCTCTCTTAATAGCATCAATCAGAGGTCAGCAGCCTATGTCCCGCAAACTGGATATGGCTTGCAAAGCCCTTGGGTTCAGCCCATGGAGCCATGGCTATGGCAGCATTCAGTGACAGGAGGGTCTCCCTGTGCCATGCCACAGTCAGCCACCTGGGGCTCTGACGGAGAGGAAGTTCTGCCTGCTCCATGTGGCAGATGAGAGGGCTTTTGCCATGCCATACTGGAGCTGAGCAATGGGGAAGAGTAGTGGTTGGGCCCAAATGTCCATCCACCTCCAGCCTGAGCTGGGTCATTCTGGCCCCCCTGCTGAAAAACTTTACCAACCTCCAGCATAAACCCTCGCAGCTCTGAAAATTACTACAGTGTTTCCAAAAGGTTTTATGTCACCATGTCAAGTATAGAATAAAGCCTAGAACTAGTTAGAATTAATTCCATTGGTAAATGGCCTTTCTTTCTGTGGTTCAACTGAAAATCAGTCTTACATATTGCACAAGTGGAAACAGAATAAGTGTCCATGTCAGAAATAAGAAATGTATATATAAATTTTCTTCTTTTCCTAATGGTACAGAACCAGGCAGTGGTCCATCCCACTTCAACACTGGGGACTGCAGTAATTTTATACATTATATTAATGTATTATATTACATTATATTTATACCTACCTACCACTTAGCCGCGAAAAGTCTGTTTCCTGATCAAGTTGCACATTGTGGTGGTTCCTGTGACACCAGATATTCCCACTTCCATTTCCTATAGCTGAAGGCCCTTTCTTATTAGCATACAGAGGAGTACAGCAGCAGTCATATCCAAGTGTGGTACTCTACTCTTTGTCCTAAGTGACAATAGTCATGTTTTTAAAGAGAGGGTCCCTTGCCTGTAAGAGCCTTAGTTCACTGTCTCTTTCAAACCAACCAAACAAAATAAATCAGTTATGCTGACCCAAATGAGAGTAGCAATATTTTTTAATGCAACTTCTGTGCATGGTGACTCATCCAACCAAAAAAAGTATTACAGTTCTTTAAACTAGTAGGTATGAACAGGCAACATTACATTGTGTCTCTGCTCTGACCAAGGGAACAATGAAGTATCAAACCATACAAGAACTTAGTTCTTGAGAGTGTAAGTGTTACACATGTCCAAATTTCTGCCTACTCATGGAAGCAGGGCCAGCAGACTGGAGCAACAGATATATTACATACTTTCCAGCTGGAGAATGAATTCTGAAATCACTGCTCATAAGATTTCAGGGTAGGCTCTAGCGACACCTATACACATGCTGGACATGTACTCCAATGCATGCTAATCAGCAAGCAACAAAGCAGACTCATTTAATCAATTCTGCTAATTAGCATGCTCCAGCAGCCTCTGCTTCACATGTATTAAGCATCCCTGCACTTCAAAATGGTGGCAGGGGCAACTTAACCAGCTGTTGTTGAATGGGCTTTAGGTAAAGCACCCTTACCGCCATTTTGAAGTGCAGCACACTGAAAACACATAACACTGCCAGCACTTAGAGCAGCTCTCATGGCCGCTCTAATTAAAGCACCCCTCCCCACCCCCACCCCCCGGAGCACATTGTTCCTCCAAAATGAAGTTTCATGGGCCTAAACTCAAGGCCCAGAAGCTTAGTGCTGGAATGAAGAGGTAATAGCATAATTGCAAAAAAGACTGCAAGGATAAACTGTTACCTGGCTTTGACGGTCCAACTCCTCTTGTATTTTTGCTTCCTCTTCACTGTGATTAACCTGTTCCATTGCTTCACCATTCTCTGCATTTGTTTTGCCATTTAAGGAGGTTGTCTCATCTTCCTCCTTTGAGCCAACCTCCTCATCTTCTCCCTGCTCTTCTTCATAATGCCCATTTACTTCCTCTTCATTTTCTTTCAGCCCATTCCTTTCATTAACAGTCTCCCAATGTTCCTCTCCATTCATCTCTCCATATGTTTCCTTTCCCTCATCTTTCTCTTCTTCCTGTTGGTCATTTTCTTCCTCATCTACAGTTTCTGCTGGCCTCTGATGAAAGCAAGAACAGTATTATACCATTGGCAAGCATCTGTAATCAGAAACAATGTACTGTAATATAGCATGTACAAAGGCTGTGGATAGACATAACAATTGAATTGTTTCAAAGGGCCAGCTGTACCACTTACAAGCTTTTTGAAATATCCCCAAAGTGTATGAAGGGCTCCAAAATGGTAACTTTTTAATGAGGTACTATTTTGAAATGTTTCATTTTTTTTGTTTCATCTCCATGGAAGATGGAGGGAGGGCAGGTGGACAGCCTGTGAGCTGTCTGGCTTCCAGGTCTCACTCTGGGTCCTGGCATACTGCTAGACCCTGCTGTGCTTCCTCACTTATTGCTAGACCCAGAGCCAGGTTTACCACCCAACCCCCACCACCCTCCCCTGCCATTCCCCTACCAACTCCTAAGGTCCTCACCAATGCCAGGGTTGGGACCTCCAGCTCCAATTTCCTCTTTCAGGAAAACAGAGAAGTAGGGAGAGAGAAGTAGAAGAAATTGGGGCTGGAGTATAACAGTCCCGGTGGCCAGCCTCCACCTGGGCCTGAAGTTTGGCACATTAATTTGATAGCAACAAACTGGATTTTGTAGTAGTCAAATATATCTTCTCTTCAAACATACTCTCATTATTCATTAAAAAACGTTTCTGGTTGTGAAATGTCATTTGACATTTGCAATTTGATTGTGCAAGGTTGGAGAACAGGCAATCTGAGTCACTGCAAGAACACTAATTTGGTGGAATAGTACATCGTGTCCTTTTACCAATGAGGAAGTTACCTTACACTCTTTCACCACCACAGCACTACATCCAATACCACTCATTCAAAAGCAAAGTCCTCTTTTCCTTCTTCCTTTCTGTGTTTGAGTGTACACCCACACACCCTTTGGCTATAGTCATTCTGAGCAACAGTAGAACATTTCCCAAAAATGCCCCTACTATAGGCAAGGCGTAAAAAGGCAAGAAAGCAACATCTTGAATTATTGGTGGGTTGTTTGGATAAGCAAATACCAGCTGCAAAAGTCTATGATAAACGGTTCCCCTGGCTGCTGAGAATGAAACTAATATTCCCAAAGAAAGCCAGGCACCCTTAAGGTGCGAGTAAAAGCCATTGTAAGAATACTGGCAGATGATTAGTGTCTCCTGATTAAATTTCTCCCCTTCATTTTGACATTTATGTGGCAACATAAGAAAATTATACTGCATTATATTCCATCAACACAGTATCAAATAGGATGTGCTATTTTATTGCACTAAGCCACAGATTCACTGTTACTAGAGTTACTGCAAAAGCTCAGGCAATAGCTTTTTAAGCACAATGGTCTCAACGTGTTCCTTATTAAAATTTTCACGACTTATTTTCATCTGGTAGCATCAAATTGGCCCTACTACTATTAACATAAAAACAAACACAAGCCTTTCTACACATCTTGAGAAGCTCAGCATGTAAACAGACTTGAACCAGATATTGTAATTGCCAGTATTGCCAGATATCAGAGAATCTTCAGTCCCAAGTTAATTCTTAGAAGTTCCCTGCTATTCCGTCCCTTGTGAATTACTTATTAAAATAACTTTGTGTTGCATATTTTTCCTTTCATGTTACCTATCACATATGGCATGTTGTAGGCATCTTACACTATTTCAAGTGTAGGGTTAAAGATATAAAATAATCAGCATAACAGTTCAGTTTTCCTCATGTTCCATTATGAAATTCATCAATTAGACTGCCTCAAAAGGAAGAAGCAAATCCACTCAAGGTTCCTGACTGCCCTGCTCTCTGCATCCTCCCCAGCTGTCCTTACATTCTCACATCAACCCAAAATCTCATGAAAAAGTTGGCTTTTGCAATGCACTCAGAAAACTAACAAATCTGGGTTCTGGCACACCAAGCAGTGAGAAACAAAACCTACGAGTCAAGCTGGCTCACTGAAAACATACATTCCTGCTTCTGCTTGAGGGCATCTAATGATCACAACTGCAGCAGTATCATATGAAGAGAGGGGGCATCTAAAATAGACTAGGATCATTTAGGTATCCAGAGGTTAAAACTATTTAGCAATTTAGAGGTTAAAGCAACATCTTGACTAGAAAATTACTGGACACCAGAGCATCTTCTCAAATACTTTCCAAAGCTAACATTCAGGTCTCATCTATGTTAGCCTGACCATTTGAACTCTACGCTGTTAGAAAACTGTACTGATGCAAAACAAGATTAGCAAAATAAATCTCAATGTGAATATTTTGAATGTGGTTGAAAGGTTCCTAAGCTCTAAAGATATCCTAAGTACACTGCAACATTTATTGTTACTACCAAAGACAAAAGTATACACAAGTAATTTCTACAGCAAATAATTGAAAAGCAGTGTTCATTTGGATCTAATCTTCTTTCAAGATGGCTTTACCTAATTAAGGATGTTGCCAGTGCACATTTAAGTCAGCGTCATCCCCACAGGAAAAGGCCTTTTATTTTTATACACTGTGCATGTAAGCTGGCCTAAGTTGCGTGCAAAGACATAAATGCATTTAAAAAGTAAAGAACACCACAGAGCTGATCTCTTATGATGTACAATGGGGACACAAGTTGATTGTAGGCAGAAAACTGAAGGTCAAGTTGCCCAGTCCCACACTGTTCCTTATATCAAAATAAAGTTTGATATTCTCTACTGGCATGAAAGGGAGAGTTTGAATTGATACATTGGGCTCTAATATTACACAAGACAGCATGCTCCGAGTCAAATACATGCTACAGTACCTTTAAAATTCTAAGTTTACATGCATTTGGGTCAATTGTTTTAATGCCTACTGCTCATTATTCATCAATGATACAGGGTCAGGCATGAACTTGGGAAACAGACATACCTAATAAAAATTAGTGGCCATCTGCTAAAGAGAGAGAGAGAGAGATTTGTGGCCCAAATCCTGCAAACGCTGCATATGCTTGATTTTATCCATAGGAACAACCCTGGTGATTTAAAAACAGTAGTTAATTTAAGCACTTGTGTAAGTGCTCACAGTATCAAGACCTGTTCCAAATCCCACTGGAGGGAACAGGAGCCTTTCCACTGAATTCTCTGAGCTCTGACACAGGTACAAGTTCACCTGAGAATGTATCCGTTAAGTATGGAAGATATTACAATCATATTCTGATTTGGAGTATATCAGAATAGCTCTGTGAAAGCTAATACAGCTATGCTGATTTAAACCAGCTGTGAACATGGTCTATTATGTCTCAACACAAAGCACTAGGTTCATTTTCAGTAGTTAGTCATAGTTGTGATAATACAGGGAGTACCAACGAACACAAAGTCGTACTGCATAGCTGCTTTCTTGGCTAAATCTGTTCCCAGCTTTGGAGCGCTCGTGCTTCCCACAATCACCTTTGAGGTCTCTTCTGTATCTGCTCACTTAGTTTTCATCTGCTACTGGCGATTAGATCCAATTGTCCAAATTACCAGGGCATAGTGTTCCTACTAAGTTTTTGTCAAACAAACTTATTTCTCAGATGCTGAGCCATTCACATCATGTTATGATGGTTCTGCACTGCTGTGAAACCATGCTGTGTCCATTATGTAAGACCACTCCATCCAAATGCTGCAGCACAATATAATGTCTTGATACACAAACTTCAAGACCCAAATTCTTGCAGGCTAGAGCCCTAATCCCACAGCTAGATTTGGGCAAATAGACTCTTGCATCAGGGAGGAGCCCAGTGGGCTTAGAAGCAATGTCTGGCTTACAAAGAAACAATACAGATCTATTGCAACTGGAAATATCAAGCCCATTTTAGGAAAAGTGCCAACTTTTTCACCTAGCAGAAGCAGTTCCAATAAATGGATACAATCCACCATTAAGAGATTTAAGCATCTCCACATGCTATGCAGAGATTCCTTAAGGATGCGATGCACTTCAAATCCAGAGTGCCAATTCTTCAACTATACTTCTCCAAGCCTAAATGAAGCCAGGAGCAAGAATTTTACTGGCTAGTGTGCATCACAGCCAACACAGTCTCACAGCAGTGCTTGGCAAATACCAGAATCCAAGAACCAGAGGAGTAAAACTCATTTCCCTCAGGACAGAAGGATGAAAGAGGCTACCTCAGCATCTCAGTTGGATGCCAGCAGTCAGCTGTGACTAAGAGTAGCTCAACATGAATACCATCAGATAGCTATGCAGTGGCCTACCTGACATGACTTTGTGGTAGGGTGCGTTTTCCCAGCCAACACGTATCCAATCAAAAAATTCAAACCAAAGGAAAATCTACTAGCACAAACTAGTACAGTTAATGGCAGTCTCAGCAAATGTCAAGGACTGAACCAGCATAGGGACAACTACACTTTACATAACTATACTTGAGTTGATTCTTCCTGGTAAGAATTCAGAAGTAGCGACGGCAGTACGGAAAAGGTTTCACAGCCACTTTCCCCAAGTGTGAGAAAAAGTGAATGTCTAGAGCTGTCAATCCAGCACCTCTAACAAGGACCAAAATCTCCCCAAAACCATAGAACAGGGTAGAAAGATGACTGAATAATATTCCTTAAGGGTGAAAGAACTGATGAGTAAGAAGCAAACGGGTGAATGACTGTTCTCTTGTGTCCTGCCCCCTGGAGTCAAAACAGCTAATAGCAAGTAGTTTTTCCTTTGTTATTACAAGAAAGAGGAAAGATATACTGTGAGTAGTGCAGAAATCTTTAAATTAGGTAAGAATAATCTTTTTAAGCATAGACAACCTTTTTGAAGTTCACCACTTTAAAATTAAAGGAATTAAAAGGTCCATCTTTCAAACCAGGCTTCCCTTTTTCTGAGCTTAATTCTGCATCCATACTGGTTGTCAGTGAAACCCTGGGGGCCACAAAATACAGAGGCCTGCGGCCATATTCTGAATAAGTGCAAAAGCTTAGAGCCACTGATAGTTAATGGTTCTACATCAGTTTTCATGGATGGAGGAGCTGGCCTCTGATTTCTACGTGGGTTAATGCTGATCTAACATCAATTTAAATGTGGAGTAGAGGTAAATTTTGGTTACATTCAAAAAGCATGGTTATTCTGAATGCTAACCAGAACTGAGAGTTTAAAAACAAGGGTAGATTCGGATTACTTTTCTCATGCTACTAGTTACTAAGAGCTACATAACCAAATGCCACCATCATTCAAAAGCAGTAAATCAGGAAGGCTTTTTTACACTGAAGCGTCTGACTTCCTTTCTTTTAAGAGTGCTAATGTAACCTCTCAGTATGTCTGTGCATGGCTGTCATTAACCCATTACAAAGTGCAATGTCAGAAAAGCTTTAAAAGGTAGAAATTATGTTACGTAGGGAAAATGCACTTTTAAATAACAGGTGGAGTGCACTTTAATGCCAGACATAATTTTGTTTCACTCAAGCCATTTGGAAAGGTTTACTCAGGTAATGGTCACAATAGACCACTAATGAGGTAAAAAACAAAATCCTAATTGTCACAAATATTGGCAAAAACACATTTCTTGAATACAACATTAGCATCACTTAAATTTAAGGCAACAAACACCTTTCAGACATAACTACTACTACTACTACTACTACTATCGTCCAATGAATAATGTGCTATAGATAAGTTGCATATATTCCAAAAGCAAAACATTTTGTTCCAGTACCACTTAGGGTTGCTAAGTGACAACAGCATATTTACCTATCACATCATTTGTAAAACCTAAGGACTTAAAAGCAAGTACATGAATAGTTAAGGGCTCATCAGTCTCACACTTCCCACAGAGTAAATGTCCGATTGTTACAGAGTACGAAAACGTGTTTATCCTCATAGCACAGCAACTTTAAATTCTGACCAAACCAGGAAGTTTTTTATGTCATTTTGTTAAACTGATTTCAGTATCTAGACAGTTAGGGCTCTTATAGATGTGCAGGGAAGCTGCTGGAACATGAAAACTGATGCACTCCAGCAGCCTTCTGTGTCACAACCCTAGGCTGAAAAAATGCTGGCAGAGTGCTTTAAATAAAACACGTTCAAGGCACTTTAGATCAAAGTGCCCTGCTGCCATTTTTTCAGCGCGGAGATGCTGATACACGATGCACAGGTGCTTTGAATTAGTACGGCTTGCCTATTAAAACACCTTGCACTGTGTCCCAGAGCACATGTAAAAATGTCCTTAGATACTGATTTTCTTAGGCACTCAGCACCCAACTGCAGCTGAACCAGAGTTAGTGGAAGCCGTACAATTTAGTACAACTGAAAAAAAATTAGGCTCTAAAATTCAGTCATGGAATGTGGAAGATGGATGTCTGCCTATTCCTGTAGACCAGTGTCTGCAACACGTGGCTTATGGCAACATTGCTCTCAGCCTCAAAAAATTTTGCTTTCTGTGGATACGTGTTTCTTCAGGTTGACAGGGAGAGTAAAACCCGATGCTGCCTACAACCTCTTACTCAGTATTGTCACCCATAAGCCAGCAAAGGTTGATGACATTGCCTAAAATCAAGAGGCCAGTTTGGTAGGGAATGGAAGAAGAATCATTTTACCAGATTCTGTCATTTCCCCTTGCACATGAGAAATAACCAGCTAGTACACTGATCAACAACAATATTTTGTCTCCATCTGCTGCTCTGGAAGAGAGTCAGGTCTCATTTTTAAATAACGTCCATGTCTGTGTCTATGTTAACCCATATCTGAATTTCAGATGTTGCGGTTTAGTATGATCTCTTGGGCACACATGGGGACAATGAGACTTTGAATAATTTGCAAACTTCAAGAAGTCATTCTGAAGTATGAAAGTATTAAAATTACTCTCAGTTTTCAGAAAGTGCTCTACACTCAATGCAAATGAATATTAAACATTTGAAAGTGCAACAGGGGGCCTACCAGGGCCAATCTCTGTGTGGCTCGCCCACCTGTTCTTTGGCTAACTGCCCGCCTTCTCACCTGCCATGGCTTGGTCTTAATTGATTAATTAATAGATGTAATTAGGTGGGAGGCTGCCCATTTTCTGCCCCGCTGCTAGGGGGCTCTATCTGCAGCTCCATTCCGCCCCTACACCACAGCCCAAGCCTCGCTGATGACATCATGATGTTCTAAAAAATGCCAGTCCCCCACGATGGGGCCCAGAATCCTGCTATAGGACCCCTAACTGAGTTCCTCCCTTCAGGCAGACTCTGCCACCGTCATACCGGGCCACATCTCCGTGCCACCAGTTCCTCTTCGGGTGCGGTCCCCTCACTGGGACCTTCGGCTCACACTAGCCCCGGGCCCACCTCCAGGCCAGTCGGGACCCCAGGCCCATGGCTCTTGGGCATCCCTCTCGTTGGGCCTCCTTGCCCTTCTGACCCTCCTGGTCCTGGCCCCCACCTGGGCCAGTCAGGGGAAGCTCTGGCAGGCCTTGATGCATGACCCATTCTCTTTTCCTGGGGCCCTGCTCTCTGGGTCCTCCTCCACAGATGTGGGGAGCTGGGGTTATCTCACACCATAACTGGTGCCTCAGGGTCTCACAGGGGACTCTCACTCCCACCCTAGGCAGCAGGTCATGGTACTACTACTGGTGTAGTATTAGACCCAAACTCTGCCTCCCCACATTGGAGAACTTACTGGGGTCAGGCTCAGCTCTCTCTCTCTGGCTGAGCCCCCTCACACTGTGGGGCTCCACACTGCTCGTAACACACTCAGGGTCTCAGGGTTTCCCTCCACAGGTGGGCTCAGGTGGCCATAGCCATGCCTGGCCCCAACTCTCCTCCTCGGGGGTCTCAAACCCCCACAGGGCTCAGGTGGCCTTGGCCACACCTGGCCTCTAACTCTCCTCCTCAGGCCTTGCACCCCCACAACCACCTCCAGTGTAAGCAACTCACCCTTAAGGGGTTAAGGCACCCCAACCCACCTTTCACCAGGGTGATCACTGGCCTGGCATTTCCTGGGGGGCTCCCGCGCCACTGGGAGCCCCACCAGGCCACCCACTCCCAGCACAGTGTAGTTTCTGGTCATACCCAGAACCAGGAGCTTCCTATCATCCCCTACAGCTCCACCCTTACCTCCAGATGAAACTCGGCAGCCCTCAGGCCAGGCAATGTTGTTGTCCGCTCCAGCAGGCAAACTGCCTCGTTTATATAGGCAGCCCTGGGCCCAAAATGGCTGCCCTCATCAGGCACCTGAAGGCTGCCAGCTGGAGGGCCTTAAAATGGCAGGCACACCTAGTGCCCTGCCACAGAAAGTTTGAGCATTTTTCCAGTTTGGGAATCTTTTTCAGTAGGGGAGGAGGCACTTTATGAAAAGAGGGGTTAGAGTCAGTTTTATAATACAGCTTTGGTTGCAACCATATCTCTGGAGAATCTATTCCTCTCAATAATAAGCCACACATACATATATAAAACAGGACTAGACTCTTTCTGCTAAGCACCAAATATCACAGACTTCTAGGGTTACCATATTTCCAGTTCCAGAAAAAGAGGACACCTGTCATGCACACACAGGGGGGAAGCGGGCAGTATATGATTGTGAGGGGCAGTGATATGCCAGTGCCCTGGTCCTGCCCATTCTATTGCCCCTCACTTCCAAGCCACAGCCCCACCCCACCCCAGCCCTGTTCCTGCCCCTCACTCCAACCTGGAGACCACTGGCCATACTAATGCCCCTCACTCCCTACCTGCAGCACCCTGCCCCCTGGGCCATACTGGTACCCCTCACTTCCAAAACACAGTCCTTCCTCCCCCACCCAGTCCCTGCTGATACCCCTCACTCCCAACCAGCAGCCCCCTGCTCGGCACTCCCGACCCATAGTCCTCTGCCCCCGCCTTCCCTCACTTCCAAGCCACAGCCCCTTGCTCCCTCTGTCTCCTGGAAGCCCTGCCCCTGAAATCTTTTTTCCCCACAGTGGGCTGCTGCCTACAACCCAGCCCCTTCCACAAGTTGCACATACAACCCATGGTGATCAGATGCTGCTGCAGAGAAGCTAAACCAAACTTGGGGACATCTCCACTGCCGCTGGGGGGCCACACAGCTCCCTGCTACCCCTTCCCTCTCCACTTCCCCACCCAGCTTCAGCCCCAGCACCTGGACAGTTTTTCCCAGTGCTGGCAAGCACCCAGCCACCCCCCCATCACACAAAATCTAGGACATTTGATCATATTTTTTTTAAAAACCGCCTGGACAGAGATCAGAAGATCCAAAAAGAGAACATGTCTGGGAAAACCAGGTCACATGGTAACCCTGCTAGCACTTCAGCTAAGGAAAGCATCTGGATTTCTTTCTGAATTGTAAGCAAACAAGAGAAACATTGTATGTGTAACATTCTCTCATATACATATATATTCTGGCTCCATTGCTGAGTATACAGCCATGGAGCCAAAAACAAAACCAAAAGGAAAAGAAAGGTCCTTATAAATTATTATACACTAATGATAATCAACAAAGAAAACTTTTCAGTTACAATGATGCTGTGTTCAAATATAAATTGAATGCATGATATCAAGTCTATATTCTTCCTAAATGCCATTTTGAGAAGCCTGCTGATTTTATACGACAGGGAGCAACTTATGTAATGGGGAACTGTTCCTCATGAAATGGTCTGGCCTTTATAATGGAGCAATCTCTCTTGGAGCTGCCAGTCTGTTTTAAGGCTGAACTGATGCTAACTTAACTGCTTCCGCCTTTGGCAACAGAGAGAGACTTTGCATCTAGTTCACTGAGGTGAAATTCAGTTTATGTCTACTTATGCTTCATGTCTAAAAACAGTGACTCAAAGGTGCAAAACTTCTCTTACAGTATATTCAAACTACACAGGAGGAACATAAGTGAGTTACAAACTCTCAGCTCATATCACATCTCCAGTAAATGTAAAGTGACAGGTGACATCAAACAAATATTAAATCAGGGTACATGTCTGCTTTCAAGCAAGATGCTTGGCTAGCAAAGCTTCCCACTGTAAGAACATCCATCACAGCCAGATGGGCCAAGGCCTGGTAGACAATTTAGTGTCCCAAAATCTTTCCAGTTATCTGCAAAAGGAAGTAAATGGGAGTATGAAGAAGGGAGACACTTCTGGATGCATTCCCTATTGTTTAGACATAAATATGAGCCAGTGTTGTATCACCATTGTCACGTTACTCCCTGGAGCTACCCCAATCAGCAAACTCACAGTCACATATGCTTTTTAAACTGAGGGTGGCATCTTTCAGTTCTTAGATCCACTTCTTGCTTTAAGAGTTAGGATGGAAGTCAGCCTCTAGGGATACACCTTAAAGTAAGACAAGCTTAGCTTCTCTTCTGAGACTAAGGCACACACCAGACCTCCATAGTCCTATCTTTTACCTCTTCTCTAATGTCTACTATGTGAGGCAGAGAGAAAAGACACATGATAGGTTTACACCCATGTCACTTACATCAGTTCTTATACTGATATATGTTACATCTGTCACCAGAGCAGACAGACAACCAGTGCTGCCCCTACTACATGAACCCTACTACATGATAGGGAAGCCTGTAATAAGATAAAATTGACTAGACATGTGGACACAATACCTATTCACTAATGTAACTTATGCTGGTGTATACTTACTCCTTTCTGAGTCTCCTTTCTGATTTCTCCTATCCTCCTGACTTTGTGAGATGTAGTTTTACCCGGGGGGGGGGGAGAAACCTGCATCAGTGTAGGGCTGTATGTGGTGTTTGCTCCATGTATGTATCAGTGTAAAGGCAAATTGCACATGTAGAAATATGGTGTGTATCTGCACCCATATTCTGTCTGCTTATAGAGAGGGAGAAAATAGCAAAGATTCCCCTTACTATTTTCCTAACCAAATATTCATATATTGCAATATATTTAATATTAATTCTACAGTATTCTAAAGCCTAAGGCTTTAAAACTTTACTACTGAAATTCTTACATATTAGAAAAAGTAGTGTTCAATGGGTTTCTTTTATTATTAATAATAGCCTTATGTTCACATATTTGATTAGTATTTCAGGTTTACCTGTTACAACCTCTACTGCATTGTTCCCCATCACTGGGAAGAAAAATACTTTCTGAAATGAAGTGCATTTTTCCCTAGCTGTTTGTCCATCTGATTTCATAACTTCTCCCCAATTTCTACTGATGTTGACACAGTGCTGTAAAGAGAGGAGGAAGCTGGAAGAAACTTGCATTCAAATAAAGAATCCACCCCTCTTGTGTTCAGAACCTCCAGTATTGGTTCAGAATGTAAAAATTTAAAAGAGCTGTGGGTTTTTTCAGTGAAACTTTTTTTTCTTATTTAATTTTCAATTACAATTGGTAAGTAATCTAGAGTAAAATGAAGTCAGCTCCTTCAATGCGTTCTGTGGTCTAACAGCATTTTACAACACAGTGCATAACCATGCATCTACCCAATATCACACTACATTCAGTCAACGATGAAAATGGCAGTTGTTCAACAGTGTGGTGCAAATGGTGAAACAGAGAAAACTCAATTCAGAAAAAGAAACCAGCATCTTAACCACCTTGTTTCTGCAGTGGGAAAAAATTGTGCTGTTTTCTGAAGCACCGATGAGAGGCTGCCATGTAAATAATAATACGTAAGGCCCAGTAGCTAGCACTGATTGTATGGCCTACCCCATGTTCCTGGCACATAATGTAACAATAAGGCAGCTAACAGTGATCTGAAAACCTTTATGGTGTGAAGATTAAAATGATCAATGAGGAACTAATCCTTCAAGGTGCTGAATGACTCCAAGAGAGGCTGAGTGCCCTCAATAAACCAGAGAGACTTGGTCTGATAGGCAACCAAGATTCTGTGCTGTTTAGCACCTTGCAACTTTGTCTGCAGAGAACAGACATGCAGTTCTTAAAAAGCACACATACAAACTATGGCTTGAGCTGCTAAATAAAGGACATAGATTGGGGATGTAAGAATTTGTTTGGCTTTTTTCTGGAAGGTTTGGAATCATGATTTTTAGTGTATGGGGGGGGAGGAGGCGTGTGTGTGTGTGCATACATGTGGGTATATATGCAGATGTAAGGGGGATACTCATCACCAAAGCCGATTAGTAGTGTTGGTTAGCAGTGACTGAAAGGTAGCAACATCTAATGGCTGCTCAGAGACTTTTGCTAAATGAGGTTTGAGGTTTCATAAAAATTTCTGGTGTTACAAAGCCACAACACTCGCTGACAACTTCTCTGGAAAACTCGGCCAAGAGGCCAAAGACTAACCTGGCAGCAGAGGAGTATTTATTCTCTCCTTGCTAGAGAAAGTTCCCCCTAATTAGAGCCATGGCAGACTGCATACAGCCTGGCCACAAGTTTTCAGGCAGTGGCCTATGCTGTATAAAGGAAACTTCAATCTTCAATGCTGTCCTTTTACATGTACTATATTCAACACTAAAGCTAAAATGAAACAACAACTGATAACTCAATTTACATTGTCAAACAATCCAGAATACCTGGAGTTTCCAAAAGGTAAGCAAATAAACTAATTATCTAACTAATTATCTGACTAACTAATTATTAAGTAGTCAAAACCAAGACGCCATACTTCAGGTTGTCATAAGGAATTCATGTTACCTAGGTGGGGCATGATGTTAGCCACAACAATTAGAGCCAATACTCTAATTATCCCTATAATAGAGTATCCCTATAATACTCTAACAGTTCCCTACCTGCCATGTATATCAATACACATAATGGAGTGTGGGGATGATGGTGTTCAGGGTGAAACTGAGGGAGAGCATATTTGGCCAAAAACCCTTCAGTCTGAGAAAGGGCAAGTTTGGCAGAAAAGCCCTGCCACTTTTAGCTAGAATGCATCACTCATTCTTTTTCAGAGACTTTTCTTCAAAAACAATTGCTGAAAGTAGCCTACCAATGTTTCCCCTAAGAGATAATAATAAAAAAATGACCCCCGTTTAAAAAAAAAAATCATAAAACAACGGAGGCATGGAGGGTCTTTTTCTTTTGCAGACAGAAATGGTGCTGCTCTTAATATTGTTTATTAGCAATATGCAGAGAGACTGCTACACAGTTTAAAATTTAAAATTCTCCACCTATCTTCCCTACAGCACTTTTCCAAAGATAGTAGGCCAAATGGTAAAACTAAGCAACACACCTAACATTTTTTTTATTTGAATAAAACCAAATTTTGAAAAGCAGCCTCCAGAAAAGCAAGAATGAAAAATAAACAAAGCATTCCAGTAGACAAGATACACAAATACATTTGTGCCTGAAAGCTTGGATTTATAAGGTTCAGATTACTCAATATTCCTTGGCATTCAGATGACTATTGATATTCATTAAAATGTATGTGAATCACAAAATGTATGTGAATGTATATGAATCCCAGTTATTAGCCTGAAACCCCTATCCAATATAAATGTTATTTGCTACTTATTGCATGTTATTCTGTAACAATGATAAGAAATACCACCATATGAATTAGGGTGCTAGGCATAGGAGTAGATCTGGGGGGAGTGGGGCATACAGTGTCCCTTCTCCCTCAGTGGCCTGGTCAACCTCTTCTCCCTCTTCCATTGACGATACAGTGGGAGCAGCAGCTAGGGACTGTTTTTAAATCCCTGAAGCAAAAAGAATTCCCCCCTTCCTTCCCCTCAATACTAAGAAGCACCCCCCCCCCCATCCTTTCGTGTCCATTGCTATCTTCAGCTACTGTAGGGGTGGGGATAGAGAGCCGAGCTACAGAGACACTCCTGCTGGCTGTAGCTGGGCTCCAAAGAGAGCTGCTCTCAACCAGGGCCAGCAACAGCAACAGGCATGTTCAGTCCTAACCACTCCCTCCAGTCTTCCCTGCCAGCCCAGAAGCAGGCTCAGTGGAACAGAACCCTGCCTGGTGCCACCACTGCCAGTGCTGTCCTTAACCAAGCCTGGCTCCATGTGTAGGTCAGCTAAAACAGGACAGGAACCCCACCAATGCCCCCCGGTCAGCTGGGGACAATGCCAGGTAGACCATTATTCCTGGTCACTCCTGGTAGTGCTCAGGG
>NW_017728886.1:161611891-161617360 GCF_001723895.1 Crocodylus porosus
AGTCCACTGCTAGCCCTGCATCTAAGGATTTTGTGACATAGTCGTAGAAGGCCACCAGGTTGGTCTGACAGGACCTGCCTCTAATGAACCTGTGTTGGTTGCCCCTAAGCATAATCTCCCCTGCTGGCCCCTTGTGGACATCTGCCAGAATAATTCTCTCAAAAAGCTTACCCAGGATGGAGATAAGACTAACTGGCCTAGAGTTTCCTGGGTCCTCCTCCCTCCCTTTTTGGGAGCTATGTGGGCTAATTAAGCCCACTACAACATACAGCAGCCTTTTCATTGGGGACGTGTGTATGCGTGTATATATATATGCTGATAAACAAAGGATGAAGAGCTCTGGAAATTTTATGGAGGAAGGGACTGAAGCATTATCTTAGGCAAGTGGAAAGGGCTTAAAGGTGAGAAAGACAAATCATGAGGAAGCGGGGTGAAGGCCCAATGCAGGGAGAATGTGGAACAGGAAGCAAGAAAAAAGGAGAGGGGAAAGAAATATGAAAGAGATCACTAAGTTATGCAAAAGAAAAAGTGGAAACAAAAGAGAGAGAAGAGAAAAAACAAAACCCAGGATGACATGATGAGTTACTTATAAAAAAGAAGAAAGCTGAATGCCCAAATACTACACAGGAACAATTGTTTTACCTTTTAAACCAAACTGTACTCAACTGCAGGTACTTCCAAAGAAACTTTCCCCTGGGTACCACCAGATCACCTAAAGGGCTTTCTTCACCTTTCTCCTTCCAAGGAAATTACTAGGTAGCCTGAGGACTGCTTTATGCTTAAAAGTTTGGCTGGCATAACTATGTTAGTTAAGACTGGAGAAAAAATATCATGCTCCCTCAGTGCCATAGCTATGCTGGAGAAAGTACCAATGCACAAACAGTTAACAGCAAGCAAGCAACTGTAGCTCCAGAAGCACTTTTTCCCTTCCATGATAAGGTGAATCTCCAATAGAGGAGTTTGCCAGAATAGCCCTAGTGGTATTCCTACTCAGCAAACCCCTTCAAGGGTAGACAAAGTCCAAGTAAAGTCTGAAGCACAGATCCTGAAAATAGTATAGTGCAGCTCACCATACAAACTGGGTCTTCCTTGTACAGTAACCATTCTCTGAAAACTGAGAGGCATTTGGATAAATTTGGAGATTGCAAAGACTGCTGTTAGGAAAAGGATTTAAAGCATGCACCCTGAAAGAACATGCAGGCAAAGGAAACTGGAGGAAGGAAACTGAACAACACCGAATGTACAAGATGAACTTCTTCCCACAATACCTGATCCACTGGCACCTCTACCCGAGTGTCTTCATCCTCTTGGACTTCTGCTGCCCCCAACATTTCAGACCGTTCACCAGCTTTGTAAACACCTTCATCTACAACAGAAAAAAACACAGACTAAAAGTAAAGTCCAATTGTGACACTGTGTGGCAAAATTATTGAACTGCACCTACATTCTCTTTCTAAGAATAGCTTTCAAGGCTCATATGTTATTTCCAACACAATCTTTTAAATGGAGTTTAAATGTCTCATTATGTTCAATTTTATTTCCCTTTTTTCCCTACTTACATGCTAAATACATTCATGCTACATTTTGGAGGGAAGGACAGATCAGAGGAGTCAGACAGATAAACTAACTAACCTAAACAAAACCCTGGATATGAACTCTGAACTTTGTGAGACCAGCACAACACAGACCAATCATGTTATTTGTAACAATACAAATTATAATTGTTATAAATTGTTATAAATAATGTGATCCATCTGTATTGAATATATACATGTGTTCAGAATGACTCTGGATAACTTTGGGTAACTGGTACAATAACATCTCTATTGCTAAGAAATAGCCAAACACTTGGGGGCCAGAATAAAAACAAAACAAAACAACCAAGAGATACATTAGCAGTGGCACTGCAGTTTGAGAATTAACAATGATAATGAAATAAATTCCAGTTTCCCTTTCTTTGGTACAGAGAAAGTGTATCAGAAAAGTCACCTTTCAACTTTGCAAGGGCCCTGGGAAGAAACAAAAACCCTGTCCAGCACTGTGGAGTGAGTTGCACTATCTAGACAAGGCCAATAGATACACAGTCTGATAGTCTAGTTCTAAGCTTACTTTATTCATATGGTCTTAATATCTGTTTTGATTAATGTGTTATTTTACTCTGCAAGTCACTGCTAAGCAAATTAGCCAGGTGCATTTTTTGTACTGGGAAAATGCAGCAAGACAGGTATAATCCATCCTCTAAGGAATCCAGAGATTAATAACACACTGATAACTGCCTGGACAAAAGGTTTGGTCTGCAACTTCTTGATTAGATACATGGAGACTGATGGAGACGCTGGTAATAGATATCATAGTTTTGGAAGAATTACTCCTCCTCCCAGCAGCAGTATGTATTCCAGTGAAACATGAGTGTCATGTAATGAAATCAAAAACATTTACATATGTAAACAGCACACAAATAGTAATGGGAAATTTTAACTAGCCAGGCATAAAGTAATGCACATTAAATTAAAAGCTCTCTCAGTAAATTCTGAGTGCAGTTAAATCAATATACCATCAATAGCTGCTTCACAGGTACTCATGTCACCAAACAGAAAATGCAAAAAGTAATCAAAAGAAGCAATGGATTGTACCAATATCAGTTAACAAGAGGAAAAGGAAATATTAGAGAATAAGTCTGTTAATTTAGGCTACATCTACATGCAGCTCATCTAGACATTTCCAAGTTAGCACTAACCTAGCTAGCTTGGGTAATAATAACCCAAGGGTAGCCACAGCAGCATAGAATTATAAAACCGATCCAACAAGTCAGGAAGCCAGTTTCAAGCTAGCTTGGGCTATCTACACAATCTGCAGTCAGTTTTTAATGCAGTGCTATCATATGCTCACAGGTGTGTGTATATGTGAGTACACACACATACACACGCATGCACACACACACTGTGGTGGACCAGATGTTCTACACCCTTGACCCAACCTAAAAATACAAAATAACACTCCAAGATGACTGATGCACTTCAGTTACTGTGGTCCATAACCATCAAATCTGGCAAACACTAAACTACACTCCTCCAGCTCCAGCAACTGACTGTCCCTACAAGTAAACTCCATTGCAAGCTGCGTGAGGAAAAAAGATGAGATTTATGGCATGCCTTGAAGGTCAAAAGGGTTAGAATATTTTTGTACCAGGATGGGGCAAGGAGAAAATTCTAGGACAGCAAAGCCTTCACAAAAGACTCTTCGGCAACTGGAAAGCAACACACTCCCCATTGTTCTGAATAGGTCCATTGATAGAGACTCTTCAGGCTTTTGAAGCCAGCAGAAATATTCCCAGCTTCAGCTTCCATGCTCTGAGAAATAATGTCCCTCTCAATTCATTAACCTAGTGACTTATATCAAAGGGGCATACACGAACAGTCTTCAACATTTCTGCTTCTTGAGCTAATCGTATGCTTGTAGTTGATGCAAGAGATGATAACCACAATATGACAGAGAAATACAGCTTATTTCCATAAAGCAACAGAAAGTCATCCTCACAGCTCAAAGCTTCCCTGAAAGACCTTCCCTTAAGTAGATTGATTAAAGCGACCTCACTGGCTTTAGAGACGATTCTTTGACTCACTGAAGTATGAAGTCACTCCCTATCGCAAAGGCTTAAACCTCATGTAATCATTATTACCTGCAGCCCCAATAACAATAACCCTTTCTTCTACTTCACAAACCTTCACTGCAAGAGAGACTGTCTGACCTCTGGACAAAAGAGGATTCTAGTTTACAGTCACTATCCACTGTGTTCCATTGAAGCAGAAAGGATGTATGTGCTCCCAGTCCATGGAGCCTCATCTATGAAAAATGCAATTTTTCCCAAGAGCTGAAAGTGGTGCTTGATACCCTATATAACTGCCAGACCTCTTGTTCTGGGTGTGCTTAACTAACAGTGGCAGACTATACAGTTCTAAAGCCAAAGTGAGTACCATCCATCCCCAGCAAACCACTCATTCAAAAGAAATTGAGATCTCTCTCCTCACCTTCATTATAAAGCTTGAGAAAGAGGAGAGGAATGATTTCAACTTGGCCCCCTTCAACCTGGCCTTTTCATTCAAAGGCTGTGTTCACCATGTTATCAGTAGAGAGGGTCAACCCCAGGCTCTTCACTAGATCCCTTGAACCTTCTTCTAGGAGGAACCTGACAGATGCTTTCCCATAGAGCAGTCAGCTTCAACTTGGGCCTTTTCTCTGGTGGTAAAGATGGTTACAGGCAGCAGGACTTGCAGAAACCTGGTCACAATGAGAAAGCTCTGCCAGTGAACATCCTGTACTCCCTTCAGCATCTATCAACGTCATCACTGTCGCCATGCTGGTGATTCAATGTGAATGGATTAGTGCTTCTGTCCTTACCATGGAAAATAAAGTCACAAAGTAGGAGGTAGCTTACATTGGAGAAAGAGGTGAACACAACATTCCAGCTGGTGCATTAGGGATAATGTTCCTAAGCAAAGAGGGAAAAGATCCCATTTTCAGACTACTGATTCCCTCTGTGCAGGAAGGAAACAGTTAAGAGAAAGCAACTTTCAGAGATAGAAGAAAAGAGAGGCTGTTAGAAGAGGAACTGCGGTCCCTAAGAGAAGGCAAAGATGACTTATTGTCAGAAGATGAATATTTATTTTAAAAAAACAACAAAGAGAAATAAATTATTTGCTTCTATACATGGAGAGCATGGAAGACAAATCCCTAAAACGCACACTGTAAATATTCAGGGGAGAAAGAAAAATTCTTAGCCTGGATTGTGGCAGAAGAGATGAGGAAGAAATTTCATTATCTGAAAAACTGTAAAGGTGTGGAACCATAGAAAATTAGGATTGGAAAGGACCTCAGGAATTCATCTAGTCCAACTCCCTACTCAAAGCAGGATCATCTCCAACTAGATCATTCCAGCTAGGTCTTTGTCAATCCAGGTCTTAAAAACCTCTAAGGGTGGAGAGTCCACCACCTCTCTGGGTAACTTGTTCCAGTGCTTCACCACCCTCCTAAGGAGAATTTTTTTCCTAATATCAAACTTAACCCTGCCTTGCTGCAACTTGAGACCATTGCTCCTTGTTCTGTCATCTGCTACTGCTGAGAACTGTCCACCTTCATCCTCTTTGGAATCACCCTTCGGGTAGTTAAAAGCTACTATCAAATCCCCTCTCAGTTTTCCCTTCTTCAGACTAAATAAACCAGGGGCAGGCAATTACTTCAGGTGGGGGGCTACTTAGCAAGTTCTGGTGAGCTGTCAAGGGCCACACAGGTAGCCACACCCCTTGACAGGTGCCCCGCCCCCTGATCACCATCTTGGTACTGGAAGTCTCACCCCCTAACCCCTGACCTTTGCCACCAGAGGTCCCTGCCCTTGCCTCAGAAATACTCCTTTTTGGGAAGGGAGTTTGCCATCTTGGAACCAGAAAAAAAAAATTATATGCAGGCAGTCTT
>NW_017728886.1:161618569-161633050 GCF_001723895.1 Crocodylus porosus
AGCCCTGCAGAACCCCACTGCCCATGTCCTTCCAGGTTGAGAAGGACCCATCCACTACCACCGTCTGGGAGCAGCCCTCCAGCCAGTTGGCGACCCATTTGACTGTGTGGGTGTCTACACCACAGCCCCCCAGATCAAGTGTTGTAAAGTCGAAACTGACATCATGAAGTTGAAACAGGGTGTCAATTTATAAACCTTGTAAGCGCAAAATGTTGTAACTTAAGACATTGTAAGTCGAGGATTGCCTGTACTAAAAATCTAACATCCATAACATATTTTTATTTTATTTTTAAAAGATGCTTTTGTCCTGATTTGTATGCATTTGCATTGCGTATATACAGGTGATTGCATAAAAGCTCAAAATGCGGAGCCTGTGGCATGTCCTGTTGCCCCTCGGCACACAACAGGGTTGAGGTGGCTCTGCACTGGACTGCCTTTCTAAACAGCTGCTGGCCCCAGCCCTGTGGTACTGGTGGGGACCCATGTGCAGTCCAGACCCGCCCCGTGCCTGCTGCAGACTCACCTGCTCATGCTGAACAGTTACAGCTCCAGCAACATCAGTGCTGATGAGGCAGACGTGTCCTCAGGGCAGGGGAAAAGTGGCCCCTCCCCCTCAGCGCTGCCCAGTGCTTCCTCTAGCAGCTGTGTGGACCTGCACTGAGCTGCCCTGTGTTGCCCCTGCTGGGCCGGCTGGAGGCAGCAGTGACAGCACAGGGCAGCCCAATGTGGGCTCTGTATGGCTGCTGCAGGAAGCACTGGGCAGCACTTTTCCCCTGCCCTAAGGACACTTCTGCCTTGCTGGAGCTGTTCAGCATAAGCAAGTGAGTCTGCAGCAGGCATGGGCCCAGGTGGGACTGAGGGACTGGCCGCAGGCCATATTTTGCCCACCCCTGAAATAAACTCAGCATCCTCTACACACAGCAGCTTCATAGACTGAGAGGAATCTGCCTGCTGGCCCCTTTAACTTTGGCATGAGGATTTGGACCTAAAAGAATTGGCAAACTCTGCTGATACATGTATAGGAATTAAACACTCTCACACCCACTCCTGGGGTGCTGTTTTAGGAACTACAGGGATGTTCCTATCATAGCTGTGCCCTGACTTACCTCTCCCCAAACTCCACTGGCATAGAGGGAAGAGACTCTTCAAGGGCCATCTGAACAGAACACACATTCACTCTTTGGTGGAGGTTTCAAATCCTAGACTGAGTTCTGCCATTTTTAAATAAGTCTGTGTGCACCAAACTTCTGTTCTGTCATGGGTATAAATCAATTTTGTGTGCCAAACTTCTGTTCAGTTACAGGTATAGACTGGTTTCTGATCACTTATACCAGTAAAAATGTAATGTCTGTACCTGGCCTTAGACTCCAGAATGCTCTCAAACTTTCCTAACACTGCTTACAAGGCTGGTGGGGAATGAAAGGAAACAGAAGTCTCCTTCACACACCAGAATTGGCAATGCTAAGAAATCTGATGTAAAGCAGGTGCCAGCAGCTACCAGTATTTTAAACACCATGCCAGCTAGGTCTGCTCTGAGCAGCAGTAAATGAGAGGGTGGTTAAAGCGCTGAGAACTGGTCTTCATTAGTATTGTTCCAATAGCAGGGTTGCACTACTGGTAGCAAGAACCAACTATTTTAAATCAATAATCTTATTTTAAAGACTCCAAGTGGCCCCAGAATTCAGCACCTCTGTATATCAGACAGAGAGGATACAGAATCATTCTTATACAATAGACAGACATAATAGATCCTGTCTAACCTCTTGCAAGGGCCAGACTCTGATAAAGAATTCATCAGGTATCTGATACTGCACTTGGTCATGTATATTTCATAAAAGTCGGAGGGCTCAGTCTTCAGCTATGGTAAGTTTACTCAGGGAGAAGTGATGGGAGGGAATAGGAGAAAGGTGCTTTTACATATACTTCTACCTCCCTGACCCTGGCCTAGCTGGAGGTGAAATAAACCCAATGTAATTTACAGCAGCTTCAGGGATGCTCCAAATTATTCTGTCTGCAGTCAGGAGCACCATCTAAAGAGTCACCTGTGACAGTTGCTCTTGTGGGGAGATTTTCAAATGTTTTGTGCTGTCAGTTAAGCCCCTAATACATTCAGATAACTTCATAACAAATGTCCCAGCAAAACTCTAAGGGTACAATTTCATTTAATTGGCAAGCAAAGTGCAACCAGCTCTGAGTTACCCGAGTGACAGGTATGAGCAACTCCCACCTCTGGACGTGTGTGTGCCCCCATTATAGGAACAGGTGCAACCTCCAGAGATGCCCAGATGTCTCCTTGTTCCTGTAATGGAATCGCTTAAGCACCCAGATGGGAGGAAATAAAATCACTTGTATGCATTAGTCATGGAACTCAGAAAAGTTGCTAGCTGAATCTCGGTCACGTCCTAGCTGTCCAATATGTTTTGAGCAACACCAGTGATCTGAATATATTTTTTCTACTGCCTAAACAAGTTGATGTTCACAATAGTGTTGCAGCTCTTCTCTTTAATGTAGGGGGACATATTTTTGTGTAGAAAGACCCCCTTGAGCAGTGTATCAGTATTTGAGGAAACAGTACAGCTGAAGAGCAAAGACCATTTCCTCATCAATGCACTTCAGTATTTCACTTAACCTGACTGGAATCCTTTTGTACACTTTGATAAACAAGAAAATTACATGGCTGTATTAAATAGTAAATGTGTTATACATTCAAATAACTTGTAAAAAATCTATATATATAATTTTAAATAATTTAAATAAATTATATAATTTTAAGCAATTAATGCCTCTTATATAACCTCCTGTCCTAACCAGCACCAACTATAAAAAAATGTATTACAGCACAAATCATAGCATTATACATAGTCATTTAATGCATTTCAAATTTGAAACTGATTGAAGTTTAGCAGCAGGGATAAAAAAATCATTGTAATAATGGCCTGCCCTGCATATTTTATGGAAATCAGAGGCATTTATTAACTGCAAGTTCTGTTTATAAGCAAGAAAGTTAATGTGACCATAAAAAAAATATGCAATGTGATTTACTACAAGGGCTGACTCATAAAAATGCAAAATCAAATTAAAAGCAAAACGTAAGAAAAATCTGTGGCTCATTAAATTGAACGGATTGCTGCGAGAGATGGAGTGGACACAAGAGTTTGTATATGTGTCTACAACTCCATTTTCTTTCAAATTAATTCTCCACATTATTGTAGAAGATCCACTGATTAGGAAAAATCATGGTTTGGTGGTTAGTTCTGTCTGTTAGTTCTGTCACCAAAAAGTGATATAATTAAAAATAAATTGGGGGTATAGAAACTCTTTGTAAAAATACTTCTCTTCACCTGCTGCTAGAATCAAGCTTTTAAGGATTTCATTCCTTGTTTCAAAATGTATTTAAGTCCTAATAAAATTTCACACCATTATAGATTGCTGACATTAGACTATCTCAATGTAAACTGCAAAAGGTGCTTCCAGGAAGGCTGACTGTTTATAAAGCAGTCTCCTCTTCTAACAGGCAACGTACTCAAGGAAAGAAAAGGTGTTTTGATTCTGTAAACTAGCTTATCTTACATTTACCTGCTACAAAACAAGACACGCAATATTTGAGGTTTTACCCTTCTCCCACGTACTCTGGACTCTGAGCACATTTATTCTCTCTCTTTTTCTAGATGTCTAATTTATTCCCTTATTTAAGTGACAGGGAACATTAAAGACATTTGTACTTTGCAATGATAAAGTCAGTCCTGTTTAGTCTTAATCCATCTGATTTCTTATCATTTTTAAAATTAATCATTCACGTGGGTCCCTGTTGTACCTTGTGTAAATCGGGTCTAATGGCTAAATCAGCATGAAACATACTGTGCAGCATTACAACTGCTCTCTATTGATTCATATACTGCACTGATCATTGTAATGCTATATTGCCTTCCTGTACTGAATTAGGCAACATAATTAACAAATGGTTTGTTATTTGTGAATGTCATTATGTATGTATATTAAAGAAGGCAAAACTAAAGAAATGCGCCTTGCGTCTGAAGCAGAAGGTGGTAAGGTGAGGGGCACTACTTAGTTCATGGGGAACTATATTCAGTGTCTTACAATTGTGATGATTCACCATTTTGATGTAAAACAATTACAGCACATGAAGGAAACAAGAACATTATCTCCCATACTACTCAAGGAATAATCCCCAAGTCCAGCGATATCCCTGAACACAAATAAAATTGTGATTTCTCGCTCACGAACAACTGACAATAAAAAAGCGTTTTTCTTTACAGCGTTGCTTCTTTCTCTTCAGCAAAGTTTTATATACATGGTTAATATGGCAGTAAAGCAGTCATGTCACTGCCTTAACTACATATTTTTATAAAAATGATCATCTAAATATGATGATAACATGAGCATTTTTAACTCTGAATGCATGGTTAGTATTCTCTCGTTTTTTTATGTTATGGTAAGCTCTTATTCTTTTGGTATTAATGCAGTTCCTTTTCATGTATATTGAATACAAAATGTATTTAGACATAAGAGAAATGTTTATAAAAATATACAATGTAATGACTGTATGTAATATATTCCTACACAGTACTGTCCAGATCTGACTTTTCAACAACTATTGTTTTACCCACCTCTCCATCCCCATAAAATAAAGTTCACTGATGTCTCTGCTAGAAGACATTGCTCACATCTTGAGAAAAAACTGGACACTGTATTCAACAAAACTGACAAGAAATATCTGTCACTAATACAACATGTTTGACTGTACCAGCCTTCTTAAATCTACCAATGAATATAGAGTTTTGAAGCCAGATATACAAGACTGAGTAGTTTCAAATTTATGATCACAGCACAGTGACACCTTATTTTTAATAGCTGCCATCTGCTTTATGATCAATGATAGTAAAAAAAAAATTACACAGCTTGTGGTTTGAAAATTAAACCCAAGTAATTTAAAAGAAAATAATAGTAGGTCAGTGAGAGCCATTAGTGATTTTTAAAAGCAAAGGAAAAACTTAACTATCAAGATGTAGCCTTTCTATAGAGGGGCCCAATATCTTAATATCACTTACAGACAAAAAACCCCCCAGCATACACAGTAGATTGCAGAAAGACACAGGTACTCTAAGGGAAGCTTTACAGATGCATAACTATAGGTTAAGTGTTGTACTTGCAAATTTGGGCACCTATTTTTCATTTGTCCTCCAGAAATCTCCCCTTTTAGCAGTTATTAAATTAATGAGAATTATTAAAAAGGATAAATTACCTTATTTACTCAACTATCACATGAGGATTTTCCTAAAAACCAAACACCCAAAATCTGGATGCATGTCTGAGGCAGGAAATTTCTATTCTGCCCAGAATAGAAGCAGCTTGCTTTGATTCCTGTTCCACAGTGCAACAGAAGTGGCATTAGTATTCAGGCAACTGAGGAAGTTCTCCTTTACACAGGTGTTAAAAATTACAGCTCCTCTTTAATGGTTTTGATGTTCCTCTAATCTAGTTAACCTTTCTTAGGGAAATCTTGAAGTCTGCTAGCTGCTCCTCGTCTCTCTTCTATTTTACAACTCTATAAACTCTTTGGCTCTTTTCAAAATCATAGATCCATACATGGAGACCAGTCTTCAGAAGCAACTAATGTTTCAGCTTTTAGTGAAGCAGAAAAGGAAGAATGAATCAGCTGAAGATTAGGCTCTTTCCCTGCTTTATGTACCCATAACTCTGGAAAAAACGTTTTTTCTTCATTTTGCCCTCCCAAAAAATAAAGAGCACGTTTTATTTTGGGTTGTTTTGTATACAAGAAAATACAGTATATTAAGTGATATACTAAACCAGTGATACTCAATCTCTCCAGCCACAAGGGCTGAATGAGTATTGCAGGGCCAGTCTACAGCCCAAGTTCTGCATAAAGAGTTAGTCTGCAGAACCAGTCTAGCATGGGGTTGGCCCAAAGGTGTAATCCAGTATACTTGCACAACCCTATGCACTAGGCATAATCCACATGCTGGATCTGGCTGCAGTACAACTGCATGCAGTGCAATCATCCAGCCTATGTGGAGCTCCCCACGGGTTCCGAAGTTTGGCAGCAGAAGCATGATGGCAGCTTTAATTGCCACGGCTCTAGAAGCACTCAATGCTGTTACTGCTCCCCTGCCACCAAATTTCTGGACCTAGGGGGAGCCCCACAGGCCAGATGACATGGCTCCAGAAGCCAGATCTGTGGGCTGGAGGCTGAGCAAAGTATGTGATGCAATCTTTGGGTTAGTCTTGAGCCTATATCAATCAGCTCCATCAGGACAGGGTGTCACCACCCACCACCCCATGCTGCCACCTCCCAGGAGCAGGGCCAGGGGGGGCAAAGGAAGCGGTGTCCCACTGAAGGACACAAAGGTGCCGCCCGGCCGGCTGGACACAGGGTGGGGGGGTGATGTGGGGAGAGCTTGCACACAGTGGTCACCACCGCCATCCACCACCCTATGCCATCACCACCATCAACTGCTTTCCCATGGCCAGTTGCATATATGGCTCCACGGGCTGCTGAACCCAGCCAGTTCATGATTGGCTGGGTGAAAACAGAGGCAGAAGGAGGCACCACGCTCGAGCGGAGGCTCTGGCTGGTGCCTGTTCTGTTGAGACCAGCAGTTCCCACCTTCAGCGCATGAGTGCCCAGGATCCCGGCAGGCCAGGGAAGGGGAGAGGAAGGGCCAGGGCCACCACCCTGAGGGAAGTGCCTGCAGCGCAGGGCTAGCCTAGGCCAGGTGTGCATGGGGCCAGGCCCCACCTCCCCGCTCCCCACCCCGCTCCGCATCTGGCTGCCAGTGGTATGTTTCTTTAAAAAGGTTGAAAACTCATGCCCTAGTTCACAACTGGCCATTTTCCAGAATACCTGCGCTTCAGGAATCAACACCGGAGCCATAACTACTGATTATATACATGATATTCCCTTTGTGTGATGTACAGGGTCTTTATTGCCTTCCACAGCCAACAATGCTCCAAACTACCACCATGAATTATAGCTACAGAGGCTGTTATTTACCAAAACCTGATTTGAAATATTGTGGAAAAATAAATGCTCAGCCTTCTAGATGCAGAGTGTAAAAAGTTGCTTATCTGAAAAGTCAATTAACTGGAAGGTTTTATATTAACAAAACCATCAGCCCATGTTTGGTTTGCTCATCTGTGAGATAAGCAACACATGGTTATTTGTTAGTGTTTGAGATTTTACTGTACATTGATTTGTTGTGGCTTTTTAATATTTGCTGTGCGATACAGTAATTATAGTTTTCAGTACTTCATACTGTGGTATTTGATTATCCAAAAAAAAAAAAAAAAAAAATGGATTACTCAAGATGATGACGACAACACTAATTATTCTAGATAATTGACTTTCTATTGTGTTGCCCTACTTTGAAAACTCACTGCTAAGGGTCTAACTGCATACACAGGTATCTAGAACCTATTCTCTACTAGTGCTGACCTTGGAGATTCATAACTGACCTTGGAGATTCAAATGGAAGTAAAAGTACATGGCAATAGGGCTGTGCAATGCTTTATTCGCTGATTTGATTCAGCAGAGATTCGGCCGAATTTGGTGGCCAAATCTCCAAATCCAAATTGAATCAGAAGACCCTTTAATTCCTCTGAATCAAATCAGAACCCTCCAACTTGATTCAGAGAGATTCAATGATTCAGACATAGACACAGCTTTAAATGTTTTTTCTACATACCTGAAGGTACCAGGAGGTTCGTGAACACTGAGATGGTGGAGCAGATGGAGCATCCCACGGGGGTGCAGGAAAATCCCCAGTGCGCTCAGCAGCAGACTGGCAAGTGGACTAGAAGCACTTTTGGTCCACTTCTGGGTCCCCCCTCTGCCCGCTGGCTTGGTAACTGGTGCCTCCTGGGTCTGTGGGAGTACCCAGGGTCCCTCCCACGGCCAAATGCTGAGCCAGGGAGACACGGGGGGCGGGGAAGCAGTGATCCAAGTCTATGAATCAAATCACTGTCCCCAGATTTGAGCCGAATCTGAATTGAATATAGCCCGTTTCACACACCCCTACCTGGCAAGTACTTCTGACTTCCACGTCCACCACCAAGCATGCCGGGGTGCCCCCCATGCTCCTGTGGGATGCTCCACCTGCCCCACCATCTCAGCATTCTTGAGCCACACCTAGTACTTCAAGGTATGTACAAAAAACATTTAAAGCTGTGCCTATAGCCAAATCACTGACTCCCTGAATCAGCAACAAATCTTCAGATTTGGATTTGGCCAAATAGAATCGGGACAGTGATTGGAATCTACAAATAGAATCACTGTCCCCCAATTCAGGCTGAATCCAAATTGAATACAGCCCCTTTCACACATCCCTACCTGGCAAGTACTAAGTATCTAACTTCTGAACTTCCTATACTGCTGTTCAGCTCCTAAAGTCCTGTATGCACAGCAGATGTCAACCAAGAAAACAGCGTTGTAAAACATCTGTTAAAAATGTGACTTGAGAAGATGTCAAATACACTTTTGGCTTCAGTTTAATAATCCCAATTACTGCTGAGGCATAGCAGCAATAATCTAAGGCTCCAAACCTCACTTATATTGCAGAATTACACATTCAATATTGCTTATGTTGTAATATTGGCAACATAATTGGAATCCAATCAGAACATTAGTAGCATGCGCAATAAGTAAGAAAAACTGAAAAACAGCTTTAGCTCACCATATATTTCCTAAACAGTGCTATATTTAAGTTGTATATGAACGAGTTTAAACGTGATAAAATAAATAATTCTTTATCTTGATTTGAAAGGACTGTGTCATGGGTGGATTATTTGTATAGCATACTGGAGAAAAACTGTTTAGGGCTTGTAATGTCACAGTGATGCTGTAGCTATGATGGTGTAGAACATATGCAGTTGGAAGGTAGTGTTAGAGTTTGTTCATTTTGAAAAAAGGCAGAGACAAAAATAATGCATGGCTTAACTTGCAATTTAACTGTGTTGGCAGAGGTTAAGCTTTTAAATATAATATGAACATAATTCTTGATAGATTAAATTCAAGAAATAACCACTTTCAAACAGTTTGGCATTTATGCACTCAAAATAGCGAAGAGTAAATTCCAGATTGTAGCTAAACTCAGGGAGAAAATCCCAGTGTTTCCAAGGAACGTTTCCTTTTCATCTATTTTAATGTGCTCCAATATGTTCACATTACAGTTTAGGGTGAAGTTTACTGGCTTAATAGTAAAATAAACCCTGTGTCAAATTTTGCTGGCTATGGTACATTAACAAGATATCAAAACATTTTATGGATTGCACAGGAGAAACAAATAAAACTGAATGAAGCAGGTGAGTGGAAGAAATTAAAAAAACAGATAAGTTTAATAGTAAATCTATAAGCACGGTCTATTCTTTAGTTATTTTGATTCCTGAACATTTTTATTGCATAGTAAAAACTTTACAATTATATTTAAAAGTTTTAAGTGTTCACCAAAGGGGACTAATTGAATTCTATTTATGCCCAGTATGGGTAATAACAGCACTAATGAGCAGGGATGTCCTTCTGCTACAGATTTCATAGATCATCAAGTCCAGCCCCCTGCCCCAGGGGCAGGAAGTCAGCTAGGGACAAAGGATCCCAGCAAGATAAACATCCAAACATTTCTTGAATGAGTCCAGACTAGGTGCCTGCACCACTTCTGCAAGGAGTCTATTCCAGGTCTTGGGGGGCTCGGACAGTACAGAAATTTTTTCTTATGTCCAGCCTAAAATGGTCTTGGAGGAGTTTATAACTGTTGGTCCTTGTTTTTCCTTGGGGTGTGCTGGCAAACAGATGTTCCCCCAGATCCTGGTGTGCACCCCTTATATACTTATAAGCAGCCACCAGGTCCCCCCTGAGCCTGTGCTTTTCCAGGCTGAAGAGTCCCATGGCTCTCAGCCTCTCTTCATAAGGCCTATTCTCTTGCCCTCTGATCATGCGCGTGGCTCTCCTCTGGACTTTCTCATGCCTCTTGACATCCTTCTTGAATTGTGGAGCCCAGAATTGGATGCAGAACTCCAGCTACGGCCTCACCAAGGCCAAGTACAGTGGGAGGACGACATCCTGAGATTTACTGAAAAAGCATCTATGGATGCAAGCCAGAGTTTTGTTTGCTTTACCAGCTGCGGCATTCCATTGCTGGCTTATGTTCGACCCCCAAGTCCCTTTCAGCAGTGGTGCTAGCGAGCATAGCATTGCCAAGCCTATAAGCATGCCGCGGGTTCCCGCTAACACCCCCCCACCCCCCGGGGTGGAGTACCTTACACTTATCAGTCTTGAATGTCATCAGGTTTGTAACCACCCACTTACTAAGTTTATCCAAGTCAGCCTGGATCACTAGCCTGTCCTCAGGTGTGGACTCTATGCTGCAAAGCTTAGTGTCATCAGTGAACTTAGCCAGTGCACTTCTGACAACAATGTCCACGTAGTTGATAAAGATGTTGAAGAGAACCGGTCCATGGACAGTGCCTTGGGGGTCACCACTGGTCATGGAATGCCATAACGATTCGCTACCATTGACCACTACTCTCTGGGTCTGACCTCAAAGCCAATTTCCCAGCCACCAGACTGGTGTAGCTGAGGCCACAGTTGGCCAATTTTTCCCTGAGGAGGTCACGGGACACCAGATCAAAGGCTTTTTCAGAGTCTAGATATATGATGTCAATCTCTTCTCCCTTGTCCAAGTGATATGTCACCTGGTCATAGAAGGAGATGAGATTGGTCAGGCAGGACTTACCCATAGCTGTCCCTCAGGATGTTGCCATCAGCCAGCTTTTATCCAGAAGGGTCTCTTTGATAATTTTCTCCAGAATCTTACCAGGGATAGAGGTCAAGCTGATTGGCCTATAATTCCCAGGATCTACTTTCCGCCCTTTCTTGAACATGAGTACTACATTTGCCTTCTTCCAGTCTTCAGATACTTCACCCAAGCACCATGAGTTTTGAATATTTTTGCCAATGGTTGGGCTATGACACCTGCCAGCTCCTTGAGTTCTCTATGGTGTAATCTGTTAGGACCAGCTGGCTTGAAGGTGTCCAGCCTCTCAAGGTGATCCTTTACTAGATCAACACCGATGCTGGGTATACACCCTCGCCCTGGCCGTCCCATGTCTTGCCAGGCAGGGCAGTCCCTTTGGACTGATGAAAGACTGTCATGAAGTACCCATTAGGCAGATTGGCCTTTTCCTGGGTATCAGTTACCAGCTGTCCCATTTGGTTCAGCAGGGATCCAATGTTACCCTTGCTTTTTTTTCCCTGACTCCCTACATATCTGAAAAAAGACTTTTTGTTATCCTTGATATGTGAAATCAGATGGAGCTCAGTTGCAGCCTTGGTTTTCCTAATCCACTCCCTACAGGTATGGACTAGTGCTGAGTACTCCTCCTTGGTGGTAATTCGAGCCTTCCATCCTTTGTAAGTCTCTCTTTTGAGATGTAGGAGGTCCTCAAGTTCCCTGCTGAGCCAAGGGGGTTGCTGTGCCCTTTTACTACCCCTCCTCTTAGATGTGATGGCCATTCCTTGTGCTGTCAGGATCGCTCCCTTGAGGAGCAATCACTCCTCTTGGACTCTTCTTCCTGTTGAGTCATGGTCCCTTAGGGCCTCGACAGTGAGCCTCCTGAGCTTGTCAAAGTCAGCTTTCCTGAAGTTGAGGACTTCTGTATTGCTGACCGACTTGCCAGCTTTGCAATGGATAGTAAAAGTAATCAGCTCATGGTCACTATCACCCAGCTTTCCATCAATTCTTAGGTCACTATGTCATCCCCTTTAGCCAGTACCAGGTCCAGCAGTGCTTTACCTCTTGTCGGCCCATAGACTTCTTGAGTCAGGTAGAGCTTGTCCATGCACATGAGGAAGCTTGGCGACCAATCGGATTTGGCCGAGTGCTCTTCCCATCAGATGTGCAGGTACTTAAAGTCTCCCATGACAACCATGCCTCAGCCAGTTCCCTGGTGAATTCCTGGTCCAGCGGTCTGTAGGAGACTCCTACCTTGATGCCCCCTGAGCCACATTCCTCATGTATTTTAACCCAGAGAGACTCCTGTCATCCCTTTGGGTGCCAATGTCAATTTTCAGGGGTGTGAAATATTGCAGTCTCACAACTTAGGGTCTCCTGACATCTTTGATGCATTCTGCAAATGCAGATGGTGCTGCTAAAAATATATGTATATTGCCCAAGGTAACTAAATATACTTTGGAATTTTCTATTTTAATTATAGATAATCCTGCAAGCGCTGTCAAATACCAGTGCGTGTTAAATAATGTTTTTTCTTCTTTTTTTTCTTTTTTTTTTTTGTCTCTAGGAAAATTATAGCAGTTGCAAAAATGGGAACTTGGCTCTAAACTATGCCATTCCTTTCTGAATTGTGAATTCTTCACACATCCATATCCAATCATTCTCAGTTATGTGTGGTCTTCATAGTTTAGTTAGGCATGTTTAATTGCCAACATAACTAAGCAGAGGCTTTTTAAAAAATAAATATTTTAAAATGGAACTAAATGCAAAAAAAATCTAATACATTAATGGAGCATTGAACTTGCATCTTTAAATAAATGACAAGATTTGCAACCATTTCTTCAGTGATTTAAACTTAATTCATCTACAGACGGTTTTTAACTCAACTATATTGTATATGTAGTGTATTTTAGCATATACATTTTATGGTGAACAGAAATTTATTTAAATTATACGCTTAATCAGAAAAGCAAGAATAGGAGACACTATGTAGATACGATACGCCTGAGTTAACAGTGCTTCTGGAACCAGAGCTTTTATATGCCTTGACTTATGTTTTATTTCAAGTATACTAGGCCCATAATATTTGCATTTAATATACTAGCATACATACATACTCATGTATACTCTAAAAAGTCTCTGTGAAAGACGTAACCACAAACAATTCACATGTATAAGGATGACATATTTTCCTAAATTTAACAGGTTTCATTCCAAGAGTAGAGTTTATACATTACATCCTATAAAAGATAAACTGTTTCTTCCAAACTGACTAATAATGGTGCAGAGACTAGCATATAGGTGAAAATTGCCATTAAATCTTCAATAGTACCAAATGAACGTACTATACTTTCTAGGTGGTTTGTATGATAATGTACACATTTAGAATAAAGATTAATATCTAAAAACACAGTATATAAAGCTCCTGAGCCTCCAAGTTCCTAAGTACGCACATAACTTTAAGCATGTGATTATTTTCATTGAAAACAGAGGCCACGAACAGACTTCTGTTTCTACTGGGAGATTCACTGTTCTCCTGGTAGAAACCAAAAAAAGTGTGCAGACATTCAAGCTTTCTCTCCTGGAGCAAAAATGGCAGTTCTGGGGGGAAAAAATAACCCTACTACAAAGTAGAATTGACTCCTGGGAGTTTTTCCCAGGAGACTAAATGCCTGCACACTTTACCCTGGCTTTACTCTTCCTGGGGCCTAGTTCCAGAGCAGGCTGGGAGACAGCTTTTCCTGTCTCTTCTGTAGGCTGGGAGAAGAGGATAGGAACAGCTGCCAGCTAATCCCTACCCATTTCTCACTCCAGAGTTCCCAGTGTCAGAATCAGACCAGGGCTTTGCCATGCTGCTCGAGTCCCCTGGGAATGTGAGGACTGAAGCAACCTATGTTTTCCCTAGCTCAGAATTAACCCCATCTTGGGAAAGCACAAGGAGTAGGAGAGAAGGGTGAATACAGATTGAATGTCTGTACTGCTCCCTCTCCTGGAATCATTTCCAGGAGTGGAATTTTTTTACCATTAGAATGCAACAGGGCCAAAGTAAGCATGTATATGGATGAAGAACTGGGACTATTTAGAACAACTTTTAAGCATACACAATTACCATTAAGCAAGCATGGGGCTGACATCTTCACACACAAAACCTACATTGATTTCCTTAAATCGAACCAGAAAATTATTTAGCTAAGTCCATCCACCTCCCTTGAGTGGACATTCCTAAATTAGTTTAAGGCAATATTTATGCCACTTTCCTACTGAGCCCAGTACTATCATGGAAAAATGAGCTTCACCCACTGACTCCCATCTTACATGAAGCCAAGCTCAGCAATTAGGCAGACAAGATGGATACTGAGCATATGCCCCCACGCTCCTCTTAGGTCACTTTGGTCAGTCTTGGAAAAGTGAAGGAATGAGCCTGAAACAGAGGCCAGATAGCCTAGGAGAATGGGAGCTCTGTGGAAATTTATATCACTATCTTCCACCACTGTGTCATCCAATTCTTCTAGTACACGTAAATGAGAATTTGAGTCAGTATATTTGGAAGTTCAACTCAGGACAAAATCCTATATCCTATCACCACCAGACTCGGTGGTGACAGCTTTATTTGCACCATGGCTGAAAGGGACCTACGGGTAATGATTGTCCATCACATGAATATGAGCCATCAGTGAGATGCAGTGGCCAGCAGGGCAAAAAAAAAAAAAAAAAAAAA
>NW_017728886.1:161633280-161692015 GCF_001723895.1 Crocodylus porosus
CACCCGAGGAAGACCGGGACCAATGAACACAAACACCTGGAAGGCCACTTCAGGCTTAATACCAGGAAAAACTCCTTCACAGTCAGGGTGCCCAGACTGTGGAATAAACTCCCTCCAGAGGTGGTGCAGTCACCTACCCTGGAGGTTTTCAAGAGCAGACTGGACAGTCACCTCACTGGGGTCACTTGACCCCAGTCGTCTTCCTGCTTAGAGTTGTGGGACTGGACCTGATGATCTGTGAGGTCTTTTCCAGCCCCTAACAATCTATGAATCTATGAAAAGAAAATATTCCCATTTTGTCTCTAAGAGACTAAATACACGTTTATAAAATTTAGAGATTCATGACATGTTCAAACTGATTTATAATTCCCACTCTGGTAGCAATACCTCTGGAGATTAATACAAGTTAAATAACTGACTTGAGGCAAGTTAAAAGGAGGGGGAAAAAGGCTATTTTTCATTTCAGTACCCAATTCCAACCCCAAAGACACTATCGATTTACCAGTATTCTTCACTAATAAATGCATGCTACACTTAAATGTAACTTGTCCAGGATTACTGCCAGAATCCCTATAAATATGAATTTCCTACAATTTACCTTTCATGAGAACACCTATCAGCTGCTTCACAGCATGAAAAGCACAAAAAGGCATTAGGAAAAAATCTCTCTCTGGCAAACTAGACCAATACTCCATTCACATAGCAAAAAAGAAAGCTATTACTCTGCAGGCAGTAAAAGCCTAATTTTAGAGATCTTAGGAAAAAAGGAACTGAATTCACTTTTGTCTCAGCCATTTGAAAACTGTTACATTTTTGCTGACAAAGAAATGAGTATGTCACCCCCTGCAGCTTAAAATCCCCAATTAAATCTATTTTGAAATAAAAGTCTATATTTGTTTAGGACATCAATGTATAAACAGGACTATAGGAATTGCCAGGCTGGAACAAGCCCATGGCTTATCTTGACCAACATCCTAGGTCTGACGGTGGTCAGTACTGGGTATCTAAAAAGTGGTAAAAACCTCACCGGAGAAAGACTTGGGACAATCTGCACCCTGTCTGAATTTCAGTCTAATCCCCAATAGTCAGAAATTGGATTTTGCCTCAAATCATGAGTTCTGAAGCACTTCCCACACAGGTTACTATTACTAATACTGGATATTTTAGATATCTTCTTTGAATCTTGTTAATCTCTTGGTTTAGCTACCATCCTGTAGCAATGTGTTCCACCATCTAGTTATACAGTTTATACATAGAAAGTATTTCTTTTTTAAATCACATTTGAACTCCCTATCTTTATTTGATTGGCAATCCTCTTTTCCTTGTGGTCTGAGACAAGGAGAACAGAATTGCCTGATCTATCTGCTCACTACCATTTGTTTTTTTTTTCCCTGTCTTCTCTTTTCTAGGCAATCCTGTTGTTTTACTCTGTTCATATGTTTTTCTCCCCTATCCCAGTCCCCTGCTATTTTTTCCCCTCCTTTGAACATTTCTACATCAGCAATCTTCTTTCTGATCTGGGATAGCCAGCATCCCACAGAGAATCCCACGTGAGGTTATACCACTGATTTGTATAATACAATATTTTTTCAGATTGTTCCCCACACTTCTCCTTGTGCATCCTAATATCATATTGACTGATCTGACCACTGATCTGTCACACAGTGAGAGAAGGCTTCCAATAAACTGGTGACAGTGATGCCAAGATAACTTTCCTAAGCCGATACAGCTAATTCAGAACATTATAAAAGATACGAGCAATTCATTTTTTCCCTGCCAATCAGCATTACTTTGCATTTATCAACTTTAAAATTCCATCTTAAACATAGGATCATAGGAAAGTAGAGCTGGAAGGCACCCCATGAGGTTTTCCAATCCAGTCCCTTGCTCAAAAGGGTTGCATTGTCCACAACCTTCCAAACTGTCTACAACTAGACCCTTTACTCCATTTGAGAAATGCTGAATAGAGCAGAAGAATCACTTCCCTTGATTTGCAAGTAACCCTCCTGTTAAAATACAACTCAGTATGCTGTTGGCTTTTTTGGCAACAAGAACACACTGTTGGCTCATATTCAAATTATGGTCTACTATAACCCCCAGGTTCTTCTCTGCAGTACTGCGGCCTAGCAAGGCATTTCTCAGTCTGTAGTTGTACACAAAGGATTGAGACCATTGCTGCCAAGAGGAAGCAATGGGTGGTGCTGGCTGGAGATTTCCCCCTGTGGGGCACAGAGGCCAGCCTGATCTATTAGCTTGAGAGGCCTGCTACCTACCAGGATTCCGCATCTGAAAAGTCATGGAAAGAACGCCAAGATTCATCTGGCTCCTCATCCATGTGAGCACTAATGATACTGCCAAGGTTGACCTTGACCAGATCAAAAGTGACTACATGGTTCTGGGCACAAGGGTAAAGGGAATGGGGGCCCAAATGGTATTTTCATTGATCCTTTTTGTCAAGGGTAAAGGCCCATCTAGGAAGACATGCATCCTAGAGATCAACATGTGACTGCACAGGCGGTGTTGCCAGCAGGACTTTGGCTTCTTTGACCCTGATGTGCTACTCCAAGCAGATCGATAGCTGGGAAGAGATATGGTCATATTGAAGAAAGTCCAGCACAGAACTACAGAAATTATTAGTTGCCTGAGAAGCAAGTTTTATGAGAAAAGGTTGAAAGAGGAAGGATTATTTAACCTGAAGGGAAGACTTGAGAGAGGTTTTGATAGCAGTCTTCAAATACCTGAAAGGTGATTATAGAGAAGATGGAGACGGGCTTTTTCTCTGTGGCCACAGAGGCCTGAACTAGGAGCAGTGGCCTTAAGCTACAGCAGAGGAAATTTAGCCTGAATATTATGAGGAACTTTCTGACTATGAGGGTAGTCAAGCATTGGAACATGCTATCCAGACAAGTAGTGGACATTTTCAGGAACAGATTGGACAGGCACTTGCCTGGGATGGTCTGGTTAGGGATGATCCTGGCTTTAGCAGCAGGGTGGACTAGATGATCTTTTAAGGTCTCTTCTAAATACAAGGTCCCTTCTTTATTATGATCCTTGTCACCCCTAGGCAAGCATGGCTTGGCCTCTCTTGCCACTGGAGTGGGCTACTTCTTATCCAATGCCAAGGCTTCATACTTGTTCTCCAGCTGTACAGCCACAGGTTCAGAAGAGGGGTGATGCCCATTCAAACTGCCCTATCTGCTGGCCTATTCACTTGTTCTGTGTCACTGACTTCTGGCAAGCCTAGCCTGTCTACTTAGGGAAGACTGACCTCCTTGTTCATACTGTGCTCAGCTCAGTCAGAGGCTGGGCTTAACAGCTGAGAGATCTCCTCTGTACATTCTTCCAAACAACCTTGCAAAATGACTCCCAAACTGAAGCTATACCACCAAGTCCAATCCAGGCAGGCTTTCCCACTCACCAGCACCCACAAACCCTCTCCCCAGATAATCACAGCTTCCTGCTCTCTCCCACTCAAACTCCTCTGTTTTCTAGCTTGTTCACTGGTCCTGTGGTGCCCATTCCTGTGCTGCTGACTTATGTTGGCCATTCTTCTGAAGATCCTCACTAACTTGTTTGGAGAAGACTAACACAAATAACTTTAGCACCTAAATATTCTATAACATCACTTCTTCCCTGTATATTATTAATATATTGATGAATGTATTAGTTAACCTAGCCTAGTTGACTACTGCTGCAATTCTGCTATGATGAAAACTATCTAATCTTACACTTTGTTTCCATGTAATTGCCATAATATGTGCCTGAATTACATACGCAAATGAATAGTAGGGAAAATGTGTGTGAGAACAGTTTAAGAGTCTGCTATAGTTTACTTGAAGAAACTTTTATTTCTTAGCACATTTGAATTTCTAAAGAACAGTATTACAGGGGTGTAGGTTGTAGCTGTGTTGGTCTAAGGACATAGGCAGACAAAATTCTTCGGGTGAATCCGATATCTTTTATTAGACCAACTTAAAATAATTGGAAAAAAATTTCTTAGCAAGCTTTCAGGTTTTGTCATTTGTTTCCTTGAAAAGAGACCAATCACATGGCAAGGGACTTTGCACATCACATGGCATATAGTGTTAGACTAGAATAATGTGTTATCACTCAACAGATGTGCATATATAAAACAAATGTGTGTATAAAACCAGGACAATTAGTGTTTTTATGCCTCCTTCTACCAGTAAGCTACACATAAATAAAGTCTAGACTTATTTACATCACATGAATGGTTTGTTTTTTTTAAAGCTGATTTCCCACCTCTGGTAAGAAATAAAGATGTTCAAATACAAGGCAAATCCAAACAAATGTATCCATAAATCCAAGGAATTCCTATATCCATGGAAGTTACTCTTATGTTCAAGAAAAACTGATGTTGAACATATGAAAACATTCCTTTTTAAATCTGATTACAAGTGAATATTTGCTTTCTGCTACTTACAATTAAAAACAGATTGAAATGACCATGGCAGATTAATTCAATCACTCTAATTTATCAAAAATATATTTTAATACTCCATCTTTGTATCATCAGTGCATGCAAGCAGCACTTGGATTTATTCAGACATCCTGAAGCAAAATGAAGTACCAAGACTAAATTAAACATATGCACTAGTGCTTATTTATGCTGCAGTAGTATAGTTAATCATCTCTAGGTGCTGACAGATTCTCATCTAGCGTGATTCTGTGCGTTATGAAGAAAATATTTTCTTTATTTTTTGTTGGATGACACTGAAGCATCCTCTGAAACCTGCATGTGACCAGATACCTTTTTACACCTGCTTTGAAACAAGACACACACAGCAGAGGGTCAAAAATTCACCATAAAGTCTGGTTGTAGTTTTCTCCCTAACAACAGTTGCTTCTTCTTCTGCAGCTGCTGCTAATCTTAAGACTATCTAGCCCACAACTGAGATGAGGCACCTGCCCCAGAGTCTCAGCAGAATCCTCAAATGTTTCCCCAACAAGATCAGCTCTTCCTAAATAAGAAGGGTTCAACAAACAATTGGCAGCTTATTACACATCAGAGAATCTAGGAAATCCATAGGCATGCAGTATGAACTACTCTGTCTTTTAGAGAGACAGGCTCACCCAGGCACATTTTAAAACACATTGGTAAGGTGAGGAAATAAAACTTGTGTTACTGCAGCCATTGCTGTATCTATTCTGTGGACAAGAGAAAAATATAAGTGTTCAAAGCTGTCATTTAGGCAGTTTCATGTCTACTATAGTCAGAGGAAGTATAAAGCACAAAAGGAGGAAAATCCCTTCAGTGTCCTGTATAATGTCCAAGTGACATCACAGAGCAGAGGGAAACTATTTATTTAGAAAAAGGCCATCACAAAAGTACTACTTTCTGAAAGTTAACAGTACAAATCTCCTGACCAGAAAAGTACCTGCCACCAGCTACTCAGAATGATATGTCTGGGATCATAATTAGCAGCTATATCTACTGTCAGTGATGGCTCTTAACATCTAGAAATGACAACATTCTACTTTTTTGCTCTTTACAGCTGAAAAGTTCAAGGATGGGGCAAAGTACCAAGTAACATAGTGGGGGAAAAAGATTTGACTACATCACAATCTGGTACACATGAAATTTAGCTCGAGTCTTCTAAAGCTAAAGAGAATGATTATGCTTAACTGAAAGATGGGAATGATGGGCCATCAAACGGAATAAGCATGCATCCTTCATTAAAATACAAGAGGTGACAATCTTGTGAGGAGAATTATCATGAAGCTACTTCCCAAACTGTTTTCATATGATCTGGCTGAAGAAGCATCAGAGCATTCAGTGAAACGAACTGAAAGTCCATGCAGCCACTTCTGAATGCTCCTCACCCAAAGACTTAGTAGAGGATGGTATCCTTTTTCCCTGGATCACTACCAAGAAGAATAGTTTTGACAGTCCTAGGATCCACCCAAGAGGGCCAGTGGGAATTGACTGGGGTGCAGGGATTTCAGGATGGGGACCCTACACATTGTTTGCTTTGTTAACACTGCTGTATTATCTTTTCAGTGTTGAATATCTCATGGTATTGAGCCAAGTCACAGCAACAGCAATTACTAGAAAGACTTCAAATTTAAATGCTGAATGACACCTTGGTCCAACAAGTTATATAGTCTCATCAAAATATGTATTAAGTCATTATTTCTTAATTAAATATCTGAGCTTTAGCTTCAGCATGAAAAAAAGAAATCAGAATCAGTTGTATTTGGAAAAGTGCTGGCAAGTCACTTGTACCTATAAATGTTTCTCATGAATTGTACACTCCACAGGTTGTTTGTGACCACAAACCATTCTAAAGCCCACTATACCATCGCAAAGTGCCCTGTAGTCTCTGCCCAGTCAGGAAAGAGCCCGGAAAGCCATCTGGCAGGGGCACCATGATCAAAAGGTTAATCATAGGGACAGCATATTTTCCTTCACTACCACCCAACCACAGAGCTAACCACCTGGATTCCTCCTCCTCAGCTCCCTGTGCTCAGTTTGTAGATTCCAGTTTCCCTGAGCAGCTGCAGGGAAGTGCACATCTCCATCCTCCCACATCCCTGTCACCAAAAAGCCTGAGCCTTTTCTGTCTTCACACCTGGATCTTTCTTGCCATATGAGAGGTTAAAGAAAGTAGAGCAGAGAGGGAAACAGAGCAGATCCCTTGCCTCCTTCAGCTAGGACCAGTGTGGTGGAGCTTCAGTTCTTTGATTTGTGCAAAATTCAGCAGATGGGGAAATTCAAAGTGGAAACAGCAGGAAGTCAGCTGCCTGGAGCACTTAAGGGACTCCCAACAGTCATAGAAAAACAGCAACACCTGATATGGAAAGACAATGACCCAGCTATGATTTCTCTGCTTATCTCCTGTTCTCTAAAACAGCAGTTGTTAACCTTTCTGGATGTGAGGCACCCTTCAGTGGACTCAAAGCACCCCTCCACAACTTGTGTGGTGGACAGATTTTTTTTTCTTGGTTGTTGGTGACTGATTTGGTGACTTTGAGTTAGAGGATCCTGAGATACTAACCCCAAGGCCCCTCTAAGATCAAGAACTTGCAGTCCCCCTCTTTCTTGCTTTTAAATAGAAAGCCTTGAGGCTTTAAACATGGACAGCAAAGCCCACACAAGAAAAAAGAAAAACACTTGCCAGAGAAACCCTGATAAGATGGGGATCTACTGAGATCATTTTAAACGGAAGCTATGTAAATGGATAGTCATGGTCTCAAAAGGAAAAGAAGAACAGAACTGTCACTTACTTTCACTATAATAAGATAATTAGTTAAGATAGAAGGAACCATAGTTTGAGCACCACCCATAATTATGCCCAGCTATATTAATATCAGCAATATAATCCAAGGGCATCCAATTCAAAACTAAAATAAACCAACAATTCTACAGACATACTATGAAAGACGTGGTTATATTCAATGTTCCCTCTAAGGTTTAGTGATCCATAAGCAATCCTGGCTGGGAGTGAGCGGGTATCTCAGTGTGCCCGCCCCTCCGCACCTCTTGCAGCAGCCTGTGGCCAGGTTGGGGCGGGTGGCAAGCGGCCAGACGAGAAGGCAGCAGTGGGGGGAGCATTGGTGCCCCCTTGCTACAGCACTGGGCATCCCCCCCCCGGCTGGTGCCCAGGGGGCCATGGCCTCCTATTGCGCCCCCTCCCCAACCTCCTGTCAGTATGCCACTATGCACACAGTATTAAAAAGTTATTGCGTGGCATGATTTTTTATTGTGCGCAGCCATGCATGCATGCAGCTTAGAGGGAACACTGATTATATTACGAAGTGATTCACAGTAAAGGAGTTAATTGATTTCTAAATGCCAATATTCAAATCTACTCTTCAATCATAAAGTACAGTTTATAAATCATAATCCTATACAAGTGCAGATATACAAAAAGCACCACTGAATCCAGTATGCTGAGTATTATGGTACATTTAAAAGACAGTGTATGGAATGTCAAAAGCTGTGAAAAAGTGTAATTTATCATTGCTGACAGATATTATTTGGTCTGTTAAGCATTCTGGAACTATTACTGATAAGAAAAAATAGCAAGCCTAACAATTCAGCAACATACCTTTATAAAGAGGATATTCTTCTAGGCATAGAAACATCTCACAGAATAATAAAAAGAAAACAATTTCTCAGAGAGAACATTTATTATTCATTTCCTGAATTGCTGCCAAGGCATAGCAAGGAAGGAAATCAGAAGCTGCCTTGAGTAAGTCCAAAAGTGATTTGTCCCTGCTACTATTGACTAACTGGAGTTTTGCATTTGTTTTACTTCTAGAGGATCTAGTCATTGTGTTGCATCAGGTGGCTACTATCATATCCTCTGGGAGAACGTGATGTTCCTTTTTGCTTGCAATACAGAATAGAGAAAATAGGTTTTGGCAGCGTTTGTTTTTTTTTTGTTTGTACCAAAAGCACAAAAGATAAAAGGTTACACGCTATAAGTTAAGTATAGCGTATTCCAGCTTCTTCTTTCTTTTATAAATTGAGCTAAGGCTGTGAATGTACCTGCCAATTGTAACTCAAAATTTGATTTGTATATTAATGTCACAGTCAAATTCACTTAACAGCACAAGGCCACGTGTCACGCCATTGTGCTATCCAAATTTTCACTGGTGTATCCATGATCAGTTTGGCCCTTTGCATTCAGGTGGCTACAGTATGATACACTTCACCCAAGTACTTACCATTGTCTTGGAGAGCATAAGTTGAGGTCGCTACTCTTACATTTTGTTTCACTTTTGTGTTTTTCTTAGAAGAATGGCTCTCCTCTTGGTTCTGTGTTTTCTTTTCTTTTCTTTTTGGAGGCTGAGGTGATGACACCATCTCTCCTGTGTCGCTGGATCCAACAGTAGATTTAGATTGTCGATCATTCCCCTAAGAATAAGGTTCATAGTTTTCTTAGGTAAATACAGGGCAATTTTTCTTAAGTTTCACAGTAAACTGCCTAAGTTTCAGTATTAACAGGCATCAAAGCACAGAAGCAGGTATATTAAGTTACTACCAGGATTTTTAGATGGCATTTTAAATAAAGCAATCTTGCCATCTAGTTATCAATGGCTCAGAAAAATAGATATTATTTTTGTTTAATGAAGACAGAGAGTATAGTCATAGTTCAGTCCTTTTGTTTTAATGACTACAATTTCTCAAATTCACATTAGAGAGCCCTGAACCAACAAGCAATAGCAATACAGAGTATAGATTCCAGGCTGAAACCAGTGGAACTTCACTAACCTATGCCAGCTGAAAATGTTGCCCTAGATGATAAATATGATAAGTTTATATTCCTATCTGTTTACATGATTTTAAATTCCCACCATGCATAGTTAAATTGGGGGGGTGGGGGCAGGCGGGAGTTGAAACTTGCTTGTATTACTTCTTCCAATAAGGTAAAACAGCATAAGAGATTAATTCTTTTTTTTGCACATACCAGTACTGGATGTCATCTTCTTGCTTCTATTTTTCAGACTTGTGATAGTTAAATAGGACTTATGAAAAGCAGATGCTAGAATTTTAGAAATTTATATGAATAAAAAAAGGAAATTTTATTTTATATTGATCTTTTCATCTTTTATTGAATTCAAACTGAATGAGGTAGTGATACATAGTAGTGATGATGCCATTGACAATGACAGTGATGAGGATGATAATAATAATGGAGGCAGCTAGTATATTTTGGCTGTCAGAAGTGGTATGGGGAAAATAAGAGTACTAGGTTTATATTTTTAGACTGTGGAATTAATTATTACTGTTCTGTAACTTTATGCCTGTCTAGAGTCAGGGCAGAGCAAACAAAATACAGCTATAGTGATATGGTATGACTTTATACCCATATTGCACTCACTCAGCACTGGCTGAAATAAAAGCAACTAACCAATGAGAAATACAATTAAGATCAAGGTCAGGGAAGTAGGTACTCAGTCTAAAATAGGGAAAAAATAATTCGGAGGTTATTTAGATTAGTTAGATGTCAGCGAACCAGCAGGGTCTGAGAAGAGTCACCCAAGAGTATTCAAGGTATTGGCTGAAGTTATTGCAGAGCCATCAGCTATTTATCTGAAAACTCCCAGGAGGTCAGATGAAACCCCTTAAGTTTGATGAAAAACAGGAAATGGAACACCCAATGAATTAGACTAATCAGTCTAATTCTGGTACATGGACCATATCATCAAATAATTGATTTATAAGTACCTTGGGCCCAATCCTATTACTGCTTCAACCTATAATTGTTGCTTGCCTCAACATTAGGTGCCTCACTTAACAAGGCCTAATCTGGCGACTCCTCCAATGTGCTCAAGTCCCCTGGAAGAGGTTATACTTATCACATAATTAACATACTTATTTCACCATAAATAGTAACCCTGCCAGAAGTTCAGGCAAGTAATAGTATGACAAAGTGAGAAAACAGCCATAAAATGTTTATGGTGTAAATGTCTATATAGAGTGCAAAATGGTAGGGAACTGGACTCATCTGTAATTATTTTCCAGAACACTGGGAACATGGGACAGGCAATGCTTTTAGAGACTGATACAAAGTCCATTTAAGTCTGTGGGAAGACTCCCACTTTCTGTCTCCAGTGGGCATTGAATCAAGTACATATCAAGTGTCCAAACATGCAAGGATTATTCAACAGGCTTCAAAGAAACATCTCAAAATGAGCATCTGGTCTTTGTTTGTGTTTCAGAAGTGTTCTGCAAGGTGTTGTACAGAATCAAGAAATTATTCCAGCAACAGTATTTTCTTCAATTACTTTTTGTGTAACTAGTCCTGTAAATAGCTTTATATTCTTCAGACAGTAATAAACATACCACCAGGTGGCTGTGGGCTTTCTTTCCTCAGGTTTAACTGAAACTCAAAGGACAATGATTTTCCATCTCTTGAAATTAAGAACCTTATTATGACATATGATACTCACACTCCCTTTAGATTTTCGGGATCCTGCAATAGGAGGCAGTGAAGAGGCTTTGGATCTGTAGAAAAAAAGATATCTTAGGACTCTGAATAGTATCTGTGTCATAGATACTAAATGTGCATATATGTTTTCAGATATAAAACAATGGTCTGTTGTCTTAAATTACGGAAACACCATTTATTAATTTTTCTACTGCATTGTTTTACTAAGAAATGTCACCAACATAAAAGTTTAATCATTTGCTGATATAAATTACATTTCCATGCTTCATATACTGAAAAAACTTGAGGATAGTATCCTTTACTTAATAGGCAGAAGAGCCTCACAGCTGGTATAATCTGCACATTCCCACTACTTCCAAAAGAGCTTTTCATCTTTCCATTATTTTTTGCAAACACTTTTCACTTTGAGTTACATGCACTCTACAAATCATCTGCTAAATCAATATGTATTGCATGCTAGCTAATTTGTAAAACTATAGGACAAGTTCTGATCTAACATTGGTTCCTAACTTACATGATTCCATTGGTTTTAAAGGAACTATTCCCAATTTATGCTAGAGAAAAAATGTAAGATGATTTGGGGACAACATTTTTTTTTCAAAAAATGTAAGGGACCACTCCAACTTTTAGATCCTTATGCTGTATGCCATTATGAGTTAATCCTGCCCATACCTACTACCACTATAGAATTTACTACCGTGCACTATCCATTTGAAATCAATGGGATGACTTATAGTAAGTGATAAGTAACATGCCCAGTAGTGTTTGTAACATTGCAGAGGCATTGCCTAGCTCCTGTTGAACACATAGGCTCAGCTCCCTTTCCTCTCTGCACAGGTAATCAAGGGAAGACATTGGATGCCACTAAGGAAGTTCTTGCTTCACACCAAGGTCAGAGGCTGGTTTACAACACCTTTTTAAAAGAGCATATGCTCAAACAAGATATAAAAATAAAGTGGACATTAAATGGTTGTAAATTAGCGTAGCTCCACAGAAGTTCATAAAGGTATGCAAAAAAAGTGGGATCCTGATGGGGGAAGGCCAGGCTAAAGGAGCAAAAAATCCTTCCCCTAGTATTTTTTTTTTTTTTTTGTGGTAGACAATCTTCAGTTTCAATGGCATGCTTATGGGAAAAAATCTGTCCATTGTTCTCACCTTTCTTTCTCTCTGTTAATATTATTTTTCTCCTTTTCTTTCTGATTGATTTTGACCATTAGGTTTCTTCAAAATTATAAATACCAGTAATAGTCTGAATCCATGCTCCATTGTGTGTGCCTGGAAGTAGGGTTTTGTACTTTATTGGCCATGGTTTGTAAGCACAATGATGCAAACCCAAACACAATTTATGTACACAATGTGAGCTTACCCTTGCGGTCTTCTGATGGTAGACTTGCTAAAGAGTAGATCACCATAAGGCAACTTCTTAAACTTGTCTCTGCCCACTGCAATGTAAAATTGCCCATTCTCCAAATCTGACCCACTCTGAACCAGTTTTCCATCTAAAGTATAAAGCCTGAAAAATATTAGTATTAAAAGCATGAATATATTTATTATTCTAATATCCAATTAGATTTGCTAACCACATGAAAAAGCCAGTATAACCTATACCCTTAAAGAAATAATGATTTTATCTATTCTGGCCAGAGTTTTACCAGATTTTAAAATGCAAAGCTAGAGAGGCTGTCACACAACTACCAGTTTGGCACAAATCAAAAAACAAAACAAAAAACAAAAAAAAAAACAAACCACCACCAGGGAAGAATGTCAGAAAAAGTTCAATTCCTTGAAAACACGGAAATCTAATTTGGAATTGATCCATTGCATTCTGGGATTTCTTTTTCCTTATCCTCACATCTGGCTGGGACTTCCCTCCCATTTAGCCATATGGGAAGAAAAAACCCATCAAAGTCCTCAAATTTAGAATTTATAGTCAATTCATTTCATAGGTGAAAATAATTAATAATATGAGCATAGCACACTTACTGATACAAAATACTTTGGATTACTGCTGTAATTTTGCCAAATCATTTCTAAGTTATAGTAAAGTGTAGCATGTATAGAGCAAGTAAATACCAAAATGGATATGTGTGTCACACTAGAGAGATCTCTAAGTTAATAGTCGCTGCAGATAAAGTAACAAGTTACTGCACTAATATTTACTGAAGCTGAAGGAAGAATATTCTCTTGCTTGGTGATTTTTATTTCTCTTTGTTCCAGCCACCTCATTTCTAAGACTATGATCTTATAAAGAAAGATCATAATTAAAGTGTGTGGTGTGGGGAAGGAGGAAATCATTCTATCCTGTGCAACGTATTCCAGAACTCAAAAGCAGAAGTATGTCTGCATAGTTAAATTTAACATTAAAATTTGTGTATTTGATAAACCTTCTAGAGGTACCTTAAATATGCATGTTATTCATAAACTCAACAAACAGGTGATGATACAGAAGCAAATATTAAATTTAACATCCCAGTAAGCTTTTTCCAAATTATAAGAGCATGAAGAGAGATCTTCACAAAGCTGTAATGTTCTGTATTTTATGAGAGACAAAATGTTTCTTTTTCAGACAATTCTCAGCATTTTACATTAATTTTCTATAAATCAGTATGAATGAAGAAAAATCATTTGATGACTGCATTTTCTGTGTTTCTGAGGTCAGGTACCCACTTTAACCTTGCACGAAATCAGACAAACACACAACTTGTATAAACTACACTCCTATCACATTTTTGTAATCCATTATGCTCCTCTGCTTCCTGAGATTTGGAAGTTCCTCAAAATTCTAGGTATAGAAGATTGTGAGTTAACATAACCAGATTATTTGCTCTTAGTTTTTTATATTTTATATTAGACACACACACACACTCATAGCTTTCCAAAATATTAATCACTTTGCTGCTACCTTGCACATCCAGTAAGTCAGCTTAATGGTTCTTCCTCTATTATCACGTGTACTGAGCAGGGCATTTTTTAGTCCAAACATTTCACAGAAATGTCAGCAAAAAACTTGACTGCCACTCATAAGCTATGAGTACCAGCTGAAGGCCATTAATGCTTGAGCAGGCTCACAAAGACATGGGTGTCTAAAATCAATAAGGAACCCATTTCTGAATTTATTTCATCATGCTTTGCTTGACCACACACTGCTTGAAGAAGCCTGAATAACTGAGGCAAATCAATCTAGCTTAGGAGATGAATTCTGCCATAGGTGATATGTATGTGAATTTTACTTCATGTGTTTTTGTGCTTTAAACGTCATGTTTGTTGTTTCATTTAATGCTTTCTTCCTAATGAAACACCCAAAAGATTTATCATGAAATATTCAGTTGCCTCCAGCTATGTTCTTCTCAATAAGAATAATAATGGAAGTAACAGAGTTAAACATAATCAGGTATTTAAAAGTAAAAACAATGACAAATAGGCATTGCACAATAAAACGTTGTGTGTGCATGCATGCATGCATGTGTACATGTGTACATACACACACAGAGTTTTATCATTAAATGCCTGTTTGTCATTGTTTTTACTTTAAATACCTGGTAATGTTTCACTTCAATATAATATCTATATTACAGACCTGACAAGCTGCACATAGGTTGTGTACCATTTATGCCTCTGCAGCCTTCAAGCCACCCACTCAGTCACATCTACCCACAGCTCACCATGATTTTCATGAACCCCCCTGCCATCTTTTCCTTGGGCCACAGGGAGATGTTCTGCTCTACCTGCCCTCCCATGCCACAGCCAGAAAAAGGAAGACAGGATCAGAGGAAGCAGAAGCTGGCAGACTGTGGCAGTGATGCAAGGTGTGGGGGCAAAGCCTCAGAACATTGGTGATGCATAAGGGGGGCAGATGGGTGCCCGTGCATCCCCTGAAATAGGCCATGCACCCCCTGGAAGCTCCAGCTGTGAAACTGGAAGTGCCACCAGAAGTGCACTTCTGGTTTTGCCACTGGCTCAGTGATGGGCCACTGGGGGACCCCTGCCCCCAGTCAGCAATGGGCTCCTGGGGGACTCCCCCACCCCCAGTCAATGATCAGCCGCTAGGGAAACCCACCCCACCACCCATTGGCAATCTGGTGCCCCCCCCGCCAGGCTCAGGAGGCACCAGTCACCCATGGCCCAGAATCCCCATCTGCAGCCTTGTCCACACACCTGCCTGCTTCACCTGCAATTCTCTCATCTCCCATCCCTTTGCCTACACAATTTCTATGTCATCAACCCAAGGCATACCTCCTAACCACCATCTAACCTCAAACTTCCGGGCCTCCAATACTCATGTGCAACATATCTATCAGGGACCTGGCACCCGTTATTTCCTGACACTTTATTTCCCGTCTTCCCTCTTATCCCATATTTCCTGCAACTGTTCCCATACCAGTGGTACTTGGTGGAAAGAATCAGTGGCATAAAAAATGTCACCAATGAAGCTTTAAAAATGTTGGCAGCTAGGCTGTTAATGATGTGGAAAACGAAAACACCGAGCATGCACTGTGTTTCTCGTAATTCTCTCACTCCTTGTATAATGAGAAGTTATATCTTCCCAGCATCAGTGAGCTCACAGGACCTTCCACCTAATGATAACACAGTTACCATAATCCATAGCAATTAATCTGTGACTTATTAAAGAACAACAATCACTTTACTAGCTTATTTAATATATATTCCTACCATTTTAAGGAGCAGGATATGAAAACTAGGTTAATAGGAAACCAGAGGAGGGGAACACTGACTGATTCAAATATGCTGTGCACATTTTTTTTATCATATCTAAAAAAAGAGAATGACTAACATAAAACACTGCTGGAAATTCTTCAACTACAGTCTTAGTCGCAGTTTATACCCTACCAGAGGCATAACTTCCCAGCCCTACAATCTAGACAGTCACTAGGCAAGGTGCAGAGACAGTGGCCAAATGTCCTCTGCTATGGGGGGAGATGTCAAAATGGGTGTTAAACACTGATTTTCATGGGCAAAAACCCTGCTCTGACAACTCCACCTCCTGTAGTACCCTGTTTCTATCAGCTGGTGCCCTCACACTTTGTGCCATCACCCAGGCACTGCTAACCCCATCACTGCTGCTCAGCCCTCCCCACTGCCAGAGCTGCTGCCTGGATGGTGCAGGGTGCAATGGGGAGACAGGGGACAGAAGGGTGAGGCACCCCACACCCTGGGCAGCACTCAGGGATCATGCCTTCTCACCCACCTATCATTATACTACTATATCTACTACATCTACTAATTTAGTTAGTAGGTACAGTACCTACTAATAGATAACCTACTTATTTGTTTCCTTGTTAAAGCAAAGAATTGTATCCAGACATGAGAGGGAAGCTCTCATGGTTTAGATGGAAATAAAGAGTAATATTCTCACCAGATGTCACTACACTGAAGTGACTGGATTTACATCCATTTATACCAGCTGAAAATCTGACCCAGAAAGCAGTCATATATATTTATAGGTGCACATATGCTTATTTAGTTGTATATTTAATCTTAGGTGTTCCAAGAATTTTGTGAGCAAAACTTTGGGTTTGACAATGACATCAGAAACACAGGCCTGGAGATAAAGGGACTGGACAGGTGCTACCTGGAAAAGGGTCAAATTGTTTCATTTGGACAATGCCAAAATGTTTTACCTTGACTTTTTGTGTTAATTCATTTCAGTTTGAATCTGCCTGACATTCATTCCTAATTTTAGTCATGTGTTATGGTTACAGATAGTGTCAAGCTAATGAATAAAATGCATGACATTTAATAGGAGATAAAAGTTTAAACAAAATTAATGGAAACATTTAAAATAAAATATTTTGATGGTCCTGAATTTACATTTTTTAGAATTTTCATTTTGCGGGAAAGTTCAAAATGTTGCCATTTTGTTCTAGTTAAGAACATTTTGTTTCCTTGCTTTAGAAATGCCAGAATTTAAATTTCCCATAGGAAAAAAACCCTTCAGATAACAATCACCTCTGTTTACAGAGGCATAAACGTATGTCAATGCCTAAAGTTTGTATTACAAGCTTACAGCTTCCCCATACCTGTGCACAGCTCCACTTCTGAGAGTTATTTTTTCTGTAACCATCTCAAGAACATGTTCCCACTGAGTCAGTGTTTTCCTTGGGATGAAGAGACGTACTGCTGGATTTATGATGTCTCCGTTAGCAATCAGACTGGAAAAATAAAGGAAAGTTAAATATATTAGAGCTGTGCTTAAATTTAAAAAAATAGAACAATAGAAACAGTAAAAATATGTTGATCCCCTACAGAAAAAGCCAACTTACAAAATAGTACATGGCTCCTGTAGAGGTTTACGAAACCGTGCAGACACATTGATTCTACTGTGCGTAACTGGCTTCACCTGGAAGAGAAAAGATATACAAAGATTTCTTTTTCCTTCATATTAAGATCAGATTTTAAAAATTGTTTTATTCTACTTATTTATTTGGCCAACTCCAATCTTTCCAAAAGTAGATTAAACAAGCTTTAAGCTACTGCCATCTGGCAATCAGTACTTCACTGGCCCAACTATACTGGCTGTGGATGTTTTGAAGGAATTGTCAGGATATAATGTTTGGGACCTAGACCTCTAGCAGGACCTTATTTTTTCTTCCACCCTTCCTCAAGTGTGCATTATGTCACTAAAATATACTCCTGACACAGGGTCTAAACTGAACTTCAGCACTCTGTAGTTTCCACTACTGATTTTTCAGTGATGACTGCTGAGTCACACAAGGCCCAGGGTCCCAAATCGAAGCTCCAAATTCATAAAGCTATTTTCTTGTAATTCATATCTATTGTTTTGCAAAGTCAACCTTGAAGTTTCCATTTGGTAAAACACCTAAATACCTCCAGGCCCTGATAACTAATATTTTGCTCTTACACAGATCTTTACATTCAAAATTGTCAACACATTTTACAAAGCAGGAAAAGTACAAGGCTTATTTATGGATGGGAAAAATAGCTTGAGTAAAGCAATTTACTCAAGAATGGCATGTTGGCAACAGGCAGAAATAGAATGCAACTACCCAAGTTCCAGTTCTCTGTGCTAACAACCACACAGGCTGCCTCATACATACATACTGTTTTCAGAGAGCCTTGACATTAATTTTGAAAATAAAATTATCCAATGTTATCTACACAGGACTTGCTACTGCAATCATAACACTCTTTCACACTGCCCCAAACACACCTAGAAGAAGATTTTAATTCGTCCATAATTCACAAATCATTCAGTCAAATTCACTGCTTAAATCCCAAATAAATATCTAGAAATAAAGGAAAATATGTTGACATTGGCATTAAGCCAGCAAAGGGTAAAAAAGTTAAAGTAGTACACAAATAGAAACATACTTTAAAGTAAATTAATAAATTTAGTAAGCTTATACATCTAATAGAGTGAGAATCATAGAGAAGTAGGTCTAGGAGGGACTTCAAGAGGTCATTTAGTCCAACCCCCTGCCCAACTCAGGATCATCCCTATCCAAACCATCCCATACAAATCCATTATCTAACCTATAGTAAAACTATAGTTAACCCTGACACAACCCAAGACATAAATACCCTAACCTGCCACAGGTAAAGCAGGGGCACCATGGCAGCCAATGTCCTGCTTCTGTAAAAGGGTGTTAGTACATGATCAAGAGATCCCAGGTAGAGGATTATTTCCCCCATTATAGTGGAAGGTAAACATCCCCATAGTCCATACCAATCTAACCATGGGGTAAAAATTCCTTCCTGACCCCAAATATGGCGATTGGTCTGACCCCAAGCAGAGGGAGCAACACGCTTTAAGCCAAGAATCTCTGGCTTTAAGACCCAGGGGGAGCATTAGCACACCCTAGTCAATATCCCCAGCTGTAATCAGTATCCAATGCCTCTGAGAAAGGTTTTAAAAAAAAATCTCTAGTGTGAAAAAAAATACTCTGATATGCTGGACTCTTTCAATCTATATCAGACTTCAATAATGGCTAACGTTATGTCAGTTTAATAAATATTCCCCATTTTAATCTGTGAGACAACACGGACTCTGAAATACTACCTGTCTCTGGAATACTAGTCACTAAGGGCATGTCTACACAATAACAGAAAAGTGCCCACAGTAAGAGTGTCAACATTTACCATTAGCAGTATTTCAAAGTGAGGTATATTATATGGAGGCAAAAATATATGTAAGATGGTGCTTTGGGCTGGCATTACAGTAACTGAGCACCAAAAGTCAGAGGGATATAAATACACATACACACACATATATCTATAGGTATAGATATATAGATTTAATGTTAATGCCTTTGATGTAATAGATATATAATATACATATGTGAAATTAAATAAATAATAATATATCTAACCATTTAAAATAAAACACTTAAAAGATAAACACTTAAATCAGAACCTGTGGCCCTATTTTAGTCACTTACATCATAAAAAGGGTTATATTGCATGCTGGAATGAATTAATATGCCATGTATTAAATATTCATGTATATTGTAATCACAGTAGATTCATGACAGGCCTTGTACAGCCTATAATCTATTTTATTAAGCTTTATAAATGAAACTAAATAGAGATGTGTTATAGTCTGGGATGCCTCCTAGTATTCTCTAAGGGGCAGAACTTGATAATGCTTCTGAAAGTAGAACTTGCTACTGTGAGACGGTCCAATTAAATCAATCAAATTGGTCATGGTTGTGAGTAATAACTGTGCACTGTCTAAGCCATAGGAAAAGTAGGTCACACTGTCCAAGGCAGGCAGGATGCTATGGCTCCAGTGAAGAAACCCAAAGCACTGTGGCACTGTCGGGATTTGCCAAATCACACCACTCGGGTCGTACAGCTCTGCAGTGGGCTACATAGAATGGCTGAGGAAGTTACTGAAGCCTTGGCTCCACAAAGTGCTTGCAGCATAAACTAAGAGATAGACCCCTGGAACTTCTCAGGATTACCACTTCACTTCTGCTCATGGGTAGAGGCAAAGATTTTCTTCTTAGGATCTGTTTTGTAGCCCACCCAATCTGTGCATAAACCAAGTGTATTTGGTTTATCTACACCCCACCGAAGTCAGTGGGAGCGTTTCCATTAAGACCAAAGGGATCTGAATCAGGCCCAGGGACTTAAGAAAATTCTTGCTTTCAGAAGAGTTTCTATTTGTTGCCTGGACGTGGAAACAGAATAACAGGTTACTATGATGCATTTTATAACTGTTAGTTATAGATATAACCATAGTTATAACTGTGGGGGCATGTGCACAAGACGCTTACTATGGACTTGCCCAATTAGCTCTGCGGTAAAACATCTCTGTCTACACATGCAGAGATATTAGGCCAAAGTAAAGTAATTAACTTTGCCATAGGCTAGTACTGCCCGATACAAGTATTGTCCTGCTGTGGAGTTACTCACTGTGCCATAATACACATGTAGATGGGGACAGGACTGCATTACCCCAGCTTCTGCATCACCCTAGCTCAATGTGCTGCAGTTCCGGGAACACATGTAAACTGTGCTGGAGTTTACTGTGTCACAATAATTTCACCGTGTAGATAGACCCAGTTTTGGAGAAAAGATCTCTTGTGGAGCTCACCAGGTTATGTAAGAGCCCACTACTCATTTCTGGTGTCAGATACGTTAAGTTCCATCTTTACAGTGCTACAAGCATATCGGGTATCGGGTCATAGGAGGCTTTGGGGATGAACTCTTCTATCTCTCCAGGATACAAAAGAGATCCCAAATAAGAACACTTTGAAGACACTTTGTCAGTGTCAAAGGATCATTTGATAGTATAAACAATACAGTAAAGAGCTCCAGAGCCTGGAAGCAAGAGGGGAACATTTTGAAACATGTGATGCAACTGGCTGTGGTAACATCAGTTATATAGTCATAGTCACCAGTCTAAACAGACAAATCTACATCCTGGGCTGCCTCAGAAGTATAATTAAATGGAGCCAAAGGGGTAGAGTTGCCTTTGCCCAACTACTCACTGATGTTGGCACTGTTAGGAGAGACTGAAACAGAAAAAGAAAGTGCCTTGTCCATGGTCATCCACATCAATGACAGAACTAAGGATAGAATCCAGAGCCCCCAGTCCCACTGCCACGCTAGCCCTGTCAGCAGCAGATTCTCCCATGTACGTCTTTTGGCTTTATATTACAAAATCATTTCCTTTCAGAATTAGCTGCCCAGTGTACAAGTGAATATATGGAAGTATAATAAAACCTTTTTCTTTCTTGTTTTCACTAAAGGGATCAGAGATGCTCTGTTCACCAGGGCGCCTCTTGGGGTAACAAGGAACAATGGTCACAAACTGACAGAGAGCAGATTTAGGCTCGATATCAGGAAAATCTTCCTCACAGTAAGGGTGGCCAAAATTTGGAATGGGCTTCCAGAGGAGGTGGTGCTCTCCCCTATCTTGGGAGGCTTTTTAAGAGAAGGCTGGATAGGCATCTGGCTGGGGTCAACTGACTCCAGCACACTTTCCTGCCTAGGCAGGGAGTCAGACTCAATGATCTGTTGAGGTCCCTTCTGACCCTAGCATCTATGAATCTATGAAATCCACCCTAGGTTCCTTTTGACCTTCATAAAGAAGTCCAAAAACTTAACATAGTGGTAATTGACCAGGATGTGGCTAGAGATGCCTTCTTCCTGCAGCCTTTCCTGATCCAACCCCACACACTTCTGGAGGCACACCTGGCAGGTGGAACTATTATATGGCCCTCCATTTCTGAGAAAAGACTGTGGGATCAAACCCGGAAGGGCTGTGGCAAGAGTGCATGCTCCAGTGGAAACCCTTTGCACTGCCTGGCCACAGGGCTGCTCTCGCTGCTAAGGCATGGATTCTGTGGTGGTGGGAAGTGATTTTGGCACCCTACTTAACTTGGCACATGGGATTGGTGCCCCACTCACCCACTCCTAGGTTTGCTACTGACTAGTAATATAAAACAAACCAGCAGCACTTTATTCCCTAAAATAAGTATGTTTAACCATCTCTTTAAACACTGCTCTCTTTCAACAGACAATTTAAAAGGCCTTACACTGTATTTATGAAACTTTGTTTCTTCTAGATTTTTGGTTATTCTCTACTTTCCTTATTTCCAAACATAAATCACTGTGTGCACAACCATTTTCCAATTTTGTGAGCCACCTTTCCCTAAGGTTACAAACCCAACTACAAAGCTGGACAATTCCTTGTCCATTAACAAGAGTTGGGGGCTCACCTTGCCTGCATCAAGCTTAAAGATTTATTATTACCATTAGCAATAATCAAGTTATCACATTTATTACAGTAGTGCCTACAGGCTACCATGAATGGGGCTTCATTCTGCCAGGCACTGTAAAAAAGCCTGTAAGTTTAAAAAATAACACTTGAACATGAATGCTGTTTACATGATGACATATTAGCTAAGCACAGTGTATTCAGATTTTAGAATTCAGATTTCAGAATTCAAATTGTAGGAAATATCAAACTGGGGGGTGTATCTGCTTCCAGGAAGTGGTTTCTGCCACACATGATCTTGTGCTCTCTCTCCATTAGGTAACAACTACATCCCTGAAACTAGGGTTTTTGGTAGTGTCTTTTATGAAGCCAACTGTATAGTTGGAAGAGGTGAAACAAAGCTCTCAGCCACAAAGTGTCCTTGCTCAAATCTAATGGCTATTTACTTTATCACTTTTAGGATTTACTCCTGCAATAGATAGGCAGTCAGAACTTCTGGATACCTCAGTAAAAGTTTCTTCAGGCAAGCACCAGAGTTTGGTTCATAAGTGTCCAAAACATATACTGCAAACTTCAAATACCCTATCAAAACCACATTCTTCAATATAATTTGCAGCACCCGGATTTCAGTGATCCCACATTTCATTGGACAGCTAGTTAAAGAAGTGCTCTGTAATCATACAGAAGAAGCCATTCAGGATATTCCCAGGTGAGTCCAATTAATTAGTTGTTTCTGTAAGCTGATGAAACCATTAATTTTGATCCAAGCTCGCAGAAGGCCACCATGTTATTGTATGCAATTCAAGCTCCAGGCCCCTGAGGAAATAAGCAGCCTGACAGATGTTAAGGGCTCATTTATTATTCACGGGATTGTATTTCTGCCAATGACAGACACCACGGCATCAGCCTGCAAGTCTGTCTTTTAGGTTAGTCTAAACAAAGAGCTATCCATATTTCTGGCAACCCTCCTTGCTCTATCTAGAAAACAAGATAGCACTACTCTTAAATGAGCAAATTCTTAAGGAGTCCAAGACCAGGCCAGCTTGGGCAAAAGCATTATAGTTTTCTTTTTTATTCCTCAACAATAACAAAATAAAAGCCCACACTGATTTTGCTCTGTTTATTAAAATTAGATGCATCTCCTATTAAAGGCAAAAGGCAAAACAATGTTACCTTTGCTAGTTAAGCCCACAGAAATCAGAAAGTGGAAAATATTAAGGTTTGCAGAACACAGTTAGATCTCACTCAAACCCCATGCAAAGATTTAAATGTGGTAGGTATAGCAGGAGATTCAGTAATGGGCAGTGCTGCACACTGTGGTTCAGGTGGAGAAGCAGATCCAAGGAAGCATTTGGATGTTCCAAGTTACATGCCCCAAAGCCTGACTTTCAGGTAACCTTCACTAAGGTGCTGAAGCTCCTTATACAGCAAAGGGGGCAAATTAAGCAATTCCAGAGAGCAAACCAATCACCCTGTGAGCACAGAGCTGCCTAAAACTAACCAATAGGAAATGCTATGCCCTGGGGCTGTCCAATTTCTAAATGGCTTGGCGCCAAGCACCCCACATGCCACACCAGTAGAGGTTGCAAACCCATGGGCTACATCAGGGTGATGCAGCCCCCATGCCATACAGAAGCCCCTGCTACACCACACTGGCACCTCCCCCACCCCACCACCATTGCACTATGTGCCTCCAGGCTTACCTTCAGCTCCCCCATGTGGACTGGGACTACACTGGCCTGCTCCCTGGGATGGGGTAATTCTGAGCCTGCATTGCAGGACTGCAAACTTCTAGAGAACTTCCAGTTCAAGCAGGAAGGCACCTAGCAAATATAGTCATCATCTGAGCAGGGATGGTTAGGACCGTAATTTTGGACTTATGTGCCTGAAGCCCACCTAGGTCCTGTTTGCTGCACCTAAGCCCTTCTTTGAAACTGGTCCTCAGTCTAATAGGTATTGCATAGGATGGGAAACAGAAAGAGCTGGTCTTTGGCATACCCCACCATACAATGGGAACAGACTTCTGCATTATCTCTTTGGGTTCTCTTCTCCCCCAGTAAAAATTTGTTTTGTGTTGGCAAATGTGGAAAGGGAAGCACCTCTGCCCTCTTTGGGCATAACTGCAATTATGCCTGACCCTGGTTGAAAGGGGAAAGGGAAGAGAAAATTGCACCCAAACCTACAATGTGCACATGCTCAAGAAAGAGGCAAAATCTGGTCCCGCATACATCACATAGGCGTAGGAGAAAAAAGGAAATTTAAACAACAGAAGTAAACCCTCCCTGAACTGCAACTGAGTTGTGCAAAACACTAGTGTTTTAAAATCACCTCCAAGCTAGACATACAAACAGCTTCTCTACAGCACTCCCATACCCAATGCACAATATGTAGCACAAGAGATCCTTAGCACTTACAGACTATGCTCAGGAGTGCTGCTCTGAAGAACTGCAATATATACATATACTAAACCCAGACACATATAAAATGTAGCTGCCTTATAATGGAGTGTGTCAATAGACACCCAAGACAGGGCTTGGTGACATACAGGCAGCACTTAAGCCAGTTAAGTGGTGGCCATTTCAGCCTTTAATGCAAACAGTGTAGATGACATGCTTCATTATAGTGCAATCCAGAGGCAATGCAGACTTGCTCCCAGGGCGTGTCAACCCTGAAGTTTGCTGCAGTCTGCTGAGATACCGAAGCTAGCTTTAAAACAAGCTAGTATTCAAATACTGGAAGCAAAAGCCTGGACCTTAGTGTAGATTTAATTATCCCAAAAAGCACATATAAAGCTAGCTTGGGGTTTGTTTCACTACACTCCCATCTGCAGTATGGAAATACACCTAAGGCCTCACAGCCCCATGAGAAGGATTGGGCTATACAGACCTTCTGTTACACTGTTTTCTATGACCAGAGTCTTAAGAGTTACCATTTTATATTAATTTAACCAACTTTTGTCTAGCCAAAGCTATGCCAGGCATAGATCTGAAGAGGTGTGTTTTCTAGGTGAACACCACACTTTAGATACACATAGATATTCATGAATAAGAAGCCAGGAACTCAGGTGATGTACTTCAGTGTAGGAAAAAAGTCAATGGAGCTATGCCAAATTGCACCAGCTGAAGGTCTGATTCTATGTTTAATTAAAAAGTACTTTAACATGCTTCATATTCCCCATGTCGGAGCTACCATGACGACACACTGTCTGGAGTTGTTTGACCCCCTTGAGCTATGAAGTTACATATTAATCCAAGTCAGGTCTGTGGTGAATATTTCTGCTTATTTTGAAATACCAAAAGAGCCTATGCCTTTTATATTCTTTCAGTTTCATTAGCCAAATTCTCAGTAGCTGTAAATCAGTATAGTTCTATTAACTTCAATGAAAGTACTCTGATTTACACCTGCTGAAAATCTGACATTGGTATACTAATTTTTTCTCAACTGTGCATCTTAAATGGGCTGTTGCAAGGCAGTTTCCACCTGTCCCCTGACAAAAAGCTGCCTAGAGAAGAATCCCTGTTTCATGGTAGAGTCCTATCTTGTGCTGCTACGTGGCACATAGCAGGACTGCTGAATATTTAGGACACAGTCCAAATGTTCTATATCCCATTTAAATTGCAAAAGGATTTTAGATACGTCAGATACATTCAATTATTCAAATTGAAATGTATCACACAATAGGGACTAGCTCCAGTAGGGTGTCTCAAATGCCCACAAGCTCCATGAATTTTATTCACAACAATATTATTTCCATTCACAAAAACATTATTTCCAATAGGCCCATTTATCCTAATAATAAATGCATTCAGAAGAAACAATGCCACCTACTAACTCTGTAAAATGACTACCTTGCATTTTTCAGAGGACTCCCATCCAGTCACTAATCCAAACTCAGCTTACCTTCTGAGATCTCTTTTTAGACCACAGTAATCATAGCCTCAAACATTTGCAGAAAATTGACCATGGATCCTCCCAAGTCTAGATCTGGCAGCCAACTTTTATCTTAGTTCCATTCTGAGACTTAGTTTAAGAGAACATTTAGGCTTTTAGAAGACTCCAAGAGACCCGCGTGCCTATATCTTGTTGATGTTCCGAAGGAGTTGGGGTGCCTATCTTCCCTAGGCCCCTTGAAACCTACACAGCTAGAATGTGAATTCATTTCTAAGTGGGATAAGTAAAAGTGACTGTGATTCCCTAACAGAATTCCACACATCATTTCTGATACTAGTTTAAATGTTCATAAAATTTACCCAAATGTACACAAAATACACACAACACACAGTAGTATCTAATACATGTACTTACATCTTCCACTGTTGGCTGATGGCAAAAGAAACCAAAAAAAGCATGTTTAGCAATTAAATCATTACATCAAATGAACTTACATTTCATACTCCTAGACAATATTTCCACATGAAAACCCATGTAAGTTTTGCTTGTTTAACGAAGAAGTTAACTCAAAGTAAGAAATTAAAGATATGGCTCTACCACTCAACTGGTCATGCCAATAAATGCTACATTACTCAACCCACCCCAACACTTAAACTACAAAGAGTGCAGCTACCTTAATGCAGCACTGTGGGTAGACTAGTTGGCCTCTCAGCAGAATGTATTAGCCTTGGTGCAGTACTACGCAAATGCGGCTATTCACATGTTTGTGCATGGGATTGTTGAAGGGAGTGAGACAGACCTACCCAAAGTTTAATTCTAACATTACATGTATTTTCTCAAATGCTGTAAGTGAATTTAGCATTCATGAAACCAAGACATTGGCTTAAGCAATACTTGTAACATGAAGACCACAAATGTGTAACACTGTAAATACAACATGAGCAGGAAGCCTCAACATGGAATCATCACTGAGTGTAGCTGCTGAGCTGCAGACTTCCAGTAACACAGCAAAAGTGTCTGTTACATTAACTTGGGACTCTCAGACACACTTTTACTTTTTCTTTATGAGCATGTCAAACACTAAAAAGTAAAGAAAGAAGTACCTAAAAGTATAATTTGAAGCAACAGGAGAAGCTGGCCCCAGTTGGATCAGAACTGTGCTTACTATGGATCTTGAAGCTTAAAGGGTTGTGTTGCTCTGGCCAGAATCATACAGACCAAAGTTGTAGCAAATAGCATTTCTTTTTCTTGTCTGGGATAGTTAACATACACAATGATTGTCAGTCAGCTACATTTATAGTTTTGGAATCTATTAGCCCTGGCAGACATTACAGTTATGGCACAATTAATGTGCTAACCATGCCATAATTTGCAACACACCATAGTTCAGCCAATTTCCTGCTGTATGGATGGTTTGTATAGCACCTTAAATTGAATGTATGTCATGTGTCTCCAGACCCAGGGCTATCCCCACCTATGCCGATGACCAGGTCATTGTCAGCCTTGGCCCAGGGCAGCTGGGATGGCTCCAGGTCTGTAACTGGGCCCAGGGCTATCCTAGGCTGATGCTATAATCAGCCAATTGTCAGGATGACCCTGGAACAGCCCTGGACCTAGTTTCAGACCAGGGGCTGTTCTGGGTCTAATGCTGACAATCAGCTAACTGTTAGCATGCGCAAGGGCAGCCCCAGAACCTGCTTTGGTCCTTGCAGTGGTGCAATTGGGATCTGAGGAATTTTATGCCCCATCCCAGAAAATGTCTCACATAGCAAGACACACAATTTTTGGAATGGGGCTTAACATTCCTCAGATCCTAATGGCACCATTATTATTAACATCTTCAGGAGATCTGAACGCTGTGCTTTACATCATCACTTTCCTCCCTCTCTTCCCCCTCTAAGGAGGAGGCACACCCATTATAAACATAAAACCCTAGACCAAGTCTAGCAACATATTTAAACTCCTGCCAAATTCACAGTATGCAAGATTTTGATCAACCCCATCATCCCTAAAAATTGCACAGCTGATTAAACATTATTTTCATTGACTTCAGGGATAGCCCAGCCCACTAGCAGGACTGAGAAGGAGTGAACTGCTGGGATTGTTCCATATCCGATGCATCAGGAAGAATTACCAGAACTAAAACAAAAGGTGACTTATCTGCTTGAGAAGAGTTAAAAATAGAACAAAAACACTCTTCTCAGCTTGTCTTCTCCTTCCAGCATGCATCAAACATGCAAACATTTTTGAGCTGAAGTGCCAAAGTGTGGAAGTCTGGCAGCACCTCCACAGACTGCTGTGATGATAGAATTCAGTTAATCTGTAGCCAAGACATGGCATGACTACAAACTGGTTTGCTGCCTTTTCCACTCAAAGGCAGCATCTGTGTCTAAGGGGCTAAACAGAACAACTGCAAGATTTCTCCACATACCCACATGCATGTACAAAAGCACAGTGGTAGGCAGTATAAAAACTGGTCTCTGAGCCAGATGCTCAGCTATATAAATCCATTTAGCTTCACTAAATTTAGTGGGACTATTCTCATTTGTTAGTTAAAGATGTGGCCCTCTGATTCTGTCTATTAATATGTACCTAAAAAGACTCTAAAAATCTCACTCATTACTCATGTTACGTTATGGCTAATCCTTTGAAATTTGAAAGATTTCAACACATGTTGCATACCAAACTTATCAGCTCATGTAATGGGCTGATGACTTGGCCAGCTTGTCACAATGTCCTATTTGTTAATCAGTGTGCCCAGGAAAACTGAGGACAAATATTTACATTCCCTTAGGGTAGAGCCAGGGTCAAGGGAGCAAAACCCCATTAATTCACAGCATCCTGCAGGTTCAAAGCTTGTGACATAAAAGCAAAGAATGTTCAAGGTCTGATGATCAAAAGCCCATTAAAAAGATAACAGCCACCTCCACATAAAAAAGGAAAAAGCAGTCACAGGAAACATTTATTTTTACCTCCTGTACAAGAGCTCTTTTTGAACACTTACTTTAGGTATAGAGACCTACATGTTTTGTGTCGTTCTTGTGACCTGAACCAGTAACTGAGTTCCCAATAAACCAGGTTTGTGGATGCTTTGCATCACAGGATGGTGAAAAATAATGATAAGGTTTGGCCATAATTTCTTTATCTCCAGGTCTTCAAATAGCGGCCTATTCTTAGTGTCACAGAAGTAAAGCAAAGCCAGGGGACTTTATAGCTATTCATTGCATTAAAACACATGTACCAATTCTGGGTCAGAATTACTTCACTGGGTTCTCCTGTTTCCCTGGATAGTCTGCTGTACATGGAAACTCATTTCCTCTCAACCAGTGCAGCCCACATTGGGCAAATATCAAGCCAAAACAATATGCCACAATTCAGCAAACCTTCCAGCAAGCAACCCTATAAAGTCCAAAGTATTTAAAGCTGACCTCCCTAGGTACAACAATGTCTCTTGCCTATTTCCAAGGTAAAGTCAATGCCATTCCATTGCAGCTGCCACTGTCAGTATAGGAGGATTATAGCTTACCCCCCACCCTCTCTGCCTCAGAGGATGAATCTGGCCCATAAATGTAAGTCCTGGAAGGAATAAATCTGTTACACTCAACATGTACCTTTGAAATTCTTGGGTCAGGGATTACAGACTAGGTCTGCTTTATTGGCTTCAATTAAAGGATGCTGATCTTCATCAATTTAGGCTCTGTTTTTGTGCTCCAGTGTCTTATTCAGCATCACATTCATGGGGGATACTTATACAGTAGTCTAGCTAATCCCTTGGTAAGGGAAATAACATCAGCATAGAATTCATAATCTCCTCAGATGTTGTGGGCTGTGCTACAAAACCACAGTGGTAGGCAGTATAAAAACTGATCTCTGAGCCAGATGCTCAGCTATACAAATCCATTTAGCTTCATTAGAGGGACTGTTTTCATTTATGTTAGTTAACTATGTGGCTCTCTGATACTGCCTATTAATACATAGCTAAAAAGGCACCGTCATCTCTCTCATCATTCATGTTACATATACAGTGTCCGATACGAGGAAGAGACAGAAGGAATGTAGCCATTTCTCTCAGATTCTTCTCCTTCTAGATGAATGGGCTGGCTGTAGGAACAAAGCTGATCTGATACCTCATTCTTTTCAACATAAAACATTCTTAGGCATGAGTTTTCTCCATCCCAGCCCCACTCCTCTAGCAAAACCTAAAGAAAAAACAGCAGAATTGGGTATAAAAAGATCATCCCATGGCAGGAACCTAATTGCTTTGGGAAAGCTTATTATACAGCTCTGTTCTGGATAAAAGAAATAGACCTATTCCAATCACTAGGTACCACCTTTCCACTATTTAATTACCTGTTTACAGACATAGATAACTGGACCCATCTGACAGACTTCATTCAAGCAAAGCTACAACTGAGGTTTAATTCAGTCACTGACACAGATTGGCCAATTCTCACTATTTTACCACATCACGATATTTGGTATGTTTCTTAGAGCTGCAGAAAAGAAGCCTTAAAATGAGAACCAGAAAGGCAAGTTCACAGGCACTATTTTTTAACCTCTTAAGTTTTAATCCAATGTCATTTTTGTGACCGATTCATGATTTTTGAACGTTCAAGAAAGGCATTACTGCTTAGCATAAAGTTTAGAATTTATGTAGCAATCTGGAGTTTCACCTTTCCAAAATTGCAGTTTGACCCCAAAATGGAACTGAAGTCATCTTATTTGAAAAAAAAAGAGACAGCCTTGTTATTTGCTCAAAAACGACTGATGTGTTGACTTCATATCAATCTCAATACAAAACCTATAACTTCCATGGGCCTGATTCAAAGCCCATGCAAGTGAAGGGGAATCTTTTAGTGGGCTTTGAATCAGTCCATAAGTAAACCACATGCAATTATAAAAAATTAAGATACATACACTGCCATATGCTGCTTCTGATTAGATTTCTAAAACCCATAATTCCAATTAGTGGTATGTGCATGTGGTTTAAACCCACAGACACTGCTTATGTTTTCACAGGTTGTCTGGTCAATTCCACTTGATTCCTCCTGGTACTAGTTTGATTAGCAACACTCAGAAGAGTAACTGTTTTGTATGGCTTGTTGTGCTAATTATGTTACCAAGATACTAACTACCAAACAATGCCATACAAAATTTAACTTTAAAAAGATGCTGCTCCAGAGATTCAAGACATATATCAAATGTTTTATTTGCAAGTTTCACATAATGCGAGTACAAAGTTAATTCAAAACCTCAGCGTGTGCATCCTTATATTCTGATAATTTCATCCTGTGGATTATAGCAAGGGTAGTATCAATTCCATTCTGTATATGATAAGCAAAGCATGATTTGTAATGAAGTTTAAGTGTATCCAGCATCACATAATAAGGAATGTCTTAACTTGGCTCCAGAGACAAATTTTGTAAGAAACTGAATTTTTTAAGATATGGAGAAATGAGAAACAGTTAAAGAGACTTTATCTGTCACATTTAAATGAAAATATGGATGAGCATTGTACATAAAGTGAAATTGTTTCCAGACATATGGAAGTATTATGTGCATGGCATTGTTATAGCAACAAAATTGTGATTGCTTATTCCTGATGTAGGGACCATGATTTAGGTTTTAGTTATCTTGGGTCAAAATTTGTTAGAAGGGCCTGAACTTATTGCCCTTCTTAGCATCTGCCCAGAGATTGACTTGTAAGCATGCTCAATAAGAACCCGCATTCTGACGGGAAGAGCATAAGGGACAAACGAGCATGTTTGTGTGACTGACGGATCAAGTGCTGTGTGTGGCATGAAGTGCCGTCTGCAAAGGAATAGTAGCGTGCGCTCAAGGGTACGGTTGGATGGTTGGTGATTGACAGATGTGGGGTGATCTGTCTGTATAAGAGTCCTGACTCAGCGAGCTGGGGGCTCAAGCAGAATTGAATGGGATGGTGAGTGTGCTCAGGTGGGGTGCTTGAGTATGTGCCCGAACCAGCATGTTCCCTGCAGAGTGAACACTGCAGTGTGTGGTCTGGTTGTCATCTTTAAAGGAGAGTCCAGAAAGCACCTTGCCTCTCATCTTGTCCCTGATGGTGTGTCCTTGTAAGTTCGCTCGTGTGTGGCAGGGATGGGTGGTTGTTTGGACCAAATAATTGAGAGCAAGGAAGGGCCAAGTGAGTGGCCAACATCTCTCCTTTGTGTCTGAGATGGTTTGTGTCAGAGTGGTGTCTACACATCTGCTGCCGCAAATGCATAGAGAAAGTGCATAAGCTCTCTATTGCCACCTATTTGTATATGGTATAGTATTGGGTCCTTGCTTGTTGGTGCACTTTGAGTGTGTGTATATATGTGCTCCAGGAGAAGGGGGTGGGATGCTTTTAATTAGAGCACCTCCAAGAGCCACTCTAATTAAAATGTCCAGAGCATCTCATGTATTAGCATCCCAGTATTTCAAAATGGTGGCAGGGGCACTTTATCTAAAGCTTACCAGATGAGCTTTTGATAAAACTGCCCTTGCCACATTTTGAAGTGCAGGAATGCTGATACATGAGATGCTGGAGGCTGCTGGAGTGTGGTAATTACCACGCTCTAGCACAGCGGTCTCCAAACTTTTTTGATCGCACACACCTATATTAGAAATTCTAATGTTTTCTTCCTGCACCCCAGTGGATTGTCTTGTGCATCCCACTTGGGAGACCACTGCTCTAGCAGACTCAATTAATCGAGTTTGCTCCAACGCACTGTAATTACAGCATGTCGGAACAGCCTCCCTGCTTGTGTATGGGCACGCTTTGTATTGTAGCTTGTTTTATATAGTCATTGATTTGTTTACTGTTATTTTGTTAATACATTATTGGCCGCTTTGAACCTCAGAAAAATCTTCTTAAAGAGGATTAGCATGGCCTGAAAATGGCCTAACCCCAGCTTTTATGATACAGTGCATTCAGGACACAATGGAAAACAGGTTAGTCCAGCAGTTTCTCACCTGTTTCCATGAGCTATCCTCCATCTTCTCTCCTCTGCTGAGGACCTGAAAATTAAATCTTTATGATCAGCAACTGAAAATATAAGAAACAAATCTATACTTGGCCTACCATAACAGCAACTTGCCCCCCACTGTTTGGGCATAGATATTATTTGTCAAGTAAATTTTAATTTAATATTTTAGTCAGCATGAAGAGCATACGGGGATTTTTCAATACATGTTTATATGGAAAAGATGCATAACCATGTGAAAACAAGAGGTCTACTCCAGCATTTAAAACCTTTTTTTCATTTTAATTCAACAAACTCATGAATTCTGGTATCTACAAATTGAACCAGTTACAACCTCATGAACATCTAAAAGACCCAGTGGGATCGAAATGTTTCAGTAGGAACTTAGCTGAAACTCAGACAAGGACTAGGTGCCTAAAGTACTAGATAGAGATTCACACTGGCGAGGAGCCAGCCTCCTAAAATCTCATTACATGCCTAAATCCAGTACATATCTCCTTTTGGGACTACCAGCATCCCCAGGAAACTACATTTAGGAGTTCACGCCTGCGCAGAAGCAACCTTCTGCACTCGCTTCAGCAACTGCCCCCAACCTCCAGAGCAATTCAAATTGGCCTCATGAGGCAGTCAAACTCTGGTTGAGTCCCTGGGAAGGGCCAGAAACACACAGTTAACTCACACCGACTGCACTGAGTTCAGTTCAAAGCCAGACTGCCCACCTTCTGCCCAGTGACAGAGTATTTAAACACATTTGCCCAGGACGTGGGTCCTACACCCCTCACACCCTGACAAGCTTTGAACTTCCCAAGAGACTGCCATAATCCATGAGTTGTAAAATAGGATAGTTAGAGAGCCCTCATCTCTCCGATAAAAGCTGGGGCACTGAGCAGAGAAGAATGCAAAAGTCATGGAGCAAGAAGGAAAACAAGTAACAGGGACTCCAGTTCTGAAACCTAATGGTTAAGGGACTCTGCTGAAATGAAGACGTCCTCAGTTCTAGTTTCTGCTTTTCAACTTATTTCTGTTTTTAACTAATAACTGCATAATGCAAGATGCATAAACAGTAGGGAAGTAGGAACAAAAAGCCAGGACTCCCATCTCCAGGGTGTGCTCTAACCACGAAGCCAACTCCCTCCTGCTTGCTCAGAGCACTTTTAAGGCATTTTACATTAGACAGTCATTATCTGAAAACAGAAAGAAGCCCAATAGCAATAATCAGAACCCAGGCCTTCACTCTTCCAAGGGAGTCCCGTAACTAGAGACAGACCCTACCTGGACTGGTCTCCTTCTGGCTCTAAGTCTGTTGTCTGCTCAGTGGCCAAGCTTCACCATAGGGATGGGAGCAGGGGTGATTATCTTCATCTTATATGCTAGGCTGGGGTTGAGGACACTCTCATGCTATATGGTATATGTATGTTTAAATCCTCACAGGGCAAGGAGAGCCAAGAACACAGTCCCACCCCCATTTCCTGGATGAACGCTATAACCACTAGCCTATTGAGCAGAAGGTGAGCAGGAAGCAGCACCACCACCACCATTACTGATTTGCCTACCTTTGGAAACTCAATAGGCAGCAACCTCCAACCCACTACTGCTAAGCACTGGAAATTACTAGTGAACAAGGATATATAATACTTAAACTTTCATGTTTCTCACTGACTACTCCTCAGTGCCTTCATACTTTTGGACTTGCTTTCTGGAATGAGTACTGCTCCACATTCTCCCCTCTAGAGAGACTCATACACTTTATCATTCTTAGGCACCTCTGAAGTCTCTCCATTAATTGTGGAGGTATTAATGGCACTTAACCAGGTCATTTAGTATCTACTTCCTGGAGCAGGCACTCCAAGGTTAATGGAGGGTAGTGCCAAAAGTTCAAATGCATTCTGAGACATGCACTATTATCTAGTCTTGAAGATTCATCCACAAGGCTGAAACACATAGGTCCAGAGAACTAATTGTCAAACTTGATGCAGCTCTTAATGATGCTAAAATTGTAAGTCACTACATACACAAGAAAAAAAAGGAAACAGAGAATGATAACCAACCTCTGATATGCTTTTACACATACTTTCTTAAATATGTTTCAGAGAGACTTCCAATGGAAATTTATCAAATTCTTTTTCTACACCCAGGAGTTGACATACTAACCACCACAAAACACATCATGTGGAGCTACCTACTGTCCCAAACATTCTGATCACGCGTGAAAGCCCACAGAAATTCTTTGACATACATTTCAATAAAAATCTCAAACTGCTTTGGTCTAACGTACACACCTTCAAAAAGTGTTACATGTTCAAAATGTTAACAACAGCTGGAAGAAACTGCACAACTGTGCAATGCTGACAAAAAGGAACCCAGAACTAAGTATGACAACAGAAAATACAAGAAATTAAAAGATTATAACAAACTGTAGATAGCATCTGACAGTGCAAAAACCTCTTGAAAGATCACCGGGCTCTAAACAATAATATCCTTATGCTATAAAATAAACATAGGAGAAATGGTGAAAACTCACTGTTAAGACTACAATATTGTACCCAGGCAGGCAGGACATGATCCTGCCATCTACCTAACAATACCTGGGAAGAATGACTTCAACCAAAACACACACCTGCCTGTAACATAAATAACTCCTACAGTAAGTGTCTGTGTACCTTACAGCACAATAGACAAGAACAAATAATAATCTTTTATGAACTGCTCAGACACCAAACTAGATATTACAATGCCATACCAAAAATCTACTCCTACCTCTTTACATACTTATATATATTGAGCTATAATTTTCTTAACTTGTAAAAAGCTTTTAAAAAAAAAAGAAAAAAAGATCCTGTAATAAAGTAAAATAATGATAGCAACAACAAAGAAAACAGCAACTCAAAGAAATACTTTCATTCCAGCTTGCTACGTGGTCACCTGGAAATCTAAGCCAAAAACCAATCACTGAGTCAGACAACTGAAGGTTGTTGCTATTTAGGAAAAACCTGTCTGCTAGCATCCAAGGACAAATATAACACTAGAACCAATGAGCTTTATTAGAGGACTAGAAAATAAAACAGAGAATAGCTCATGCCACACAGACACGATAACATTAATTTGCACTTCTTACTATTGGAAGACTGGTGCTTTAGTATTACAGTACGCTTGCTATTATTTAGATAAGGGTTTGTGATTTGTTGCTCTTATGATAACACTGTAAAAGTTTGCATACTTCATCATGTTCAAACCACTGTTATCTGTAAAGTATCTGCTTTCTTCAAATGAATAAATTTCTCAGAGTCAAACAGAATTCTGAAGAAATTATTGCCCATAGGAATTATAAGGAATAAAGTCCAAATTGCCCTTAAGCAATTCAACTGCAAAGCCAGTCCAAGGGCAACTAAAATCCATCTGTGCACATGAACATGAGAAAACCATCTATATCACAGATACCACATAAGAAACATAAATGTTTATAATTTATAACAGAAAAAATAATGTTCTTTGCCTTTTACAAACAATAAAGCTTTCTTTATATATTTTTTAAAAAAATGATAGCCCATGTTCTCTCCAGAGATGTATTAGATAATTAAGCATATCATTTGAGATGTATGTATACTGTGGATCTCTGCTATAGTACTTTCCCCCCACAAGTAGCATAGTAGTAGGAATATGTAGAGAAAGATTTTCTTTGGTAGCAAAAAGGCCACAGAAGGGCCTGCCAATGTCATTCAGAGTAGCCCATAAACTGGCTACTCTACACTCAAGCTGGCATGCCTGCAACTGTTTCTTTTTGCCTTCCTTTTTATGCTCACTGCTGGGTGCGCCTGATATTGGGTGAAGTCTAGAATCTGATCCCATACATTTAGAATTCCTTTTTAAATGTTTTTTTTTCCACCCAAGCTCTTTGAGAGCAAAAGAATTGAATACTAGATTTTCTTGGATTCATCTAAAATACTGGTTACAAACTGTATAGAACATACCATATATGTAACTCGGTGATCACAAAGTGACTTGAGTCTCATCAAGAGTAGAAATGAGATGTAACTTCACCGAATTCAAGACATGGTCATCATGAAATAGCAGGGCAAGGCTCCCCTTAGTGGTCTACCAATAAGCCCTTGGCATGGTGGTGCTATTGCGGAGGTGAGAGGACACCTCACCTATTCAATCATAATAAAATCAGTGAGGGAGCCTGCAACTGCAGTTTCTTATAGTATATGTTATGCCATGGATTCTTATCTGTGAACTTCTATTTTTAGCTAGAAGAATTGTGCATTTCCATCACCTGTCCTGATTTCAGCTTTCAGTGCAAGTCATTCAGACATCTTGCTGCTTTTAATACTAGTTTAGAATTTTAAATGAATTACTCACTAAAAATTAAGATCTATATCAATTTCTCATATCCAGCACAAGGGAAAAAAAGCTCATTTCTTTATCTATGCATAATTGACCTGAGTACTTACCTTTTATAACAAACTGACCTGGCACCACATAGGTCACTGTATTTGGACTGCACACAGTCTTTGACAGGAATGAACTCTATTTGGATGCAAATCTCAAGTAATTCCTCTTTGACAATGCAATGGCCTTCAAAGAACAAATGCTTGAGATCCTCCTACAGAGATCTGCAATAAATGGCCAACATTTGGCAATATATCTATTGAATAGAAAAACCTGGATCCACATAAAAAAACGGCATGCTACAAGTCAAACTGCCCTTTCCCTATTACCTTTTGCCTTAGTGCAAAGTATTTCTCAAGTAATAATATTCGGTGCTTGTTATTTAAAGTATTGGCATCCTTACTAAATGTCACTAGACAGGTGCAGAGTAGTAGCACTTTTATTAGACAAAATCAATCAATCAATCAATACGGTACCACTGACAGGCCAAGAGCAGGCCAGTGCTGATAACCTCAGATCTACTTCCACCTCTCAGTCAGACCAGTTTAGAATATGGGCCTTAGCCTGGCAGTACTGCTGCTCATCCAAGCCTACCACCCAGGCTAGTCAAAGCTGGCCTCAAGTCTTCAGTAGGGCCTAACCCTCCACCTACTCGCCGTCTTTGAGTGGCTGACCAAGATCGCCTAACCCTTCACTTCTGCCATATAATCCTGACACAGAACAGGCCTATTTGTTATGCAGTGGAGTAACAGTGGGCCTAATGCCGCTAAGACAGCTATGAGCCTCCCTTAATTAAGGAGGCAACTGAATGTGGAACAATTGGGATGGGGATAATTACTCGGAACAACTAATGAAAAAAAGGGAAAGAAATGGGGGGGGGGGGTAAAGGTTAATAACGAGTGCTCCAAGGGGGAGACACCAAGCAGAGCACATCAGCCAGCAGCCACAGACAAGCCCAAGAGGCCAGGGGGCACCATGTAATGAAACTGCTTGGAGACATTGGCCTTCACTGGTCAGGGAGCAGGGGCACTGAGAGAAGGGCCCGTGGCATTTCTGGGAGGGCACCCCCCTGAGAGGGGCTCCCCCTGAGATTACCACCTGCCGGGGAGTGGAGGCACCAAGAGAAGGGCCACTGGCACTTCTGGAAGGGCTCCCCCCTGAGAGGAGCCCCCCCCCCCCGAGATTACCACTGATTGGGGAGTGGGGGCACCAAGAGAAGTGCCAGTAGCACTTCTGGTTTTCTATCATTACCCCCGTCCCCAGTTGGCAAGCAGCCACTGAAGGACCCCCTCCTGCCCCAGTTGGCGATTGGCCGCTGGTGCCCCCCACAGATTCAGAAGGCACCAGTCACCCATGCGTGTATAGATAGCCAAAGCAGCTAACAATTTCCAGCGGCAGGACAGACCACTTGCAAATACCCTCAGTGGGTGTTTTCTTCCTCAGCAGCAGGTTTTTTAAACAGCTGCCATTGTTAGTTTGAAGTTCATCCTTGCTGCAATGCAGAGAGATCATACTGTTGCCTTGGTGCTGAAAGGAAAAACGTGACCTGACCAGTTCCATCACTATCTAAGAACTTGGGAGAGAGGTAGAGCTGATTGGGAGGGCAGCTACTTTCTCACCCTCAGTACAAATAGAGGAGGAAGGTGGTGGTGGATGTCTGTCAAAAGACCTTTCCTTACCCTTCTGGCAACAAAACTGGCTTGCAAAGCCACAAGTCTGCTCATTGCTCAACATCTAGCACCCTAGGGCTCTGCTATAGAAATGGACTCAGGAAAATACTGAAATGAAGATAAATAACAACTTATCCTACATTTTTCCTTAATCTCTAAAAAAAACTAAAAATGTAGCCTCTAGTCCTCCAAACTCTTTGGGGTATGCATAATTTCATGTGACTTTTCTCACTGAAGTCAATATGACCACTGTCATCTTAAGAGTTGCACACAAATCCATTTGCTGGGTGGGGCCATCAATTTTATTCCTTATCAGTTTTGCTCCTTCCCCTTAGGCAAGTGTTTATTTATTTTAATGAAATAAACAGGGATGGCATTTACTTATGAAATTCAATTTTAAATGGTGCCTTATCACACCATAACATCTTTGCATGCCAGCATCAAAGACACCTTCACAACCCTGGGATTAAAATGATTTTTAGTTTCCCCATGCCAAAGCAAACTGAGAGAATTAAAAACAAAGCTGATTGGATGCCCTCCCTTCTTCCCAAATGTGCATTTTCTTTTAGTTTCATGACAATAAAGTGGTGTAAGTGGGGCTTACTTCATCAAATAACTATTTTAACATAAATAAATATGGAGATACAGCTTTTCAGCAAGCACCATTGGAAAGTCAATTTCCAGAAATGAAAGGTTAGTTCATTAAAAATGATCATGCCATTTACTTGCCCTATACAACCCTGGATAGACATTTACAGACTGTGATTGATTAGGTTTCATTTCATTTTCAGATTCTTGTTCCCAGATATACTAATTACGTAGAATTGGATGGCAGTGTGTGTAGCAGACATTCTGTTGATTATAAATGACCTCCAAAGTAAAATGGACAGTCAACACCAACCCTTAAGTTTAATTTTATAGACATGTGACCACTGGAAGTAGGCATTTTAGCATAACAAGAAAATGAAATGTAAAATCCAAGAGGGTCTAATAAAGACTTTTCTTATCAAACCTGCAACAATAAAGAAAATGGAAAGCAGTGTAGCTTCCCACTTCCTGTGTCTGCTTATATTTTTAGCATGCTCAGCACCTTGTGGCTTGGCACCAATGATGAAATCCTTGCCCCTTTGTAGTCAGTGGAGTGGGAGTTCTGTATTGACTTCTGTCACTGGTATGTGCTGTAATGTTTCCACACCCTCTTTGATGTTCACTGGGGGGCAAGGCACCAGAGGGAAACCCAGCTTCAATGCCCCCTAGATGATCTGGGCGCTGCCCCTTTCTTGCCTACCACTTCTAATGTTATTGTTGGGGAGGCAGTTCCCTGTTGGTGACCCAGAGGGGTCTCGGCCCTGGGGTGTCTTCATGGGGCTCCAAACCTCCCCTTTACCCCATCCTTACCACATCCTCATCCTGGGTAGATGCTGCTCCCCACAGGTCTTCCCACACTGCCCACCTTGGAAGGGACAGATCTTCTTAGCCATCAATCTTCCTCGCCTTTGGGATGGTTTCCCCCCTTCTAAGAAACTAACCTGCTCCATCCGAGGCCAAACTGCAAACTTAACTGAGAATGACTGGCCCCTGCTGGCAGGGCTCCCAAGATTGTCCCTCTCTCTTGGGGCCCTTGTTCTCCTAGGGAGGCTCGTCCGTCCCCCTCTCCTTCAGTAGGCATGGGTACAGGCAACCACTCTATGCCCCGTTTCTACCAGCTCTTCTAGCATCCCCTCCCTGGGGCCTGGCTGACCTGAGGTCTGGTTGTTCTGATCCTTCTATCTGGCATCACCTCTCTCCCCCTTCCAGGGGCTCTGATCCTCCATGCCTCTGGGGCTGTCTGAGGATGCCTGCAGGCTTGAGAATCCATCCCCAGCCACAGTGCCTAAGCTCCCGGTCGGAGCCCTGCCGCTTCCCAGTGGCAACCTTTCTGGTTGCTGCCCCTCTACGGGGCTCCCTTGCCCTGGCCAGCCCCCAAGACTACATTCTGCCTCACCGGTTGGGGTCCTCCGGCAAGCGGCTGGCTCCTTCTCAGGGCGGCTGGGGCTGGAGCCTCCTGGCTCTGTAGCCAACATCTCCCAACCAGCATTCTGCTACTGTCTTCCCGGCACTGGCTCAGCTGAATCCCCCGCTGCCTTTTAAGCAGCCCACGCTGCTCTGAAGCCACACCTCCAGTGTTCACCTATACTCAGGTTCAGGTAGCTACAAAACTGCCAAGCCCGAGTCAGAGTCCCCTCCCAGCTCCTAAGGTGAGTGTCGGGGTGTGTTGAGTGAGGGTCCGGGCCACGCTGGTGGGGCTTTTACCTCCCCTCTCACAACTTCTATGAAGCCAGACTTTTGCCCCGTATCCAGGAATAAGTATTACATCATGCCAGAGTGTACTGTTAAAGTAGAACTAATGATCCTCCTCTCTAAACTCAAATTAGTCAAATCTGAGCAACTAACTCCAAAAAGCTGTTAGACTTAGTCTACTACTTTACAACCTGCTTAAAAAAATGCATCCTATGCAGCAGTTAAAAGTAGTGAGACTTGCAGTCATCCTGATAACTGGCAGTGTTGTTATATTCCAGTAGCCAAGAGACTAAGAAGGGTACTTTGTCAGTAATGGACATTTTCCATAACGTGCAAAGAAAGTGATCTGCTTAGGAAATTCATGAAAGACGTGAAACGCTTTTCATTATTAAGAGGACTTATGCCTCAGAGTGAAAAAGCACTCTATTTGGAAGAAGAAATACAAGTCATTTTCTCAGGGTTCAGCAAAACCGCTTACTCCAGGTACCTAGGATGTATTTCTCCCAGTGGTGGCCTAGTATAAAACATAGTGCTATCTACATGCTCAGGCATTCTGAAAAACAGCAAAAAATAAAGCAAAAATTAGTCTCCATCTCTATGGATTTTTTTTCTTCAATTCAAAACAAAGGCAGGACAAGGCCCAATCTGGCCTGCAGACTTGTCCAGTGCCACTTATCTGGCCAACAGGGTTGAAAAATTGAGCACCACTGAGTTAAGACAAGTGCAGCAATGGGTGAATCATTTTATTTCAAGACATGGATTTTAGCATTCTGAGTTGGACAACATAAAGAATGAGAATAACAGTTTTGACCTGGTTTCTATTTGGGCACTTTACACCACCACAAACTATTTAATTTACTTCAGCAAGATTAACAAACTTTGAGTAGCACAGAGTCTCTTCAAGTGACTAAGGCCTGGAATGAGAGAGATACTGCAAGCCAGAAATAGGCCTGATTGGTAAAATGGGGTGGAAATGCTGGCATAATAGACGTTTGCATTATAGCATTTTTTTTCTTTTGGAATGCTATTCAGAGTTACACATACACTTTAGGGAGAGGCTGAAGCCCCATATCTGAGTAAGTGCTTAACTACATTTCCTTGCCTTCTCCTTCTAGAGGAGTAGTTAGCCATGTTAGCCTGAGTGAGGTAGAAGGTAGACCAGAACAGCATCTAGCTGGTTTTGAGAGGTGTGATTTTTTACAGGCAACAGCCTAGTTCATTATAGCATCTAATAAGGTAGGCTGCCACCTACAAAAGCTCATGACTCTCTGACCCAAATAGTCTTTAAGGTGCCACCCTGCCCTGCCTTCTGTCTTGTTGTTGCCAAACAGACTTGTACAAAGAACAGAACTTCAACTGAGTGACTATACAGGGAATCAGCGATGCTTCTTTCCTACAAAGGGCTGTTCCATGAGAAAAGCAAGTGGTTAAAGAAATATTATTTCATTTGTAGCAAAGCTAGGTCTTACTTGTAATTACCAGACTTATTAGATAAATGTACTGTCATGTCCTTTTAAGAAACATGCTCACATACTACAAAATTAAAAATATGTTTATCAGCTGGAATCTGCATCACATTGTACATCCTGTGGAGAATAAGGAGTATCAGAGCATCACAGCAAATGCCCTTAGGGTGATCATCTTCCGTGATCTCCCACCACTACGTATGTGTTACCCCAGGATACAGGCATTTAATTCCTACTTGCATTGCTGAGAATACTCTGCACTGCACTCAGAAAGCAATATTCCTGGCATGAGGCTCTCTCTCAGCCAGGAGTTGCAAAACAAAACCATGAGATAACCATTTTTTGTCATTATTCTCATTGTGTATATAGCAACATCAAAAAAAAAAAAAAAATCAGACTCACCCATCCCATGGCATCACACCACTGCAAAAGATACTAGGATGTGCACTGTATTTGCAGATTATCCTTGGCCTCCCCCTCAGGCTAGTTTCCCTGGCAAGCTTTTGAACTGGCTTTTTATCCTCAGTAATGTAAGTTATAGCACTGCTGTTAACAGCAAAACTTTAAAACCTTTAGATATTTCCTGAGATGAATTCAGTTCCTCGTACATATAAAGCAGGGGTGTCAAACTCACTTGGGGCTCCAAAGTAGATCTGGACTGCAGGGCTCCCTGCAGGGATCCAGCCCGGGGTACCACCCTGGCCACCATGGCAATGGCAGCAGCAAGGGGTCTGGCAATAGAAATGGGTTGAGGGGAGTCACTGGTGGCAAGCCAAGCTCAGTGCTAAAGAGCCCCAAATGTTTCACTAGGCCACATGCCCCAAATTCCACTGCCCCATCAGTAGCCCAGTGAACTGGACCACACAGCTCTGCTGGCCAAATTCAGTGTGACACCCTTGATATAAAGTAATAGAATGAAATTTGCAAGCAAGTCAAATAAGCCACTTAACTAGGTACTCTCTAGGGCTATTAAAGCACAAGCAACAAACGGCAAAAGTTCTGAGGGTGAAGGGGCTGGGCACACAAAAATCCCTCGTGACTTCACTTAGTTGTGATTGAAGAGACCTTTTAGCATCCTGTCCTACCTTTTACCTGACTTGTGATTTGATTCCAATGCAACTCTCTGGGTGAGGAAGTCTAAATATCACTGCCCTGTTCAATACCGTATCACTACATTTCAAAGAGGCAGGAGTATTTGGAGAATTACAACTAGCCACTGGAATATTTTCCACCAAAAGTGGTTTTAATATAAACAGTACTCTCAAGTAAACGACACTTTTCAAAAGAAGTGTTTTCTTTCCCCAGTAAATATCAAGCTTTCCGTTAAAATCTTTTTGGTCAAACCCCAAAAGTGTTCCTTTAAAAAAACAAGCCAAAAACTAATTTTTCCACAAAAATTTCACACAGAAAAACACTTCATTTTAAGACCAGTTCTAATGATCACACAAATCAAATGATGTTATTATTGTTTTATGACTGGCTTTGCCAGCAGTGATAGATGAAAGGAAGAAAAATGATTCCTCATAGTCCTGGCCATTAAAATAAGGGAAGTCTGGCTGATGTAATGTGTTGAAGAACGTAGTTTTTATCATTTTTTGAACACAAGACATACTAAAACTCAAGCTGAAATTTTCTATAAGAGTTGTAAAAGTGATTATAGAAATTTTAATATAGTGATTAATGTGTTATCATACATATCAGAATTTTTTTTTTAAAGAGTTGAATTACCTCATTATTGACTTCTACAGGCTTTTTCTTTGCTTCTCCTATGTCCAAATAGCTGTGGGAGGAAAAGAATGGTATCAATCATTTATAGCATCATCTAACTTTAACAATATGAACACATTTTCTTATACAAGTAAAGTTGCATGCACAGATAGAATTATAACTAAACTTTTATACTGAAAAGCAATTACTTGCAGCACAGAAAAGCAATCACGCCACAATCACATTAAGTGCTTTTAAATCAGGATCACAAGATGTTTACTAGCTACCACTAGTCGGATATCAACTGGGCTGATACAAAAGATGTAGAAGAGTCACCAGCTGGATTCAGGACCCAGTGAAAAGTACAGACCTTTGCCAATCCATTGGTAAGGAACAGGCTTAAGGCACTACATTTACATTTATGAAGGCTAGTAAAAGGTTTAGCTAAATAGGCATCAGAAGAGATAAAAATGTATATACATCTAAACATTACTGCTCTATTTTAAAATACACTACTTCTTACACAGTTCTGCATGCTTGAGGGTATACTTTCACTTGTACTTTCTTGAAAGGCAGTAGGTGGTGAACCCACTGGTATCCTGCAGCTTTTATTTCATCTTCATAGACATTTTGTCCCCAACTGCCTTCCAAGAAAGTGAAAACTAAATAAACCCTCAAACATGAGAAATTCTAGAACTATAAACTTGCATTTGCACTCCTCTACCAAAGCACCTAAATTGACTTAACTCTATCCTGTTAGCAATAGTCCTAAAACTAAGACAGATGTGGGGCTTCCCAGGATTGTCAGGCACCTGGATCTGAAGCTACATCAAGATTTAGCTAGAACTCTTTCAGCTGGAAAGCTGAGAAACATCTGCAGCTTTCAGTGCAGAGTCTGCTCCAAAGCACTTTTTGCTGAGAATTGCTGTTCCCTCTGGAGTAGAGTTCAATGAACAGCTTCTCCCATCATATTCTTTTTTGTGGGGGAGGGAGGAATCCCAAATGTAGGTGAGCAGAGTTTGGTGTAAATCTCCCATCAGCACTTTTTGCCTGAACGCCATGATTCAGCCATAGTCCACCAGGAATATTATGTCCCAGCAGTGGCTGGGATATGGCATATCTGCTTCAGGAAACAGATGCCTCAAAAAACTACCAAAGGGCTAGAACAAAAATGCCAAAAACAAAGATCAGTCTCTAATAAGGAGGATAGAGGCTGGAGTCTGAATAAAACTCTTGAGCTCAGTAGATACAGAAATGCACAGCCTACTTATTTAAAATAAGCAGGTAATCCAAAGAGTTTGGACGTGGCTGGGTTATCCAATCCAATCATGAAACTGAAAGGGTAGCTACAGTGACTCTCTTGCTAGGAACTTCTTTACTAAGCACAGTCAAGAAGTAAGTGAAAGGGATAGTCACAGGACAGTGATTGAAGATACAGGGATATGTCTGAGCACCAGAAGTGGGGATTCACTTACGTGCCTAAATAAAGCCACAGTGGTTAGGGGCCAAAAATCTTTGCTTGTGTAGCCTCCTATTAAGAAGCCGAGATTGAGGCATGGGAATTCTACAGAGATGCTAGACCTAGACTTTTTTTTCTTCTGTAGTCATTTGCAACTGTGCTAAAGTATGCACCCCCAGTACTCCACAAGTTTACACATAGGGAATAAGAGGACTTGTGATCTTTAGTATTTTCTTTATGACAGCAAGCACTTTTCCTCTTCTTGTTACAATGGCTTTCTTGTACAGATGGATTTTTTTAAGGTGCTCAAGATTGGCCTAATTCTGCTCCTATTAAATTCTATTAGACTTCAGTATGAGCTGAATTAAAGCAGCTGAGGGCTTTTATTGTACCAATTTAAAATAGATGTTCCATTGTTTTCTTTGAATGACTACTTTTAGGAGTAACAGACACAATGATGGTATTAAATTACCAGAACTTGGGGTGGGGCCTAGAAGGGAAATTAGCCACTTAAATATATGATTCTGTGATGTCTGAAAGAAAATTATCTCTTTCCTAGTCCCAGATGTCTGGGTGAAAACTGGCCAAATGTGTTGTATTGGAAGTAGAAAATCCTTAACTCACTTCTGCCTTCTGCACTTCTGCTTGTCAAGTTCCCACATTTCCTTTCCACATGGTTTCATCCCAAGGTCCACCTTAACTCAATATTACTCTATCATAATGACTAATGTCAAACCTAATATTATTATTACAACACATACTGAGCCTGATTTTTTATCAGTTATACCCATATAAAATAAGACTAATTCTGCTTAATTACTGCAGGATGCAAGATAGGAATCATGCTTTTATTACAGTAGTTTTTGTTCTCTCAGTCTAGAATTGGTTTTCTCTAATCTGTGAAGAACATATCTACTCCCCCTCTCTCCCTGACCTCTTTCAAATGATTCCAAAATATCCACTCTTAAAAACAGCCTTTCCTGTGTTTCTTCCCCTCTTTGCCAGTAGTTCTCACATCTTCTCTATCAGTGATAGGCTATCGCTACCTGCCATTCCATGCCCTAGCTTGCCTTTATCTTCTCCTCTCCTACAAACCGTAAGCTCTTCCATAGTGCGTTGGCAATGTTTATAAAGTTCTGTGTAAATGTATAGCACTATATCATCTCTTAACAGTAAACAAACCCAGTGATTCTGAAAGTAGAGGTGGAAAGGTCTTCAAGTCATTCAGTCTACCTTCTTGCCAAGTGCAGAACTGCATTCTAAAATCATTTCTCTACCTGATATAAAAATGAATTTGCCCAAATTTTATCAGCCCCTACATAAAAAAAATTGTTTTTGTTGGGCACTTTTGTCTTAAAGCTTTCTTGACTTAAGATGCTTATGCCATAACTGCATACCCAAGACAGTAAAAAATAAAATACAATGTGTGTTATAACAGATGAACATTTTTCTTACTTTCCAAAATATGTACCTTTTCCCAGATTTCACAAGAAATCTAGGCAGCCTAATTTTTGCAGACACTAGCTATGCATACCAGTGATACGCACTTACCTGCTTTTATCCCATTAGGGAACCATAAAACATATTTAGAAAGGTGGAATGTGATCTGCTGACAATAACCTAACTACACACCAACTTCAAGCTATTCATACAGCAACTGTAAGATAGTAAAAGGTAGAGTAAATCTCTTTTTCAAGTTCAACATTAAATCTGGATTGGGAGATTTTTAGCCTGTCATATACTAGTAACTCAACCTCTACCATTGAAATTTAAGCTTTGCGATGGTGCAGGAACAAAACTGGCAAGATTACTGATGAAGAGAATGGAGGCCCTGTTCAGCATTATAGGGCTTCATCCTGCCACATGCTGAGCACTCCTGGGAACTATTGAGACCCCCAGCTCTGCACTCAGCACTTCACACAGTGAAGCCTACAGGGAGCAAGGCTCAGAAGATCTGAGCTTTTATACATTCCTTTTCACCCACAGAAGGAACTCACAGTGCTTCTCCTAAGCTGTGTCTTTAAATGACTCAAAGAAAGAAAAAATGCAAAGACTGAATGAAACAGAAAATTAAAAGGGCCAAGATTATGAAATTCAGTAACAGAAAAAATAAGAACAACCACTAACTAACCTCATCATATTCAGAGCAAAATGGAAAATCTGCTGTTTTATCCAGGCTTTCCCACAATGTTCTCACAGAGTCATTCATTGCAAAATTACCCAACAAAAGCCAACCTTAGACCTTCTCTCTTTTTTTTTTTTCTTCAGGGGGGTGGGCCAGGAGGGGGTTATTTTAAAAAGCTGGAGACATTCAACTACTTCAGTTAGAAGGAAGGAGGAGACGTACCAGCTTGGAATGCACAGGAGAAGAAGGATGGATGACTAGACAGAGAGTTAGAGAGACAGAACTTTTTAAATAAGAAAAGAAAAAGTAAGCAAGAAACAAAATTGTTTCTGAGGTTGGATCTTCAAAACTCCTCTTTTGGGCTCATCCAACTTTACCATAAACCTTTCAGCACTCTGCTGTTCTGGAGCTTCTTCCCCAAATTCTGTTGGGCATCAATATCCAAGATGCCAGTGGATACCATTCACTTAAAAAAGTTACATTCTACCAACATACTAGACTGGTGTATCCCTATGGCCCAAGGACAGTCTCTGATGCTGGTAAAATGCCAAGAGAGATGGCACCAAATGAATATGTACTGGGATGATAATAATATCACCCTGTTAGAAGGCCACCATGCTGGCAAGGACTGAAGGTGATAGGGAAGACTTCTAAGCTGAGTTAAAGTTTCTCTGTCACTGGTACTTAGAGTTTAAGCTCTTTGGAACAGGGGCTGTCTTTTCGTTCCATGTTTCTACAGCTCCTAATACAGGGGGTGTCCCAATCCATGGCTGGGGCTCCTATGCACTGCCACAATAAAACAAATAAATAAATAATACTACTGTAGTTATTCACATTTCATTTCATTTTTAAATCACTCACTTGAGTTTCTTGAAGGCCTCCCTCCCGCCAGCCACATAGTGCTCTCCACTCTGGAGCTCCTCCAGCTGCCGGATGCGATGCCCACCACGCGGGGTGTAGATGTTCCGCACAGCCCCAAAAGGTGCTTTCACCCCACCCGTCACCTCTTTCAGGAAGACCTCAAAGTTGGACACCTTCTTCTCACTGATGACTATGCGACGGCCCGGGAAGAAAGGGTCCCCATTTCGATACACTAGCACGCTCTTCACCATTGGTTGTGACAGGCACGACGGCTTTGTGCTGGGGCTACTCATGTTCAGTTGCCTCACTCCTTTGGCTGCTGCTACACAGTCAGCACTGCCCACCAAGGCACTGTCCACACCTGTTTGTTCAACAAGAATGTTCCTTTCTCACCGTCTGTTTCACACTCTGTCAAATACCTGTGATGCATGAACTGTGCGTGCTCACAACAAAACCTGCAGCAAGGACCACCTCCAACAGGCAAATGCCTCTGTCAAGCAACCAGGGAGAGATTAGAACCTCCCTAAGGTTTCCAGTACAAGTCTGTTCAGCCTTTGCAGAGAAACCTCTGCTAGGCAACCAATTCTTGCTGCTCCCTGGAGCATGGGGAAGTTAACACAGATTACACTAAAACATGCAACCTCTCCCCTCTCCCCCTGCTACCCCATGTATATATACACATCCTAAGCAGATAAAGGTGATTGGACATAGCAAGAAACCGATAGTCCTCCCAGGAAGTGTATAATGTGGCTTTGCAGACAGTGAGAACACTTAATGGTCTTTCTTCCACAAGTGGTTTTACTCTGCTGCTCGGGAAACTTTATCCTGCTTCTCCTCTTCCCTCCCCTCTCCACCTTAAAGGGAAAAAAAAAAAAAAATCAGTCAAGTGAAAAAGCCTGCCAGACTGCAATAAACTGAACAGACTAAGGCAACCACTGAAGAAGCACCCATTAAATCAGAGCCAGGCAAATAATGGGGGGGGGTCCATAAATATTGTCTTTGGTGGGAAAAAAACTTCATGAAATTCCTTTCATCTAATCCTAACCAATGGCGGGAGAAGAGAGAGAGAGACAGTCAGCAAAACAGCAGAAGGCTTCCCGAATAAGTTACTTGTACTTGGTGAGTTTTATTTGCAAGATATATGGATTTCTCTTTCAGGCCTCCCACGGTGTCCCTTCTCCCCCCCACCTCACACACCCTCCCCTGCCCTGTATAGGCACAGGGCCCCAGCAGCACAAAGTACATCATTTGAATGCCAAGAGCCTGGCAGAGAGAAGCCAGGGCATGCAGAGGACAAAGGCAATTTGAGTGAGGAGCAGATCGAGGTGAGGAAGGGGAATAGGGGACAGCACCTGAGCTGGGGGAGGGTCCCCACTTCTCCTCTCATTCGGGGTGCGGTTCTCTCCCCACCCAGGATTTAGCACTGAGCAGCCGGGTGCTGCACGGCACCGCTGCACAGCTGACACTGCTGCTGGGCGTGCGTCTGATGCTCTGATCCAGCGGTCCCCTGAGTGAGGAGGACGCCCAAGCTGGGGCAGTTGGTTCTCGCTGCTGCTCAAGGAGCTTTGGCCCAGGGGATGGGGGGAATGTTGTTATTTTCCACTGTTTCCATAGCAACGTGCTGCAGGGAAGGCACAGCAGCAAAGAGCCCTGCCGCAGCCCCCAAGGGAAAGAGAGCCACGGGCTGGGGGGGGAGAGCCAGCGCCCAAAAAGGAGGCAGAGAGGGAGAGTGGGGGCTCGTGCGCACTTGAGGCTGAAGGAGGGACGAGCTTGCACAGGGCTCCGCTTCCTGAAGCCGTTTCAAGTAGTTTAGAACCTTCTAAACCAGTCTAAAGTGCTTTGCTAACGAGTTAAAACCGGTCTAGACCAGTTTTAACCACTTCCTGAAGCCGTTTCAAGTCACCGCCTCTCCTGCATGACACTGTGCAATGCCACAGTTTTCTGGGGACTCTAAATGTACATACTCACGCCTGGTTAGTTAAATAAATAAGATCGCCTCCCCTGTCAAATGCTCCTCAATCACCAGGAGCTCTGTAGTAACAGAGAGATGAAGGCTCCTTGTACCCCTGCCTTGGCACAGCTGCACAAGAACCAAGTTCTCCCCATCCCTCTTTCTGATTGTTGCCCATGCTGAAGAAATTCCCTGGACGGAAAGTATTTTGCAAATAGTAGTTCAGACGGCCAAGATACACCGCACAAGAAAATCCTCCGACAGCATTTCCCTTATGAAGATGCTTCAAATTTACTGTGACAATTGACCTTCAAATATCTGCTCCCCAACACATGGCTGTTGGCGACATGGCTCCCCTGGTGTGAGATGTATATTTTCATTAAGACTGTTTGGTCCGAAGTAGGACAGTCTCTCTATTATTTGGGTTCGGCTGAGCTGTTCAGGAGCCGCCCAGCGGCAGTTGGCCTCAGAGCTAGTCTGTCTTATACTCAGCTGCTCATTTCCCCAGGAGCCTGCTTTGGTCACCAAGAATAACTGGAGCACAGAGACATGTCCCTTTCCCTACAGCTACATCCCATATGCTAGGGGTTGACAGACATGGAGAATGGCTTAGAACTGACACACCACCTCCAGGCTACCCAGGGATTTGGCTTACACAGGAAGAATTTCCACCTGGTCAAATCTCCAAGTTTTCTTGTCTCTCTCGCACCGGTATCACAGTAGACCAGAGGATGGGACTCAGTGTCTAAAAGAAGAGAGACATACAATATAAAATATTGCTGTCCGGTCTCATTTCGAAAGAAATAGGTCTTCAGCAGGAAGTTGGTTCATTATAAAAAGAGAGGATTAATCAGTTAGTGACCAATCGTATTGTAATCACTCTATGAAGTTAATGAGCCTACTTCTCTGAGCAAAGGCTATCTGGACCTTCAAGTTCATACAGAAATCAAAGATATGAAGTGCCATGTAATTGCTAAGTATTATCAGTAGGCTTTTCAAAGAGGTAAAAAAAAAATGTCTTTCTCCAGGGAGACTTGGCTTTCTTTAAAAAAACCCAACTATATAATGAGAAAAGGCTTTGTTTGAACAAAAGCACCAGCCCCTTCATTTGCATCTGGCAACTTTTCCTGGACTCCCTTTTTAATGGGATTAGTTTACTCACTCTCCACAGTAAGCTTTTTTATTAGCCTCCTTTAAGAGCAAGCTCACTAAAAATTTCATTTAATTGTCCCAGCATGGAAGCCAGGACAAGCCACAACAGACCAATGAAAGGGGATTACTGGGGTAGGACAGACAAACGCTTATTATTTCTTTTCTTTTTTTTAACTGAGCCTGGCCCCAATATACCTTACAAGGACTTTATTTGATTATCTGCTTTAGTGTGTTTGTTTATTACTAATCACTTTGCTTTAATATGATGAACAGGCCCTAACAAAAGCAAATGTCATGTAGAAAAGCAATCTGTATTTATATACCATGTTTCACTGTTTTTCATTTCCTTGTTTTCAATTATTCAGAACATTCACATAACAGGATCTTCATTTCAAAGCGTTTATGCCCTTTGGCTGCTTATTCCTCACTCAAATTCAGAAACATAACTGGGCTGTGGTTTATCATGGGCAATAGATCAGGCTGGCAAGGATCAAGTTCTCTGAGTATATACTTTTGAAAAATTTGAGTGCATGTTGGCCGGTTGCCAGTATATGTAATTATGTGCTTTCCAGTGCTTCCAGGCATACTATTTTGGTTCCACTATAGCAGGAGTGTCAAACTCATTTCCTGCCCTGGGCCAGATCCAGACCATGGGACTCCTTGCAGGACGGGTCCCTGCAAGGGCATAGGGTAGCTCTGGCACCAGTGGTGGCATCTTCAGCTCCCACCCAGTACATGCAGTGGCAGCAGCAGAGCTCCAGCTCCTGCCTGGTGCACATAGCAGCCATGCCCACTGGGGCCCAAGGACCTGCAGCAGGCCACTACCAAGTGCCCTCCCCACACCCCCAACTTCTAGTGGTCCATCAGTAGCCCAGTGGACTTAACACTTCAGCTCTCTGGGCCAGATACAGATACAGCCATATGCACCTCTGCTCTATAGGAACTTCTACTCCCTCCCTGGGAAGGGTCCAATGACATCACAAAGTTAAAACACTCACCTACCGTGTCCAGGTAAGGCAGAGCAACGCAGAGCACTTCAGGTCTTTTGAAAACACAAGCTTAAGCTTAAGATCTTAGGGCACCAGCCATAATACCCCAAACAGTCAGAAATAACCCATTTTACTGAGACATGACTGAAATCCTGCAAGACTTAAAACAGATTTTTCTGAACTTGGTTGATGCATCTCATCAATTCAGATAACACCAGCCAATCTGAGACAAAAAAGCAAGCAAGTCATTTGCCCCAATTCACCCACTGAATAAGTCTGAAATTCCAAACACACCGCAAACTATAGCTTTATAAAGTCTGTGGACTTCCTAGAGCAAAAACATCATAAGACATCTACTGAAAGTGTCAAGACAAAACTAGAAGAAACTATTCATTCCATGAACTCAAAACCAGCATTATTATTCTTAATATTTTTGTGTTATAAGTCAAATAATTCACATAGTCCTATGCAATACCCACAACATAGATACAGATGAAGGGCCAGCTCCATCTGCTATGAAAGTTAACAGAAAAGTCCCCACAGATTTAATGGGAGTTGTATCAAACTTTACCATGGAAGGTACAGTCAACATACAAACATATCTGTCATTTTCCAGAAACAAATATACTTTTGCATTATATTTCCTAGCTTATTTTCAGACCAGGAAGATCTAATGTGTGTAAAATTTGAGGAAACTGATTTGCAAATGTATGTATTATCCAATCAGGGAAAAGTAGTTTTTTCATCATAAGATTTTTGTAGCCTCAAATTACTAAAAAAGTCAGAAAAATACACAGTACATGATACTCTATTACAGTTTTAACGCTATTGAGAACATTGCACAATGAAGCACCGCATCAACCAGTTAAGACTTTGATCCCTCTGGACCTTTACCAGACCTTGGCTAGCAGAAATTGTAAAGCCTGACTGAAGATTAACAGAAAGTGCAGAAAATTCAGTCTAATTTCATTCATTTGGCCTTTTCTCTCCATGGATTGGTGCACGCATGTTCAAAACTCTTCTAGTTCTTCCAAACTGGAGACTGCTCAAAGTAAACTTTATTTTCTGAAGTACTTTCAACAACATGCTGATAAAAAACAGACTGGAATTTCTTTCTTTTTATCTTAACTCCTATGAAGGAAAAACCACCCCCTGCTGTGAGTTACAAAGAGGGCAGTTAACCATTACAAAAGAGGAATGTCTTGATGAGTGATGTCAGATATGCCACTGTTATTGGTTAACAGTTATATTTCTCCTCACATTTGCAGTTTCTGTTCAGACTAAAAAAGGGAAGAACTTCACAGTCCCATTTCTGACACTTGCCCATTTCTAGTAATCGTACCTTTCAACCTGTGTAAGAAGCAGTACTGCCCCGAGTGCAAAAGACAAAAGTGCAGCTGGCCTTAACACTGCTCCACAGTCAGGCAGTGATGTGTAATCTGTCAACCAGTTTATCACCCATTTAATGCCAGATTCAGCCACTTTAAACCCAATTCCCAAATCACACATTGCTCTGTCAAGAAGAATGGGATAACCCAGACTATCCCTTTGACAAGACCCTGTCCTAGCCAGCACCGAGTTTATATAATAGATGCGATTCTTATCTGCCCCACTATGTCACAGAAAGGGATCAGAAGTACCTAAAGAGATGCCAAATCACTGGTTCTGATTCAGAGAGGTTTTCACAGTGCAGGTGCTACAGAAGATAGCCAAGGAGTTGTCCTTCCAGGTTCTCTTAACAGCCCTGGCGTAGCAGACAGCTAGGGGCAGATGGAGTATATTGGCAGGGGATTAGAGCTACAGCCCAGAGGACAGTTGAGGAAGCTGTGGTAACTTAAACAGGCCTTTATGTCCACAGTGCAATCAATCCAAAGATGTGATTGCAACTCATGCGGACCCTTTCTGAGGGCTATAATAGTGATGGAACTGGCTTCAAGCTAGTTGGGATCCTAGGCAGTCTTGTATAGCCCACACTGAAGCCCAGTTGCTGCAATTGCTCTGCTATCAGTTACTGGGCTAGCCTGTTTAAACCTACCTTAGTAGTGTCTCAGCGAGCTGCAATCACACCACAAGGCAGCCATAAGTTACACCAGGAACCTTGTCAGCTCAGAAACATCCCAGAATGAATGGGGATTAAGGTGACATAAAGCCAAATTACCCTCCTCTCTCTTAGGCTGCAAGCCTGGTACAAAGCCTCTTAGAATACTGCAGCACAGAAGCTCACCCGAAGTCTGTTCCCAGCTTCCTTTCATGGGGAGCTGAAGGAAGGAGGTGGTTCTATCATGTGACCTAGTAAAGAGAAGGATGACACGAAAATAAAAGCCCTAATACTGTAATGTTTCCCCCAAATTCCTCATGCTTCAGGACCATCTGTATCTCTAATGCCTTCATTAGCCTCCCCATACGCACCCCTCTCAGATTTTGGGCCTACTGCCTTCACCTGTCCTTGGGGAAATGTCCTGTGATTTTCAGTCTTAGATTAAGTTCCTGGGATATGCGCCCTAGGCCTAACTGGTTTCAGGTCCTTATGGGACTTCCTTTGGGAGATGCCACCACTAGTGAATATAACGAACACAAACAACCATGGGTGATTGGTGCCTCCCAAGTCTGGGGGTGGGGCACCAGACTGATGATGTGGGAGTCCCCCAGCAGCCAATCAGTGACGGGGGGGGGGTCCCCGGGGGGAGTCCCCTGTGACTGATTGCTAACCACAGCTGATCACCAAGCCAGCAGCAAAACCAGAAGTGCACTTCCGCCGGCACTTCCCATTTCATGGCTAGCACACTTCCAGAGTGTGCACGGCCAATCTCAATGGGTGCACATGCACCTGCATGTGCCCCTATACACTGCCAATGCAAACCACCTTTTTTGCAAAGCAGAACATACACTCTATCTTACCTAAGTATTACCATCCCCTGGAAGCCAAGAAAGTCCCAACTGCTTTGGTCCCTCACTAAAAGGTTTGTGTGTGCCTTTGACTCAGCTCCTGACACTTGCCTCATCCCCTCAGCACCTGTCTGTTCTTTAGAGCCTGTGTTTTTAAATCAGTGATCACCCAATGTTTTTCCCTCAGTTTCCTGCCTAGTTCCCATACTCCATCCCCAACAGATTACAAGTCAGATAACTGAAAATAAGATAGCTCAAAACAACTTCAGAGAATGACACCTGAGTTGTTCTTCAAGTGCAAGTGAATGGGGTACTTGAAGCAACTGTTCACTTTCCTCCATATATAAAAGTAGCAGTAGCCCCTTAGTGTAATCATGAAGCAAACAACACAATAACACTCAAACCAACAGGTAAAATATATAATATTCTTGAAACGTTGGAGATCTGTCCCCATTTATTTCATGCAAGTCAAATGGGTATGATTTGAAAGGTCCACTCCAATGATCAAGTACCATCAACATTTAATATAGTGACTGATTTCCTTCATTAGCAAAATTGCCCTAATACCTAAGGAAATCTAATTCCTGAACTGAGAGCACAATCTGTCTTCACATCTATGATTAAGAGAAATACAGAGACAAATAATCCTTTTTGAACTGGGGTTGTACAAAAATTATTGGTTGCATGAAGGCTTATATGTGTTCGCTGTGAAATTATTTTTGCATGATGAGAATCCAAGGTTTATACCACTGTCATTTCTACTGTGATGTATCTGATATACAGTGGTAAGTTATGGAGGCTAAAAGCTAGTTGGTCCTTATGCAAAAATTGCAAATCAAATAATTCAAGGCAAGTGAACAAAGCCATTCTTTGCTTTATACACCACCTTTGAACTTGATCTTATAATGAAAATAAACAACAACAAAATTTATGGTGATAGTAAGCTTAAGGTTTCCAGGACATATGAATTTAATTGCACTGTATTCTTTTCTGATAAATGGAATGCCCACATTCACTCCTTAAAATTATACTAGTCTGTGTAATTATCTAAAAATCAGTCTAAACTACAGTAGCCAGTTCATTTCCTGCTGTAACTCTGAAGTAATTGCACGGTCTTTACTGACAGTCTGAAGTACTTATTGTTGGGTGCTTTGACTCATTCACACTAATTGGAAGAAATAAAATACTGAAGCAGTTGTAAATTTTAAAACCCATGTCACAGCAATTTCACCTGCTTATACAATTCCCTGATTAAAAACCTCATTAAAATACAATTAATGTTGTAAAGATGTATCAATTATTTTTTGCTACATACCTAATTAAAAGGTTGCAGTTTAAGCTGTACCTGTTGCTGACATAGGCTTTTTAATGTAATTAATGCTCTGAAAGATAGCTGAGGGGAAGAGTGTTTGTGTGGGGGGAAACGCCTTGTAAACCTTTAGGGCACTTGAGAAGGAAATGTTTCTGCCTAGAGCAGTAGTTTTCAAAGAGTCTGCAAAAGATGACTATGATCAATCAAAAGTATGTGGATACCCACACTTACAATTCAAAAGAGTCTGCACCTCCATTTGAAATTTCTGAAGAGGTCTGCACCTCCATTCAAAAGTGTTTAAGGGTCCACAAATAAAAAAAAGTTGAAAACTACTGGCCTAGAGGAACAAACATGACATGAAGCTAGCCGTTTTAGTTTGAAGTCAACTAGAAGACAGGGTAGATCTTATAGGCTAACCAGCGCTGGTCCTTTCACAGCTTCTGTTGAAGTAAGCTTCAGCCCATGAAAACTTGAGCTGTACTGAGTTGCCCAGCGCTGGGTCCTAGGCAGCAGGAAGCAGTGACCTGTGATCTGGCAGGAAGACCGGGGGTCTGCTTGCACTCCCAGGAGGGCTGCAGGGGCTCTGCCGGACTCCTCCCAGGGGTGCAGGCCCCCATCTGCCTGCTGGGTCACAGGACGCTGCTCCTGCTCCCCAGTTCCTGCTTGTCAGCAGCCTGAGGTACAGTTTCCTAGAAACCCCTGCACTGATCTCCTTGAAACTTGGCAGGCTTCATGCTCTCAGAAGGGGTTAGCATCCTTGCAAGTTTCATTGGAATCAGGCAAGAAACAACAACGTTATAGGCTGTTTCATGCTTCCGCATTATACCCCATGGGCAAAACGTTGAAACAGTGTCAAAACAGCGAAACTGTTTCAATGAAACGGAACAGAACAGTGCTTTCAAAACCAAACCAAACTCAAAATGAAACACTGTTCCATCAAAACATCGAGACAGAAGTCAAAGCAGAATGCTGCTGTTTCGCAAAGCCCTAGTGAATAATTCTTTCTCCTCATTTGACATAGTAGCTGTAAAAGTGCATCCACCCTCAAAGAAAGAATTGTTACTATTGTAACTGTGTTCTCCTTGGACCAAAGCTTCTGAGGTGATTTGCCAGCAGTTTCTGATTCTCACATAAAATCTGCATTTCACATTCTGAAATGTGTCTCACATAAAATCTGCATTTTCTTGCTGTCACTTGCCTGTTTTAATTCTCTCTGCATCTTTGCAGCTGCATTCCTACTCAGCTGTCTTCTTTCACTAGACCTTCCTTCTTCAATCCAAAAGCAACAATACTGCATATGGTTAACCTGTTATACCATTTGATCTGAACAATAAGCAAAAAAGTGGGGTTCTATAAACCATTCTGGTTAAGATGACAAATGGAGTCAGGCATTTTGATTCATAGATTTCATAGACATTAGGGCTGGAAGGGACCTCGGGAGATCATCGAGTCCAGCCCCCTGCCCAAAGGGCAGGAAGTCAGC
>NW_017728886.1:161693073-161714230 GCF_001723895.1 Crocodylus porosus
GATCCACTCTCCTCCCTTTCTTGAAGATCGGCACCACATTGGCCTTCTTCCAGTCTTCGGGCACTACACCAGAGCGCCAGGAGTTTTCAATCCTGTGTGTTTACAAATTGTATACAATAAAGTCCCTAAACAGTTAAAAATGGTGTGTTTGTGACCATTCCATGCCTTTTTCAGTCAATATTCTCTCACCTTTTTCGCAGCATCACACCACAAAGACTTCTCTGACTGGGTCTGTGGGTTGCTTTTTCTGGCTACGCCCAGAGGTTCAAAAAGCCTGAGCCTGAACTGATTCAACCTTTGCTGGTTAGTCTAACTTGCAAAGTTTGAACCAATTTGAATGTAGATAGACATTCCCTTTTCATTCCAAAAATGCAGGCACATGTCTGTAGTAGCTCAGGCTAGAAACCAGGGGGCAGGAGAGCAGTCCTCCCTTCCCTTCCACACTGCTGAGCTGAGGGGGGGCATGGCCCAGCCCAGGCAGGAGCTCTTATTAGGGAGGGGTTTCCCCACCACCCCTCAGTGAAGGAGCCAGCAGGGATTTACACAGCATTGAGTTACACAGCAGGAAGTCACGCAGGAAGCATTTCTCAGCCCATCAGCAAAACAAAAGAATCTCTCATTAGTTCAAGCTCTTAAACAACTGTTTCCAAGGAGGGAATGGAGGGACATTACCAGCTACCTGTTGATTAGCTCCAAGAGTCATAAGTCAACACAGTCCTGTCTCCCTTTGTTCTGTCTGCCATGGCACAGAGCGTTGCCAGCATGTGGTATGGTAGCTAATGCTGAGAGGTGTCTGTGTAAGGCAGAAGGGACGGGGGAATCCCTGCTTGAGCAGGGGTGGTGAGGGACAGGGCATATTCAGGCTACCTGCTGTGGCCACAGGGCTCTCCGCCCAGCTGCCCTCCCTCCAGGAAATCCACGCTGTCTGTACAGCCATGCCAAGGTGCCCCCTGCCTGCCCAATAGCAGCAGGGGCAGTAGCAACATGAAATTGTGCCCCCTGATGCTGCTGGGTAAGCAGGGGGTGCATGTCTGGTGCAGGGCTCCCAGGGGAAGAGAAACAGGACAGGGAGCCACAAGTGGACAGCCCACATCCTCCCCCATTCCACTCAGCACTACTCTGGCTGTGCCACTAGAGGGGGAAAGGAGGGGGAAGAGGTGGGCATATGTCCCACCTTTCCATTTTGAAAAGGTGGTCACCCTAGGTTCAGCCCCCATTCAGCATGAGGGCAGCCACAGACCACACTGCCCGGGTGAGCTCTACTGCATGAGTGCCCTGCCCTCTTCTTTCTCCTCTTACCCCCCACCCCAGCCAGTTCCCAAGACCTAATGCCCAGGCAGCCCCCCACACCCACGCACATACATCACCCATGCACACATCCCACATTCCCCCATATCCCCATGGGGCAAGGGTGTGCAGGGAGCAGATAGCTCAGCTCTAGGCCCCAGCTCTGCACCTCCTTGTCCACAGGATCAGGGCTGTGCCCCAGCTCTGGCCCCAGCCCTGGCTCTTTGCTGTCCCTGCCTTGCAACCCCAGCCCATGATCTGACCTCACCTGCCCATCCCACTCCCAAACACTGCTTTCTACCCACCCATGGCCCCATCCCACATAAGGAGTTTTGGTGAGCTGTTGTGCAAATGGAGGCAGGGTTCTGACCTGACCTGCAACAAGTCATTAGAACTACCTATGTGGCCTCTGGACCCAATAACTGCTATCACCTGTTGTCAATAGTGCCTGGACTGCAATTAGAAGGTTGCAGTTTAAGCTGTACCTGTTGCTGACAGAGCTGTACCAGAGTGCCACAGGTGACACCTACCCCTATTTAGGCCCAAGACCTAGATCACATGATCTTGGCAAATCTGCTCAAATGGAGTATGTCACAAGCCCTCTTAGAGGAGACAGGGATGTTGGTGGGTCATACCCCATGGTGAAGGTGGCTGTGGCTTGGAAGTAAGTGAGGGGTGGGCATCAGGAGAGTGAGGGCTTATGAGTTGGGAGTGCAGGGCACAGGTAGTGCCAGGGGGCTGTGGTTTGGGACTGAGGGGTATCAGCATGGTCTGGGAAGCAGGGTACTGTGGGTCAGGAGTGAGGGGCAGCAGCAGGGCTGGGTGGCTGTGGCTTCGGAGTGAGGGGCAGGGGGAGGGCACTGGCATATCACTGCCCACCTCAATCATATCCCCCCACAGGTGTCTTATTTTTTTAAACTGGAAATATGGAAACCTTATATAAAGTCACCTCGGAAAAAGATCTCTGGGTTTTATTTCAGTTTTGATGTTGTGGTTTCATTTTGAAAACCTCAAGGGTAATGGATGAAAGAGATAAACAAACCCAATATTCTTCTCTTTTGTCCTAGTAAAAGTCAAAGAGCATCAGCTTCCTTCTCCTCTTACAGTTTTCTAGGATTTTGTTCTAATTTGCTAAATATAATTTTAAAAATAAACTTATCCAATGCCCCTTTGCCTTTTGCATTCAGCTTGTTCAGGGGCTTCCCTATAGATCCTGTGTGAGCAGTAATTAATTGAAAGAGAGAGTGCATGTTAACTTGTTTTCCTGCTCTCCTACATTATTTGCTATGCTACTTGGTATTGCCATGCTTTGTTTTGTTTAAGTATCCTTGGCATCTAAGAAGATTGAATTAAATAGTCTTGTACATGCTGCCACCTGCTGTGATCAAACAGAAAACACTAGAAGACTCCATTGCTTTCAATGGGCTTTTGGATCATGTTCTAAATCAGGACCTAATTCAGCAACATTTCTGGGCAGTGCCAAAAATACCTGCAACCTCAACTTGTAAGACGTTGGTATGCTGGGGTGGATGGCAGGGGAGACACGAGGGGCCCAATCCTTGTTGTGGCAGCACAGCACCAGCCCCTTCCCTGCCCTCTACCCTGAGGTATAACATGCCAAGCAAAATGCCTTCAGGTACCATACTCTGGCACCTGTGCTGGGGGATACCTACCCCTGCCTTTAAATAAAGGGCCAAATTATGCTCTGATACAACTGTGGGCCTCCCCCTCAGCCCTGCAAGTTGTGCCACATGCTGTACCCAGAGGCATGGATGACTGGTGCCACCTTAGTCAGACCAGTCCCGCCGACTTCCGTGGCCGATCCCTGCGGCCGATTGCTGCAGCCACTTCTGGAAGTGGCTGTAGCAATCAGCCGGCACTTGCAGGGGGGCACCGGTACTCCCATCTGCCCCTGCTACCCATTGCCCAAGCAGCAATGTGCACTGGCATTCTCAGGCGGTGCATGTGCACCCCCGTGTACCCTCTACACATCACCACTGCCCAGAGGTGCAAAGGCAGGAAGCAGGGGGACTCCAGAGGCTCCAGTGACAGTAGCAAGAGAGCAGGAGGAGCTGTGTCTGAACCCAGAGCTGGGGGGTGGGGGACTGCAGGTTAACCCCTCAGTGCCCACATGCAGCCCATAGACCATTAGTTGAACTCATTACTACCAGACATTGTGGAAGCTGACAGTTCAGCCAGATTCCAAAAATGGGACAAGACAAATCATTGGAGGAAAGAGGCATCAGCAGCTATGGAGCACAGAGGTGAGGGACAGAGTCTCTGAATCAGAACTTCCTAGACCACTGGTTCTTAACCTTTTTTGTACCCGGACCCATTTGTAAACATTGATGGCCAGTCCCAACCCAGTGCCCCTCATTCCTGACCTGCTGCTGCCAGGCCCTAGCCCCTCAGTGTGTGGGGCAGGGTGTGGGTGTGTGGGGTGAGGTCAATGTGTGGGGCAGGGGAGCCCCAAGCAGTCCCCTTGCAGGCTGGAACTCTGCCAGTCTGCAAGGGAAAAGCCACAGTTTCCCACATTTTTCTCCTTTAAAGGACAATCCAGTTTTAAAATTTGTTCACAACTCTTTCATATATCCTTGCAACCTACTTTTTTTGCAACAGGTGGGGGCAATCTTGGGGATAGCACTGCCAAGCCTCGGGTCTGCACAGATGTAGTTAGGGATCTTCTGGAAGGGCTGGATGTTTTCAAATCTGTGAGCCCTGATGCCTTCCACCCACAGGTGTTGAGAAAGCTGGCGGGGGTCATTGCTGTGCCCTTGGCCAGGCTGTACGAGCGATCGTGGTCCACAGGCCAGGTGCCCAGAGATTGGAAACTAGCTAATGTGGTCCCCATTTATAAGAAAGGGAGAAAGGAGGACCCAGGAAACTATAGGCCCATAAGCCTCACATCAGTCTTGGGGAAAATCCTTGCAAAAATTATCAAGGATCACATCTGTGAGAGGCCAGCAGGGGAGATCGTGCCCAGGGGAAATCAACATGGGTTCGTCAAAGGCAGGTCCTGCCAGACCAACCTGATGGCCTTTTATGACCAGGTAACTAAATCCCTGGATGATGGTCTCACTGTGAACGTAGTCTTTCTAGGCTTTAAGAAGGCCTTTGACACTGTCTCTCACCCCATTCTCATTAATAAATTGAGTGACTGTGGCATTGATGCTTACATAGTTAGATGGGTTAAAAATTGGCTGATGGGGCGCACCTAGAGAGTGGTGGTGGACAGGTCATACTCGACCTGGCAGGATGCGAATAGTGGGGTCCCTCAGGGCTCGGTCCTGGGGCCTACACTGGTCAACATCTTCATCAGCAACTTGGACAAGGGGGTGGAAAACATGTGTCCAAGTTTGCTGATGACACCAAGATGTGGGGAGAGGTAGGCATACTGGAAGGGAGAGAGAGGCTGCAATTAGATATAGACAGATTACAGAAGTGGTCAGATGGTAACAGGATGGGGTTCAATGTAAATAAATGCAGGGTGCTGCACCTGGGGAGAAGGAATCCACAGCATGCATACAAGCTGGGGAGCTCCCCTCTTGTGAGCACAGAAGCAGAAAGGGATCTTGGAGTCATTATTGACACCAAGATAACCATGAGCCGCCAATGCCAGACTGCAGCCAGCAAAGCCAACCACACCTTGTCGTGCACCCAAAGATGCACCTCAAGCCGGTCCAGAGAGATGATACTCCCCCTCTATGCAACACTGGTCAGGCCACAATTGGAGCACTGCATCCAGTTCTGGGCACCGCACTTTAAGGAGGATGTGGCCTGCCTTGAGAGGGTTCAGAGGAGGGCCACCTGCTCGGTTGGAGGGCAGCAGGACAAGCCCTATGAGGAGAGGCTGAGGGACCTGGACCTGTTCAGCCTCAGCTAGCAGGGGCTGAGGGGGGATTTGGTGGCTGCCTACAAACTTGTTAGGGGAGATCAGAAGCAAAAAGGAAGGGCCCTATTCCCCCCAGCAGCACCTGGGGTGACGAGGAACAATGACCAGAAGCTGCTGGAGAATAGGTTCAGGTTAGAGACTAGGAGGCACTGTTTCACTGTTAGGGTGACTAGGATCTGGAACCAACTTCCTAAGGAACTGGTCCTCACTCCTACCTTAGGTAAATTCAGAAAGAGTTTGGACAAACACCTGCCTGAGGTCATGGGATCCCAGCATGTGCTCCGGCCGGTGGCGGGGGGACTAGATAATCTGTTCAGGTCCCTTCTGACCCCAAACTACTATGAAACCATGAAGCCCAAGGGCTGAGAAATGCTGTCCTACACATCAAGCGCTGGAGGCTGCAAGTAAGGGACAAACAGTGGAAAAAACCCTGCTCATAGAAAACAGTGGAAAGAACCCCGTTCACTCTCCCCTTTCAGCAGCCACTCCCTGCCACTGCATAACACATGGCTATTGAAACTGAACACACATGCAAGAAATCACTAATGGTCCACATGCACTTTTTATCAGAGTCGTCAGTTAATCACAGTTAACGCACGTGATTAACATATTAATCCGTGTTCAAGTTATTTCTTTTAATGCATTAATTGCGTGTGTGGTTTTGGAGCACGCATCTGGGTTCTGCTCCACTGCCATCACCACTGCCTCTAGACCACCCAGCGAGACAGCAGTGGCAGCGCAGAGGACCACAGGGCAACCTGGCATGGGCTCCAAGCTGCTGTAGCAGGGGGGCAGGACACACACAGATGAGCAGCTTCAGCCTGCACGCAGCCGGGAACACAGCTCGGGTGTGAGTAGAGCACTACCCAACATGTAAGGTTATGGGGGAGAAGGGGTTGGGGGAGAGGGGCAGATTGAGGCCCCCACAGTGTGGGGAGGAGCAGGGCAGAGACAGGGGCTGGGGTAAATGGGGCCCCGGGGCTGGGGCAGGTCATGGGACAGAGATGCAGTGGCTCATTCAGAGGCACAGCTCCTCCCGCTGTGCACACCCCCATGGGAGGCATAGGGGGCACATGCCCCCCCCAGGATTTGTGTACAGGGTGGAGGCAGGATGTGGGCTGCAGGCTGGGGCTCTCTACTTCTCGCTGCCTTTCCCCCTGGAGCTGCACACTAGCCATGCTGTGTGTTGCTTGCCTGCCCAACAGTGAGAGACACAGCATGGCATTGCACAGCTCCCAGGGCAATGGCAGCAGGACACAGAGCCCCGAACCCACAGCCCATCTCCCCCGGGGGTGCATGCAGCAGGGGCAGCCACACCCCACCATGCCTGGACAAGCCACCTATGGTTCTATCTCATGACCTGCCCTGGCCCAGGTCCCCATTCACCGCAGCCCCTGCCTCTCCCCCTTATCATGAGGTTCTCAGTCTTCCCCTGACCTCTTCTCCCCACTCCATGTCCCTTCCTTTCTACAGTATTACCTGTTGGGTGGTGTTTATGTGCATCTGGGTCTGCCCCTCACTCCCAAGCCACAACCCCCCCCCTCGGCCCTGCTGCTGCTCCTCACTCCTGACCCACAGTACCCCACATCCTGCCAGGGCACGCAGGGATCGTCCCAGGCTCCAAACCCCCCACACACACCCACAGCCCCCCACACCCTCACAAATTCATGCCCCCACCCCAACCATACAAAGTACCTACGTAATTTTGCATAATTTGATTTTTCTGTGCATAATTGTGAGTTTTTAGCTGTGTGATTAAAATTGCGATTAATTGTGACTAATTTTTTTAATTGCACAACTAATTGCAATCAAATGTTTTAATCGTTTGACAGCCCTACTTTTTATAGCTGCATTTTCAAGCCTTTGACAGCATCTCGGTGGACCAGGCAACTGTGGCTTTCCTCCTCCCCCTCCCACTTGCATACCCAGCAGGGCCTCGCGCTAAGAGAACAGAGAGCCCCTCCTCCCTCTGAGCTAGGTATGTGCCAGGAGAAATTCAAGCGCCAAACCTGGACAGTGGGAAAGAGGGACCCGCGGTCTGCCGCAGTCAGCAGCAGTTATGTTTTTTATGCCCTGACCTAAACCAGGCAAAGGCTCTCTCAGGCTGTGTAAGGAAGCAAAACTGGTTGACATTCCTGGATTGGCATTCATGTAGTTAACTAATGCCACCCCCACAGTGAAGACTTGGAGCAGAAATCTTCTCCTCTACTCACTGGGAGTCTAGGTGGCTTTAGGCACCTAAGAAGTGCCATTGAATCCCCCTCTGCCCCCACCACATTCCACTTTGAAAATAGCAGGGAGGAGGGAGCCCCAGCTTCCCCCATCATGCAACAACACCATTTTCTGAGCAGTAAAACACATTTCACTATTTATACAAATGCACGCGCCGCAGTGCCGAGAAGTGCCTGGAACTGCAGCACAAGCATGTGTACAAATGCCCAGGGAGCAGAGCAGGGCAGGACACAGCATTGCCAGGTCTTAAATATGAAATTATCATATTGGAAGCTCAAAATTATTGTATTTGCTGATAACTATCGTATGCTGAAAAATATGCAAATAAGTCTTATATAATTTCTATTGCTCGCTGTAACATACCAGTGAGAACTGGATCATCAACATTGAAGCATTTATTTTGATGCAAGCAGTCATAAGGAGGGGCTGACTTGAGTTGGTTGATAGCATACCAGGTGTTCCCAGTGAAGGCATGGAGGAGAGGGAGGAATGAGGGATTCAACCCAATTGCCCCAGGGAAACTTGCCAAGAAACAGAGATCATTGACCACTTCCTATGGCACTGCCCATATGCCAAGGGTGTGTGGAAAAAGGTAAGCCAGCTCCTTGAAAGAGTGACAAGAGTCAGGCTGATTACAGGGGGGGTGGTGCTGCATGGACACCTGACTGAGGAGCAGGGGTCCTGGACAACATGTTTCAACCAGTTTGTGTCCTGTGTCAGGACTGCCCTTTGGCAATGCAGAAACCTCCTGTTACACAGGCACGCCAAGCTCAAGGAAACAGACTGTGTTAAAATGTTTCTGAGCGAACTTCAGTCCTACCACCTGAAATCGGCAAGTGAAGATGGAGATTTTCCAACTTCATCTGGAAAAGCAACACCTGGCACAGGTTGTTCAAAGACCCCTTGAGAGGGGAAGTGGACAGAGAGAATGAAGAGGACAGAGATGCAACTGGACCTGGAGACAGCGAGGAGGACTACAACAGGATCAGCAGCAGCGGAAGTGACAGCAATATCAACAGCAACAAGGACAGGGAATGAACTGAGAATGTAAACCCCAAATTGGGGTTTCGACTAAAGGACTGCGATTGGGGTAGGTGAGGGTGGAGGGTGGGTGCGCAGGGGAACAGGGGAGTGGGTGTGTTTATTGTAATGGGAAGTGTGGTTTTCTTAATGCAGTTTTAAGATGTGTGATGGAAAGTTTATGATAGACAGGGTGTGTGTAAAATATATATATATATTTTAATTAAAATAAAAACAAACCCAAAAGTCAGTCTTTTGACTCAGATCAAGCATAGTCAGTGCACATGCATGTACATATGCTTACCTGGCAAGGGAAACACTGTGACCACTATGGCGGTCATCCTAGTTGCACCTGGGGAAGACCACTTTTCTCCTGGCATGGGGATAGTACCTGCCAAGGTAACATATAGTAAACCTCCCACTTAGCTGCTGGAGGGGGAAGGTCTTGGCTTTATGCCTACTTTATGGAAAAGGGAGACTCCTCCCTAGCTTGCTCCTGCGGCCACATGGCTGAAGGCAAGCAAAACCCAGGGGGCATCTGAACCCCAAGCCTCTGAGCTTGGGCCTGCACGTAGGACGCCCGCCAAAGGATTTGGAAACCTCTGAAGCCCCAGGCAGGGGGGAGGATGTTTATTGGGAGTAAGGCCACTTATGATTCTGGACTGACTCACAGGTTTGGAATTTGAATTGGCAAATTTGGCTGGGAACATGGAAAATTTTAAAAAAGAAAAAAAACAACAAAAACCCAAAAGTTGGTTAAGATTCCCTGATAGTGATTTGGGTTTTGCATCTGTTGCATCAATTAGCAGCCTTCATAATGACCCTGCATTTTGAACAGACTGCTATTAGGGGTCATACATCGTACAAGAGTCAAAGTTATTGTCCAAAGACGACAACTATCATACACCTTGCAACGCTGGCATGGCAGAATTGTTAGAAATAGAATATTGTTAGAAATGCGCAGCTTGCATCTTGCACCTGATAAGAAAGAAATACTGCCAAGGACTTTTTCTTTCCCAGCCTTGCTACAGCCTTTCTTATGCTAATTGCAGTTTTTCCCCCTCACCTGCCTTAAGTCTTTCTCATGAGGATTGCAGGAGCCAAAATTCAATTACCTATGTCCTTGAAAGGGGCGGGGGGGAAAGTAAACTTTTGGTGACCTGTTGTAGTTTCTGAGCATGCTTAATTAGCTGATGCATATTTACTTCTCCGCCCTGCATACTTAAGTAGTTAATTATACTATACATGCGATGTATGTAGTGATGTAACTTACATGTATGTTTGTATGAAACGGAAGTAAGCTGTAAGAGTTCCTGTTTCTGCACACATGCCCAGGAGAGAGAAGATAAATTTCGCTTGCGAATACCAATGCAGGGTCAGAGTAATCTGAGTACCTGACTCTGCTCTGACCTTTGTTTGCAAACAAATACCACTTTTGTGCCGTTTAATGTATGTGTGTCTGTGAGTTTTTTGCGGGCCTCCAGAGAAACGAACCGCTTTATGCATCAGAATCGCACGCAGACTGGCTCAGGCTCAGCCAGGGATAAGAGCCTAGCATGGACACGCCGACACCCCTAACACAGCTCGCATGTGCGCTACCACCGCAGCCCTCCACCAGGCGACAAAAGCCCTCGCTAGACGCCCTCACGCATGCGCCTGCGCCTGCGCACGCGCAGCTGCTTTCCCGTGCTTGCCCTCACCGGAGCCTGCTGCGCACGCGCGGTTCCTTCCTCCTTCCCCAACCCTTGCGCATGCGCGCGGTTTCTTCCCGCCTCTTCCCCCCTCCGCCGGGGCTTTCATGTGTGCGCCGTGAGCCAGCTCTGATGGACCGCGTGCGGCCTCTGCTCATGCGGCGGTTGCTGGCGGGGGGCGCGCTCGAGGCCTCCCGGAAGCTCGCGAGCGTCGCCGCAGCCGCTTCGTCATGGCCCGGGCAGCGCGCGCTGCTGCTGGGGGCGGCGCCCGGGAGGCGGCCGCGCGCCTGGAGTCTGCGCTGGGCAAGTAAGTGGTGCCCGGGGCGGGTAAGGACCTGCAGCCTGCTCCGCCCCCGGCGCTTCCCCTAGGCGTGGATGTGTGTTGGGGCGCGTGCGTGTTCAGGTTGGGCGCGTGTTCAGGTTGCACGCATGTCCCTGCATGTGTGTGCAAGTGGGTAGCATGCATATGCAGTTGAGTGGGTGGGTGCATGCACATGTACATGTGCATATGGGTGGGTGGGTGTGCATGTGTGTGAGTACACATGTGTATACAGGTGGGTGGGTGTGTATACATGCGGGGGGCATGTGTGCCTGTTCAAGGGCCAGTGGGCACTGGTCAGTGCACTTTGCTCGATGTCCCCCCTTGGAGCACTTGTTATTGCTTTAGTCCCAAGAGCTGTGTTGGAGCCCCCTTAATAGCCTCCTCTAGGAACAAGGTGGGGGGTGAACAGTTTCTGTTGTGGTCCTGTGCATCTCTTTCTTTGCCCACCAGATAGGCCTGCCTGAAACATTTTAAGTCCATGAGCCTGAGTCTAAGTAAGTGATTCTCAGGCAGGAGGCCACAGCCCCCCAGTGGACCTGGAGATCCTTTCCAGGGCTCTGCGGAGCGCCATGCAGGGTCAGTATCCTCGGGTGCGCAGGCACGATTCGCGAGGGAAACCAGATGGGAATCTGCAGTGTTAGAAATATTCTGTCCCGCTGTAGTCTCCCTGAGCTCTTTGCTAGACAAGTTTTTCTGTTACTTGTTCCATAGCCAAGAAACAAGTGAAAGCTAAGAGCTGGCTTTGACCGAGAGAGGTCTTTCAGTCTAAAAAAAGATTGAGAAGCACTGGGTCTGGGTCACCCCACAAGTGTACTGCATTATGGAGTCGTAAGTGATCAGCACCTTTGAAAAAGCAGCTGCATTTATTCAGGAGTCAAAGCATAAAATAATCATTGTGAATCTTCAGGACAGGCCCAAATTTAGGGGCTGGAGTCCCTGGGACCTCTGTGAAATGGGGCTTTTGTTCCAAATTGGACAAACGGGTCCTGAATTAGTTGACTGAAATATTTGACAGCTAATTAATGAAATGGACATACTAGTCCTTTTTACATTTTACCTGACCCTTACTCATCGTCTCTGTACACTTGGGACAGTATAAAACCTGTTAAAGACCCAAATGTCGACTAAGGTGGTTAATTTCTGAAAACGTGAGTAGTCAAACTTAAGCTTATAAGACTCTTAGCTACAAAGTTGAGCATCTGAGTGTTACACGGCCTTGTTGTTACAGGATGACCGTGGATAAGTCACTTCACAGTTGAAGATGAATCTTTATAAAGCAGCTTAGGATCCAGTGATGAAAAACACTAAGTTTCACCACCCAAACATGGAAATAACTCATTTGCTTAACAAATGGAGTCCCGGTCCCTACACTGAGCTCCATGCGAGCAAACTTCTTCACATATAGTTTGTTGTGGCAAAGCTGTTTCAGTTCTACAACTGCTTTAAGTTCTTACATGTTACTCTAACTTAATTTAATTTCCATTCTTTTTTCATTCATTAAAGTAAAAGACATAATTACTATGAGGAAGAAAATATTTTTATTTTGTTCTTTGCATACACGGTTAGTTTCTTCTGTTGTTTGTATAACACAATAAATCCTTCAAATAGGAAGAGGTTCTTGGTTGTAGCTGTGTTGGTTTAAGGATGTAGACAGGCTAGGTTCTTTGAGTTGATGCGATCTCTTTTATTAGACCAACTGAGTAATTGGAAAAAAGTTCTTGGCAAGCTTTCGGGCCGTCACTCTTCTTCAGGCATAGGGAGTCTCTGCTGTTCCTAGAATAGAAAGAGAAATACAAGAGACATTTAGAATAACGAAATGTGCATATATATTATAACCACAGCCATTAGCTTACACTCAGAAAGAAATGTGGTAACTGCATTTTTACTCTCCCTCCCCCCTTTACCCCCCACCCTATTTAATTTGATGATGGCTCTTTAACTAGGCTATTTATAAGTTATCAACTTACTGTAGAGAGATGGGGAAATAATCTCTACTGAAAAAATCTCTATCTTTTGATCAAAACGCTGCATGCACAGAATAGAAAATTGTAACTGGTGAATATTTTTCTTCAGATGAACTATGGCACCATGCAAGTACAGAGGCTTCTCAAGCCACGTTAGCTAGTGTATCACCCATTTTTGCCGTGGTAAGTGTATTCCTGTGTCTCAGCCAATGGGGGCCAGCTGATCTAAGCTTACAGTAATGTTTTTTAATTTAAGAACAATTCTCAACAGAAAGAACTGGTTGTTCTCCCTATGTGTCGTCAGTGTGTCTGTTCCTACATTTAAAAACAGTCTTAGCTTTCCCCACTGAAGGAACCATTTTCTCAATATTAAAACAGTGAATTATCATGTCTGCAATTCTGAGTGCTAGAAGGAATATCATTTTTATATATACAGTTGATAGAATTAATGTAATGATGATCCATCAGAGATAACAGATGGTTGTCTGTTTGCAAACTGTTTGACACCAAGAAGTGGTGTAACCACAGATGTAAGCAGTTGTAACAGATAAACCAGTAGAAAGCATGGATTCATATGGAGTCCCTAATCCCTTAGTGAGATCCATGGAGCTGGGTTTTTTTCAGCCACATGCAACCTGATATTTAATATAAAAGCACTAGCTTAAAAAATGAAAGCTGTCTTGAATCAGGTGTGCATCTTAAAGGCAAGACTGTAAATTTGATTCAATCCTTGCAGTTTTTCCAATAGAAATAATTTTAAGTTTTCCAGACAAATACATGTGTCATATTTGCTACTTTTGGGATGTAAATGCAGTCAGTAAGGTGTTAATGCTATCTACTACTCAGCACGCTAATGTAACCATCTATTATATTCCTGATGTGTCACTGTAAACGCCTTTCCACAGTGCTTGCCCTTCTCTTTGCAAATTGTCCAGTTAAGAGAATACAAGATAAAACAACAGCATTTGCAATGCAGAATGTAAAGGGGTTCTATTTTGGCCATTGTAATAAACCTCATTCTGTGTAAAAATCCTTCTTTTTCCTGAGAAGTAAACAGCTAAGCTAAAAAGATGTTCCATATGACTTGAAGACAGTTTGCTGAGGTGGGATAAAATATACCCCGCTAGACTTCTAGGCTAGTGGTTTTCAACCTTTGTTCAGATGCAGACCCCTAAAAACTTCAAATGGAGGTATGGAGCACTTTGGAGATTTTGAATGTACGTGCACAGATCCTTTTGAATTGTAAAACCGGGTATTCATATATTTTTGATTGATCATAGTCGTCTTTCGTGGACCCCTTAGACATAGTCTTCGGACCCCCAAAGACCCACGGCCTATAAGTTGAAAACCACTATTCTAGGCAAATACAAGCAATTCACACAACTTTCTTCCTATGAGTTTATAGCAGCTTTATGAAGACAAAATATTTCTTTTCCCCCCCACCTTCAGATGAAATTTGACAAGGAAGGAAATGTTACCTCTTTTGGTAGGTAGAGTTTTAATTTTCTTTTGCCATCTGTTGTTTCTCTTATACAATATAGAATGCACCAATAATTTTCCCACCTATTTTTTTTTAAACATCTCCTTGGTAGAAAGAAAAAAAACAGAGTTGTACCAGGAACTGGGTCTCCAAGCTCGAGATTTAAGATTTCAGCATCTAGTGAGCATTGAACCTAGGAACAACAAGATCATCATGAGAATGGAGGTAAAATGATACTAGTTTGAGTAGGTCTTAATCTTTATAACTGTCAATATAACTTAAAGCAAATTTAAACTGTTTTTTTTACCTATATTGTTATGTTCTAGTCATGGGATCCTCTTAATATCAGCTAGTTGTGATCTTGCATATATTATTATGCACCTCTCCTTGGAGATCACCTTGGTACTGAATATCCTAAAGTAGAATAGCTTTTCTTTATGTTGGGCTCTCCAATAGCTTGCACTAATGAACTCCTTCCAGTTTACAGAATGTCTTCCTCTCTCTCGAGGGTCAGACTCTTCTGTTTATGACTATGACAGAACCATCCACTCGGAGGCAGTGGAGCACCATCATGACAGTGAGAATGGAGCGTGGAGGGGGCAAGGCCCCCTGCAGGGCTCTCTCCCTGCCATCATGATAGCACTCTGCCACCTCTAAGGAGCAGGTCTGGGGGGTGGGGGGCAGTGAGGCCAACAGTGCTGGCCTCTCCTGCCCCACCCCCCTCCGGCCCTGCTATCATAGCGGTGGTCCTCATTCTGATTGGTTGTTTTACTAACCAGAGTGCTCCAACAGTGTTACGGACAGCTGGACTAAGCCCTTTATTATATAAGAAGGTATACATTTTCCATATATAGAATCTAATTATTGGGAGATAGTCTTGAATTCAAAATAGTCTTAGATTTGAGTGAATACAGTAATCTTCACAAAGTCTAAACTTCTGCCTAAATGCACTTTCTCTTTAAGTTTTTGAAGGCTGTGGTATCACCGGAGTTTCTTCTGATACTAGATCATCGCAATATGAATATGGAACACTGGCTGTCCAGAGAATTAGCACCTCAACTGGCTGGAGAAGGGCAGCTAGTTACGTATTCCTTGCCCTTCGAATTTAGAGCCATTGAAGCAATCCTGCAATATTGGGTGAGCTGGTTGCTGTTATTGTACATTTAAATTGTATGTGTGTGTTAAGCTATTTTTTGAAAATGTTGCTTCATAGGAGTGACTATTTTTTGAGGGTTTTTTAAATCTTTTTCTCTTTAATCTTTGCAGCAGTACTTCAGGTTTGTTTTGGGGTTCGTTTTGTTTGTTTCCACCCCTCCCCCCCCCCCCCCCGATACATTGATAAGGAGGACAGTTAGCCACTAGAGCAGCTTCTCCAAGGACATGGTAGACTTTTCATTATTTAGAGCTTTTAAATGTCTCTCAAATTTATTATAGTTTCTTGTAGAATTTGCTGCGCCAATGGTTTGTAGCCTGCCTTGCAGAGATCATACCAACTGCTCACAGCGTTTCCTTCCAGTCTTAAAGTATATTGTTGTTAATGAAAACCGCATTTTTGTTAGGTGGAGTACTTTTTAAATACATGAGCCTCACCTTGCCTTTTTTTCAGTATAGCTAGCATCAGATTTCAGTTTTATGTAACAACACTTTTCAAAAGCATTGTCTTCTAATATTGGTTTCTCCTTGAAAATGATGACAGTATTCCAGGCATCTTCTAGTTACTGAAAAGTCCATTATACAGTTACCTGTTACAGTGAATTATGTGGTCAGTGAGAGGGGTCAGTTGCCCAGGCCATTCTAGAAGGATTGTTTTAATTCTTATGAAGGATCATGTTGTTATCTAGATCAGCAAACTGCAGGCGAGACTTAACCTTTTGCAGCCTCAGATCCTTGAGACACTGGAAGCTCTAGTGGACCCCAAGCTTTTGTCTGTGGATAGGAGTAAACTACATGTTCTACTACAAAATGGCAAGAGGTAAATAAGAGTAAGCCATAGAGAGAATAGAAATGATGTACGGTGATACTTTGAGGCGGTGGGGGGGAAGCTCTGTGTTGTGCATTTTTATCTTTACCATAAATGCAAGTATATGAAATATTTGGTAATAAAGATACTCCTGCTATGAGTTGATAGAAATGTAACTTACTTTCTTAAGTTGTATATTATATCAAACAATAATGCTAAACAATTTAGCATGTTCATTGTAATGTAAAAATAAGATAAATGATTCCAAAAATTAAAGAAAGCTGCAAATAAGTGAGCATACTGGGCTATCATTGTATATCAGTATGAAATGTGGATTTCCTGCCTGAATCCTACTTTATTTTTCTGAGTAAACTTGGTCCCTGGAGACATGTCCAGAAACGTCTTGCAATTAAGGATTTGTGATTATGGAGCAGTTTTTCCCCAAATGTATTAGTACCATAGCTGACTGTAAGGGCTAGATAATTTAAATTTCCAAGCAACTTTCCTCCAGTGATTCTATTTTGACAAGATCTCTGGGAAATGAGTGTGAAATGATTATTTCTCTACAGCAGTGCCAATGAGACTGAGTAATGGCTTGTCTGCCTCTTTGTGTTCTCTCTTAGCCTGTCAGAATTAGAAACAGATCTCAGAGTTTTCAAAGAAACTCTGCTGAAAATCTTGGATGAAGAAGAATTAATAGAAGAGCTCTGTCTAACTAAATGGACTGATCCACAAGTATTGTAAGTTTGGGAGGGAAATTGGGACATTTAGATGAGGAATTTTCTCCTAAAAAAAAAAAAAAGTCACTTTGTAAATCCTAATACTTTACCTTCAAAAAAAATTCCCGTCATCCTAGATGGAACAAAACTACTTGCGTCAAGATGAGAGCATTAAGGGTGCTGCTTCATCATCCATCTATAATAGCTGGCTGGCATTATAGCTCCACATGAGAAAATTATGGGACTAAGAAAGCAAAGAGAGAGTAGATTTATTTCAGTTTGTAATTTTAGATAAAACTTTTAGAATATATTTCAGGGAGAAGAAGAATGGAAAATTTCTGTTGTTTTCATACATGCTTAAAGTTCATGTTGGTATAGATCAAATGTTTTACATCCCAGTATTAATAAACTGCCATGCTTCCCTTGCTGCTAACTTTGCCCACTAGCAGAGTTCATAGGATGGAACTGGAATCTCATGATAGTAACACTGAATACTGTTTTCATGCAAAACTATACAGCAGTAATACATGGCACCCCGAGACAACTGTATATGGCTAAAATAGCCCTATGACACCATTTTGAGTAGAGTAGCACACACAGCAGTGGCACTGGTCACTTTAACAAAAATGCCATTAAATTAAAAAGCAAAAAGTGGAGACTCTCCTTGACAAGATGTTGGCCTGATTTATACTTGGATACTGGGTGTATTGACAGACTGATGGGTCTCGGGAAGCTGAGAACACAGACTGATTTGATGATTTTTATGCAGTGCCACAGGTGCAGTAGGTGCTTTAGTGACATGATCCAGTTCCTTGCCCTAACGAGCTGCTACAGTCTAAATAGATTATAAAAGTCCCAAGAGGTGGGGTGATCAGGAATTACAGGTGAAACATGACAGATGTGGGAAGTGTACCTAGGGGAGAAAGGAGCAGTTATATGTAAGGATGAGTAAATTGACTCTGACATAGTTACTTGTCAGCTTGAAACTACATGTCGTGAAGCTTCATTAGGAGTGTCAGCAGAACATCAAGGGACTTTACCTTTAAGTCTTTTGGGCTTGTTGTTGAGTCCCTCTTTTCCTAGATCTGTACAAGGGTTAATGCAAAGGCAATCACAAATGAGAACTGAGCTTGGGGTGCTTGGTACAGCTGGTGTCAGGGCACTGAAGCTTTCTTAGGCTTTACACCCAAAGCCTCTAAAACTGGAAGATTCTGAATCAAATGGTCTGCCTCAAAGTATCCTCTCTAAGAGACATATGAGTGTCCTCTTATCCCAATACTTACTTCAGCATGGTTGTAACAGTTGCTAGAAAAAATCAGATTTACAGGGATTCTTTTAAATTGCTCCCCTGAGAAGGCACGCACAAATAGCATTCACTGAAGACTCTGCAGAGGAGAAGCCAATCTCCTCTGGTAAACAGTGCTGTTAAAGTTGTACCATTGGGGAAAAAAGTGGAAGTTCTTCTAGGCTTCTCTCCTGTGTTGTATGCTTTAGCTATTTTTGATCTCTAAGAACTCAATTTTTGCCTTGTGAAATTAAAATCCAAAATAACTCCAGAAATTGACCTCAATCAACTCTGTCCTAGAGAGAGTGACCAAGTGCTCCAGCTCTTGTGGCCATTGCCAGGTAGAAACTGAATCATTTGGAGAGAGAGACTATGATTGCTCAGACTTCAGATCAGGAAACAGCCAAAACAGTTTCACATACTGGGTAATGGCCACAGGTTCCTCTGCTCACAGAGTGCTTCACCATAGTCACTGTTGATGCATAACTGAAGACGATAAATATTTTTCCAATCCAGCACTTAAGTCAACAGATCTCCTTGTGTAATCGCTAGGGGAAAGGAGAGTTTCAGCACCATTGCCAACTTCCACCACTTGAGGGCACCAAAAACATTTAAAATTCTCCTTTTAAAAAAGTGTCACCATTTAATGCTGGGAAACGATTTGTACATCACCTGCACGCATTTATATTATGGCAGTTCATTTTATTGATCAAAGTAATTGATTGTCTCTGCTTGTCAATTGATTAAAAACTGAAAGAACATGTACCATTTTTGTCTATGCTGTTAGTAACAGTGGAGGTTTCCAACATACCTGATGGGTTAGGGAGCATTGGTGTCAGATGTGACTATTAAAGGGTTTTTTTTCTCCTCACTATTTTGTTCTGAGTCTCCTCTTGAGAGGCACATTGTAGACAAGTGTTGCTGATACCTAACAGGAAAATAAAAATTGTTGCTTACAGTAAGGAGAGTACATCTGGAATTGATCATGCAGAAGAAATGGAACTGTTGTTGGAGAATTATTACAGACAAACTGAAGATCTTGTTAATGAAGCTCGTGAACTCAGAGTATTGATCGATGATTCAGAAAGTATCATCTTTATCAACCTGGACAGGTTAGCTACTCTTTATACCATGTACCACTTATAGATGGTCGGAAGGTAGGCAACATTAACTTCTGCAAGACCTTTTTTGCAAATTAGTTGAAGAGAAAATTGATTACTGGACTCTTTTTCATTTGAGGTCTTATATCTTTGAAAAGCACAAACAGTGGAAGCCACATTTTGCTTTCCCAGTGTATGTTCTGGGCCATAAAAAGCAACAGAACAGGTTTATTAGAATATGCAAAACAAGTTTGGTTATTAGCCAAGCTTCAATAAAAATGGGGAGCCAGGGACTGGGAAATTCATTCCACATGATTCTAAGATGTAGTAAAGAAAATGCTTGCATGTTCACAGAGAAAGTAGAGCTGTGGCTTTTTGTTATATAAGGAAACAAAACTATAACACATTTGATTTTGCTCTCAAATGTAAGTGAGGTATAAGTGTTGGTGTCTGCCTTCAAAAACCATTGCATTAGTTTATCTTGGATTCAACTTTTATCAGAAGTGGCATCAGCTCTAAATATGATGGTGCAGTAACAGTGTGAAGTGAATTTAACTAATGGTTTGAAATTTTTCTTATTGTACACTAAGCTTTCTGCATAGTTTGTTTTCCTTAAAGTCTTAAGCTTACAAGTGCAAATGTCTATGTCTGAATGCTTAGAAGCAGCACATAATACACTGGAGAGCTCTCTGTACAGCATCTATTGAATGCTTTTGTCAGAAGGCCAGCAAAAAAGCCTTTCCTCAAGAGAAGTATGAGGAATAGACCCTAACAAACTCAACTTTAAAGTCTGCAGCATTTTCTGACCCTCTCTCTCTAAATATGCTTGCAAGATTAAAAAAAAAAATACTGTTAAGAAAAAAGACAATTTAAGGAAAAAACAGATTCAATTCTGTTAGGGGCAAAATGCAAGTTTCCATGAGCTTGTACTATTACTCTGCACATACAAACTGTGCGAGACCCACAAGCCTGTTGATGGCTAAGTTGAGTGTGCCACCCTAGAGATCCTGATGCAGCAGTTTCAGAACATCTTTGGAATAATCACCTGTTTCAAAAGCTCTTGTTTCTGTGTCGCCTGATTCCAGCAACATTTGCTCTTACCAATTGTTGCAGTTTAGTGCAGACTATATAAAATTTGAGCATCAGATAGCAAGGAGATATTTGCATTCTTTTCATAAATATTCCTTCCCTCTCCAGTCACCGTAATGTTATGATGAGACTGAACTTACAGCTGACCATGGGGACTTTCTCCCTCTCTCTTTTTGGACTGATAGGAGTAGCATTTGGTATGAACTTGGAATCCACACTTGAAGAGGTGAGAACTAATGCTGCTTTGATAAATGACAAATGCTTTGATAAATGTTTTGAAAAATATGGGTTCTGCTTATAGTCTCCACCAGTTTTTAGATTTAAACTCCATTCTCTTCAGTAACATAAATCCAGACTTAAATTGCTGTAAGTGACCAGAAAAATCAGGCCCACTGTTTGTAGTTTTTAAAGCAGTAATTTTCTTCTTTCACTGCAAATCAGTCTGAAAATAAGTCTGTCATAAAATAAGCCATCTGGTGTATGCGCATTCTTCTGGGTTACCAGTAGAGGTGCGCTGATATATCGGTCCATATTGCATTAGCAGTGATTAAAGAAAATTGGCATTATCAGCAATCAGCCTTTTTTGGCTGATGCGGCCAATAATGTCACCGATCAAATGTCGCGTGCGTGTGTACAGCTGCAGCATGCGTGTAGGCAGGAATGCAGTCCAGCAGTTTGGAGACCAGTGACTGGCCAGTAAGTCTGTAGGGCAGAAGGGGCATTGGGTGTGAGAAGGAAAGAGGCATAGAGGGGGCAGATCAAGGCCCCCAGAGTGAGGGGCAGGGGCAGAGTTAGGTGCTGCCCAGCTGGGGTAGGGCAAGATGTTGGATGGAGCTGTGGGTGGCTCATCTGGGGGAGTAGAGGGGGTGCGTCTGTTGCTGTGCATACCCTCAGGGGAGGAATAGGAGGTATGTGCCCCCAGTTTTGTATGTGGGGCAAAGGTGAGCTGCCTGCTACACTAGCCTCTACCGGGGAGGGGGAGTGGGGTGGGCTGGGCCTGAGAGGGAAGGCTACGGCAAATTTTGAGGTGGCCATAGCCCCCCTCCTAGCACTGCCCCCTCCTCCTCCCCCCACTGGGAAGAGGCTAATGCAGCCCCCAACCCACCCTTGCCCTGC
>NW_017728886.1:161714330-161727328 GCF_001723895.1 Crocodylus porosus
CCCCCCCAACTTACCAGCCAGACACTGCTTTCCAGACTTGCCGGGCAGTATGTCGGCAATCGGATTGGTATTGGCCAATATAGCTGGCTAATAATTGGCCATCGGTATTAGCCAAAAAACTCTTTCTGTATACCCCTATTTACCAGGAAGACCAATTCCCTGGGATGGGGAATAAAAAGAAAAAACTGTACTTACCCAATGGTTGACTGTAGGCTATGTTAATTCTCTTGAATGGCTGTTCACCCTTGTAAAAAGCCTGGCAAGAATGTCTTTTGTACTGTATACAAGAATATAAAAATCAGTCACTGGCTAGTAGCCATGGCTGTGTTGCAAGTAGTATTGTTACACCCAGATAGTAGGATCATCCGCACATGTACGCACTACACTAAATGGAATACAGTTCTTATTTTTTCCTTCCTTCCCTCTAGTGGAGAAATATGGGAAATGATGGGGGAGACTATACATTTCTAAATGCTTTGCTTTTATTCTTCCATCTCTATAAGAAATGCTACATGGGCCAACATGACTGTGCACATAGTCTTTGAAACAGTGTTATGCTGATGGAGGCATAGATTCCTTTCTGTGGCAATTACTCAACCGCATTAAGTGCATGGTGTTGGTAGACTTCAGCAAGTGCCTGAAGTCATGCATCCTCCAACAGATGGTCAGCCTGATGTGGAATGAAATCAGAGGCAGGGAATCTTGGTGATCACACACCCCAAGTAACCTGCTTGACTAACACTTCTTCCATTGCTAGGACCTCAGAGCATTTTGGCTGGTGACAGGGATTATGTTTTTGGGAAGTGGCCTTATGTGGCGGCGTTTGCTTTCATTCCTTGGGCGGCATCTTGAACCTTCAATACCTCCACAGGTATGTATTGCTGGCTAAGGTTTCTATTTATTTCTGGCTGGACAGGTGGTACCACATGTACCAGTTGATTAAAGAAGAGAGAGGAGGGACACAGCTTGTGGAAGTATTTGTTCTAACCCTTCGTCCCCAGCTTCAGGGTGTAGGTGGCCCTTCCTCGGCAGGCATAGGATAAGCAAAGTGGGAGTGGGAGGAGCAAATGGAGGAACCTTGGATAGACCCAAGATAGACTGTTACACTGTAAACGCTGTACTTCACAGCACAGGCCAAGAGACTCCCTAAAAGTTGCAAAAATATCTTCTCCCTTTCCATAGCAGCTTTCAGGGCAGCTGATTATATGGCTGCAAGATGGTACTGCCATTCTAGCATCCTTTTTCCACTTCTGTACCATTCAGCTCAGCCTGAGGTAGCACCCTAGAATTCTGCTTTCCTGTTCTCTGTGCCCCAGCCCTACCCTGAGCAGAAAGGAGATTTCTTGTGGAGGGTATTTCTGGTGGTGTGTATTCTAAACAAAGTCCAAGGTAGGAGAGAGGAGACAAGGATAGAGGTTAACTATGAAAGAAAAGATGGTCATGCTTATGTTGGGAAGTAATGCTCAGGATATCTTGACCTTCCATCCTTCTCCCCTTGCCCCCCGTTAGGACACTTATAATTCCTGTGTACCTACACTTCGCAGTTGATTGTGAAGAGCTTGATGCCAGATTCTCTTGATACTTTAGAGAATATAAATTCATAGATGTTAGGGTCAGAGGGGACCTCAGTAGGTCATCAAGTCCAACCCCCTGCCCTGGGCAGGAAAGAGCACTGGAGTCAGATGACCCCAAGCTAGGTGCTTGTCCAGTCTCCTCTTGCGGACCCCCAAGGTAAGAGAGAGCACCACCTTCCTTGGAAGTCCATTCCAGATCCTGGCAACCCTCATGTGTCTGTCTATGATCCAATTGGGAAATTTGTCTTGGTTCGTGTCTAGGAATACTGATGCAAAAAACTCATTGAAGAGCTTGGCTTTGTCCCCCCTCTGTCACCAATTGCCCTAGTTTGTCCTGTAGGGGTCCTATGCTATCCTGCACCTTCCTTTTGCTTCCTATATACCTGAAGAAGTACTTCTTGTTGTCCTTAATTTTTGTTGCCAGCCTAGTTCTAATCCTGCTTTGGCCTTCCTAACCAATTCCCTGCAAGTGCAAGCCAGCGAGGTATACTCCTCCTTGGTAGTTACCCCCGTTTCCACAGCCTGTATCCCTCTTTCTTTGACCTTAGGCTTTCCTGGACTTCCCTGTTCAGCCAAAAGGGCTTCTTGGCCCCTTTGCCCCCTTTTATGCACAAAGGAATTGTCTCCTGCGCCTGTAGGATCGCTCCCTTGAGGAACGACCACCCTTCCTGGACCCCCATTTCGCCAGTGTTCTTGAGCTTTAACACCTCGCTTACTAATCTGTTGAGTACATTGAAGTTAGCCTTTTTAAAGTCTAGCACTTCAGCCCTGCTGGTTAGTTTACCCATCCTTCGCTAGATAGTGAATTCAGTCAATCGAAGGTCACTATCCCCTAGGTTATCTTGTACCTGCAGATTCCCCACCCGGTCATCCCCTGCAGCTAACACCAAGTCCAGCAAGGTGTTCCCTGTAATGGGATTGTATACCTCCTGCGTTAGATGGAGGTCCTGTGTGCAGGTTAAGAACCTACGTGAGCAGTTAATTTGGCTGACTGCTCCTCCCAGATGTCTAGGTAGTTTAGGTCACCCATGACAACCATGTCCCTAGACTACAGCCTCTGAGAGCTGCCTAGAGAATTCCAGGTCTAGCTCATCCTCCTGGTGTGTCTGTCTGTAGTAGACCCCGACCCCCTTGCATCCTGACCCAAAATACCTCCGTCTGGCCCTTTGATCCCATCTTGGTTATAAAGGATGTAAACAGAGAGAACAACACCCCACCTCTCTTTTCCCCACTCTATTCTGTGTGTACAGCCTGTAACCCTCAATGCCTACTGCCCAATCATAAGTAGGGTCCCACCAGGTTTCAGATAGTCCAACCAAGTTGAAGTTGTTGCTTGCAAACAGGACTGCAAGTTCCTCCTGCTTGCTGCTCATGCTCCTAGCATTACTGTAGAGACATTTAAGCCCCTCAGTGGTTGCCCTTGTTAACCCTCTGTCCTGATATCTGTTGGGCCCCTTAATGCTCACCTGGACTAATCCAGTGCATTGCTTGTGGCTCACTGATCCTAGGTTCTCCTTATCCTCTGCTTCCCCATCCCCCAGTGAACCTAGTTTAAAGCCCTTCAGAGGAGATCAGCCAACCTGTAAGAGAACAGACTCTTACTTTTAGAAGAGAGATAAAGACCATCTTGTCCCAGGATGCCTCTCTCATGGAAGTGCAGATCATGGTTGTAGAAGCCAAAACCCACATGATGGCACCAACTCCGGAGCCACAGGTTGACTTCCTTGATGCAGGCGTCCTGATGCTGACAGCAACTGCTGACCAGAAGGATGCACTAGAAGATCACCTGTTCCCCTGACTTCCTAAGCCTGGAGCCCTGTAGTCACTTATGACATGGTCCAAACTACTGGCTGCATTATTCGTACCCACATGGACAAGGACCATGGGACAGTAATCAGAGGGCTGGATGAGGTCAGAATCCTCACCGTGATATCCCGGATCCTGCTTCTGGATAGGCAGCAAACCTTCCATGCCATGGGATCCAATCAACAGATGGGACTCTCTGTGCCTCTCAGGAGGCAGTCACCCACCACAATAACCTGGTGTCTCTTCCTCCTGCTGCTCAGCCTGCCTAGTGTTTGTCGCAGATGTGTCTTCCCCTGCGGCTTCCTCTGCTTCATCATCCTCCAGTGCTGCCAGGGCTTCATATCTGTTCCCCAGTTGCACTGGGGAAGCGGTCACAGCCGTACGGTGTCTAGCTCTGGAGGTGACCATCCTCCATTCAGTTGCCCTGGGACTCTACCATGATGTGTCTGCGCCAGAGAATGAAAGTACCCATCAATCTCATCCTCTGCAGCCCGGATCCCCCACAGCCTGCTCACCTCTGCCTGGAGTTCCCTCAACTGCCCCGCCAGGGCCTCAATCTGGGCAGATATGGGACAGGCAAGGGAACGCCCAGCCCCCACACTACCTCCAGGCGTCAGAGGACCTGCCAGGCAGCCCCCACAGATAGATGGGGCCAGGGTACTGCCGACCTAAGGGGCCTGTCTGGGTGGAGGCCTCCGGGCCAGAGGGAGCAGCAGGTCAGGGGCCCTGGCTGCGCTCTGTGTCACCACGCCCATAGTAGCCTCCTTCCTTGTTCACTTACCTAAAGTCTCTGTCAGAAGCTCGGTGTACACCTGCCCACGAACTGGCTTGTGAATTGCCTGCAAACTGCTCCCCTGTTGGCAGTCCCTGTTCACTGGGACTGTGCTCTTAAGACAACTGGCAGAAGTCTGTAGTCTGTATTTTAATAATCTGTACCTATTGTGCATCTTACCTAGGTACACACCTTGCTGAAAAAAACTCAACCAGCAGCAGGGAGGACTGAAATGAAGAGCATCCTTAAAACAGAAGCCTTTGGGTCAAGCAAGAACATATTGACAAACCAATAGAAACTTAATATTTCGTCTCCAGTTGTTGGTAGTGTTACATTATAAATTTCAGATACTTTTATTGCATTTGGTCTCCCTTCAGTAAAAACTTAAGGATTTTTAAACGCTGGATGAATCAGTCTGGCATACCAAAGGCTATTCCATGACAAAAATGCGTGGAGGTTTTAATTGCACAAGAGTCAGTAAATGCAGAGAGATTCCCATAGCACCTTTAATTTTATCCCTGTTTGTTACACTAGGACATTACATAAATCTGCTGTATTGGGCAGGCTTTCAGCATTTGCTTTTCATCTTGAGGCCTCCATTTAGTAACTGTTCGGCTCCAGCTAAGGTAGTGCTACAGATAGAGAGGCAAGCTGTTTTAATATAAAGAGCCTATAGTTGTCCTCAGAAAGAAGTGTTTTGAGTATTAGTCAACTGACAATTCAGATGCTGAGTAAAAGAGTTAAGCACCTAGCACTAGGCTCTCTAAAAAGTCTTAGCCATTTTCTTTGCAGATGACAGAAGCAGGAGTCGTATCTACATCTCTTGTAAAGCACTACCACTAACTCAGCAGCAGCCAGAAGACAACATGACTTATCTAATTTTGAATAAGAAATAACAAATTTTGTAGAGATAATCATCCGTTCAGAAACTAACCAGGCCTCACTGTGCTTAGTCTCTTTTTAAAGCCCTAGAATAGCACACATGTAAACTAGCAAGCAGATGAAAATTCAGGCATCACAGTCAGTGCTAAATGATGGATGTATTCAGACAGCTGCACTAGGATAGTGCCTTATATTTATATTATTAGTAAGGACTTATCTTAGGGCCTGATCCAGATCTAGTTTAAAAAAAAATGAAACAAGTTGTTGATTTTTCTTTTTCATTGCCCTGGCCTGATGCTTGTTTTCCTCCTCCTTAAAGAAGTCAAGATGATTATGAGGAACCACAGGCCAGATGGCAGCAATCTTGCAGCTGGTTTCATCACTATTTATGATAGTTGAGTTCAGGAGCTAAGTGTGGATTTGAATTGGGTCATATCTGAAGATAATACAAGAAAAACAACTAGGTTACATTACATAGCTGAGGGATGAAGGCTGTTGAAAGGCCTGGTTTGATTCTAGGAGAGGAGAAAGGAAGAGTTAAATACCCCACCAGCCCCCTTATTTGCTTCAACTCTTGCATAATTTTAAGTGAGATGCAGTTTTTCTCTATGAAATTTGACCCTAATTCTCTGCTAGTTTGACCCACTATGAAAAATGAGCATAAAGCCCTTGTAGAGGAAGGACCTATTACATCTGTGCAAAGGGCAGTAAGCCAGGTCCTTAAACATACGAACAGCTGCACATGTGACAGACTGAAAGGTTGATCATTCTAGCAGCTAAAACGACTCATTACTCAGGGGAGTAGCCTGTAGAAACTTGACACTATTGAATCTGGTGTAATTATGTGTTTTGCCTTAATTCAAGTAAAAATCACTTGTGGTTGCCAATGATTATCAGATAACTGATTTAACTTTCTTATAGGAAGATAACACACAGTTCTTGCTTCATGTCTTGCTGTAAACTAAGTATAGTTGTAAAAGGGATTAAGTGAGTATCTAACTGATAGGATTTATAAATACTTTTATAAGCTGAGTTGTAAAATGGTAGTTGCCAGTCTGGTGGCTGTTCCATGATTGATAGGAGATGGTTTGGTCTCTGTCCAGCTGTTACAGAAAGTGACCACATTCAGTGAACACCTGTGATTCAGGATTGAAGGCCCTTTGCTGGCCTACCCAGAGAAGCCATCAAGTGAAGGGGTATGGACACAGGAATTTTTATCAGAGTTAAAATACACTGGTATGGCAGCTAGGAAGACTTGCAGTGCTGCTTGCCAGCAATTATCTTTCCTACAGAAATAGGTCTCCAGGAGTCTTTGACTCCTTTTGCTTGTACTTTAATTGATTTAAAGCATAATAAAAGAATTTTAACATATGCAGCCTTTCAAAACGAGAGTCTTATCGCAGGAGTAACCCAACTCTTAAAAACCACTGAAAGTTTTAACACTTGTATAATTCAAACTGCCATGTGTCGTCATGTATAACAAAACAATCTGAAATTAACCATGAAAAAATTGAGATGGTGACCTGCAGGGTTTGGGTCAAACTGCCACTGAGCAGCCACAGATCAATATGTTTTGTGTAGTACTTAACAATTTTAATTTAAAGAAGACATGCTCCTTTTGTTCTGCCTCAGACCTGCAAATAAAATGAATACCTATTTTACCCTTTTTTTGGCAAACTGAGCTCTTTAACTTTGCAGACTTAATAATAAGAGCCTTCCTGTGAAGCTTTTCACTTCTGATAAAATTGTAACCAGTAAGTTTTTCCTTGGATGATGCCTTTAAACATGTAAGGTTGCTGCTTAATGTTCTGCAAAAGATCCTTTTGGATTGAACCTTCTTCCTTTTGCTTGGGAGCTGCCAAATGGGGGGTTGTCTGGGAATCCTGTATTCCTAGAACACAGGCACGGCAAGTCCACCTTCTCCCCTGTCCTTATAGCACAGCTGTTGGAAACTGTCCATTCCAAGGTCTCAACACTGTTGTCTGATGGCTTTACTCTGAATGTTCAAAGCAGACATGCATGCTGAAAATAATTTGACTTCCCTTAGGTAGACCACTTGTACATCCAGAGTATGCTTAAGACATGGCTATTTGGGGTAGCTGATGCTGAAGGTCTTAATTTCCATATTGGGGTGAACTTTTAACAGCAGCACTTGCCTTACCCACTCATTACAACTAATTCACCAGAGTTATGGAAGGAGCCACCTAATGAAGAGAACTCAAAGTTGTTCTTTTCTAGAATGGTGGAATCATCTGGGGTCATGGCAGGTCTCCCAACCCTGGTTTCTGACTTGCTGATTATAAGATGTTTGCATAGCAGTTAAAACTAGGCTATTAGTCTTTTGCTACATTTCATTTATCAGTGTATTTAGGAGATGGATGCTATCACCAAAGTTCAGATCTCCAGGTACTCCATCAGAATCCTGGTTTCCATGCAAGATATCCGTCTGCTGACAGTCAGTGAAAACGAGCAATAAAGAGGAAAGGAGATACCCTTATCTAACTTTGGCGGTAACAAAACCAGCCTGTTTGTTTTTGTTTGAAGATCACAATATGTTTGGCAGGATGAGTGCTTAAAAACTCTAGGCAATCTGCGTAATTTCTTAGTTTGACAATATGGAAGTCCTCTTATTGCTCTAAAAATAAGCTGTGGGTGTTGTTCCAGATTCCATTCAGAAAAATTGTACTGATGAATTTCACTAGGACTGACCTTAGCATAATCCTGTGGCAATGAAAAGGGCTTAAAACCCTTCTCTTAGCTTCAAAAAAATGGGAAAAAGGATCGATTAAACCTGCCTGTCTCCCAAGTTCAAGTAAAAAGTCAAAGTATTTTCAAGGTTTCTTTGGTTGCAAAGCAATTGTGGATGTTAAGTACTTTTTTTAGCAAAACACATTCCAAAAACTATTCATGGGTATAATATTCTGTTTTGAATATCTATGTCCCTTGCACCACTAAGTGTTTGCTTGTTCTGTTTTCCCCCCAGCCATGCATTCCAGGTTCTTGGCTCCCAAACTTTTCTCTCCTTTTATAGGCAGATTGAAAGGATTCTGTCTAGATACCAAGGCAGCGGATGCATAAGCCTAAAACTTTTAAATCCAAAAATTTTCAGCCACTTTTAAAAAGTACTTTCTAAAAACTCCTTCTGAATGAGATTAATTGCATGTATTCTTCCACAATGAATTATAACCATTGTTTTGAATACTGACTTGTACCACCAAAAAGGAAAACCCAAATAAATATAGCTCCCTAGCTACCTCTCTAACTTCCCCTCTGTACATACATACCTTGTAAAATAAATCCACAAATAATGGTCACGCATTGTTGCTTATATAATTTAGTTATGTATTATTGATATACATTCAGTATTTAACTTGTCCCATAAAAACTACAGTGCTCATTAATTGAAGACATAATGCAACCTATAAAAAGTGATTTTTAAACTTACCACAGGCATTGAGTCCAACATAAAACCATAAGGAATAATTCCTACTGGAGCCCAACTCTGAGCTTCAAAGTAAAGTATTTCTATAACTTCTCCAGACATATGCTGTGTGTCCTCCTCTTCTCTTCCTCTGACAGTCTTTCTCCTTAATATGTGCCTCCGCAAAGATTCAAAGGGTAAAGGCTTCTTTTGAATAGGCTGTGCCTATCTGTTCTCCAGCACCCTCACGCAGCTAGCCCTGTGTAGTTTCCCTTGTCCATCTACCAGGGACCCATTTATAGCATAACTAGTTTATATTTTAAAATCCTGGATCACATGTATCAAAATAGCATTATAGGCATGTTGATTACTTTATTACCTGTTGCGTAAATAATGTACAAGAAGGAGCTACTCTTGTCTTTTGAGCCAGTTGGTGTAGTATAGGGAAGAGTAAAGGATATGAATATAGATATCCATCATGGATATGGATGGATGCTCCACTGAAAGACAGGCATGTACCCAGTAAACAAGTGGAAATACTTAGAGAACATAGAGAAAAAGCCTTCCACCAAGCCTGGCTTTCACTGAGCTTCTCTCAGCAGCTACTACAACTTCGCTCTGCAAATATACAAAATACAGGTTAGCAAAATTCAGCTGCGTTTCTAAAAAGGGTGTTCTTGCCTGGAGTTCCCTAGCTGTGACTAGCTCCTAGCTTTAGGTTCTGTCATTATTGTGTCAGGTAGAAGCATAAAGAGGAAGAAATTGTCGCACCCTTAACTAGTGCATCTCTGTCAGCAAAGGCCCTAGCAGAGATGTAGTTACAACATTGAAAACCTTTTTGCTGATATAGTTCAACAAAGCAGAGGAGCCAGTATAACCAATGCGACAAACATTCTTTCACAGGTATAATCTACATGTGTTCTTTTACGGGCTGCCAACATCAGCACAGACTTTGTAGCTAATATGAGGCTTGAGTGACAGCTGGGTCTTTTGGTGCCTGAAAATACAGGAAGCAGCTGCTTGTAGAGCAGCCTGCTCTAACATTGCCTGAAAGGCGTGTATGCTTTGAAAAATGTTTGCCATGTGAGAAACAGCCCTTGGTAGCGAGTAACCTTATGGGGGGGCCTTTTTCCAGCAGCATGAGGTTAAACCATTTAGACAAGGATTGACAGAGACAGCCAGTCCTCTTGACTGATTGCTGGTGTTTTGATTACACGGAGCCAGTGAAGAAAATGGACAGGATCCCAGTGACTTGGAGTCCTTTGATATGAAGAGTCCCTGGGATAGCCTAACTTCCTTAAAGCACCCTGAATTCAGCAGATCAATGGCAATATACATGGTGCCGGGTATCATATGCACATGGTGCAGGGAAATACGGGCAAGAAATGAACAGCATTTGTTTTTCCTCACCTTTGCTTCAGATTTAACAGTGATGACAGAGCTCCCAAATCTTGATCTTTCCTGCAAAATAAGATTGCTCATTATGTTCTAGGAATATTCACTTAAAACAAGTGGAACTTTCTTACTTTCAAGCAGCTGATTTTCTGGTTACTCACTTCAGGAGAAATCAGTACATATTGTGCCTGGAACAGAGAAGAGAGAGAGATTATTACTACCACGGTGCTTACAGTATTGTCACTTGCAAAATAAGGGCCTGAGACTCCAGAGCAAAAGCTTATGCAATATTGCTTCTGGACATGAAGAGAGCCAAATTGCATGGATTTCTAAAAGAATGATAGTAGAGGCAACAACATATCGTTTTACTGAAACAAAGCCTTAGCATACCAATTATTTATGAAAATAAATAAATGGATGCAATTAATTGGTTGTCCTCATGGCAATCTCCTAGTTTTGCTCTTATGTTTTCTCACCCAGTCCTCAGGACAAGGAGACGTCCATGATTTGCAGTGGTCTGTCACATCACCCAATGTGGTCTGGTTTCCATTATATATGTAAACACGTCCAGTCTCCCCACCAAAGAGTCCAGATGTGATGTCTGTAGTTCTCAGAGGGGATGTCACAATAATTTCATCTGCAAATATTCATCACAAGGACAATCAAGGGGAAATACCAGACCAAAACAGAGCAGTTGGCATTTCCATGGCTTTACATCAGTGGTCTCCAGCTTTTTCAATTGGTAGATCATCTTCGACATTTAGAAGCAACCCAAGATGCACCGCTGCCCCCTCCCCACCCACGCCAAAAGGTAAATCTGTGGGGAGGGAAGGGGCCAGATGGAGGCAGAGGGAGAAAAAATATTGGGGGGCACGTCTCTACAGCAGGTAAGTCCTACCTGGCCAGAGCCCCACTTAACTTACCCCTGCACCTGCCTCTGCAGTGCTGTCCCTCACCACGGGGGGCCTCAATCTAGCCCTCACCCTTTCCCTCCCCTACAAACTGACCCGCTGGGCTGAGGCATGCGTGTGCATGCATGCATGCATGTGGGCACTCAGCCCCCAGCCCCAGATCAACTCCAAGAGGCTCCGAGATCCACTGGTGGATCAAGATCCACTGGTTGGTAACCACGGTTTTACATCTAATAACAGGTGTCCACAATTTAAGGCAGGGCTGTCCAGCTTTAAGTCCCAGGGGGCATGCACAGAGGTTTCCCCCTTTCACTCACTGCTGCACGGCAGCCCCACCCTGCATGTTGCCAAGCACTGCCTTCTCCCCCCACCCTGCACCCACTGCCAAAGGTATAGCTCTGGACTCACCCTTAGCTCTCCACAATGCCACACTGTTCTCCCCATGGGGAAGAGGCAGGAATCAGCCACAGGAGGAAGGAGTGGGGAGTCTGGAGACACCAGCTGCTACTACACCCAAAGTAATGAGGGTAGTGGCAGCTGGGTAAGAGTGGGGGAATCACACATGAACCCCTTGTGGGCTACATGCAGGCCACGGTTCACCAGTTGGACAGCCCTGGTCTAAGGATAACATTAAAATATTTTGATTTGTTACTGAAATTGTTCAGGTGGTAAAACCCCTTAGGATGTTCATGTAAGCCCGTCCCTTGGCAACGGACGGGGAGTGCACACGGGTGCACATTCACCCCCTGACATTGGCCATGCACCCCCTGGAAACAACAGCCATGAAACCAGAAGTGCCTGCAGAAGTGCACATCTAGTTTCACCACTGGTGATTTTAGGCTCAGGGATCAGCTGCTAGGGGACCCCCCTAGCCGGTGATTTGGTGCCCCCCAGGCTCAGGAAGCACCTGTCACTCATGAGCCCATCTATAAAACCACTGTATTTTGAGTATCCATGAATATGGCAGGAGCAAGTCTGCTGTGGCTCAAAGTAAAATTTCACCCATGCAGTTTTACCTAATCCATCACCATCAAGGTCACTTAAGTGTACAGCTCCTCCAAAGCGAGAGAACTTCCTGTCCCCACTGAAAGTGCTGAGCAAAGAAGGCTTGGTGTCTGTCAAGTCATACATGAGAATAGTCCCAGCTTGGTGTAGTACTGAGGGTATAAACACAATCCTAGATGTGCTGGCTGAAAGAAGTCAGAGTAACAGAATTAGAACAGTAGAGGTATATGCAGTCCCAGGGATAGGTTCAGTATGAATAATACACTGGCAATACCCAATATGAACAGAGCACCACAGAATAATGACATCACAGAGGCAAGACAGAATTAGGGTAGTAATCTCAGTAAAAATAATCATACTTCCATTTTAAAGAAATACTTAAGTTATAAGACAGGTGTAAGGTAGTTACAGAGCAAAACCTAACCAATACATTTTATGCTAAGTACAACAAGGCCCAATGGCATGCCCTTGTTGCCAAGATGGCTAATGGCACACAGGGATGCCTTGCTGGAATATTCCCAGCAGGTCAAGGGAAGTGATTATTCCCCTCTATTCAGCACTGGTGAAGCCACATTTGGAGTACCTTAATTTTCTATGATGCTGATTTTCTCATTAGGGAATATGTGGCCTACAAATGAAACACTGTTACACATAATATGAGACTATGCCTCTAACAAAAAATCATTGCAGAAAAAAACAAAACATTAAACAAATTGGCTGCAATACTGATGAGTACTTTGCAACATGTATAAATTTAACACATGGCTATTAAGAAGTCACTTGTAGCTTAGCTTTTGTAATTCTTGTGTATGAGAAATAGATGCTGTGGAGCATAAACATCTCTCAGGTTTCAGAAAGACATACCAGAGGTAGGTGCGCCAACCACCAACACATGTCTTGGGATTCCAGCCACAGACACAAAGCCACTAGCCAGTGACAAACCCAGTTTGCCCATCTCCTATTGATTTTGTTAAACACACAAATTAGTGTCATGGAATATCACTGTATTTCACATAATTCTTAAGTTCCCATGATTCTGAAAGAAACATCCTACCTACCCTGTCTCCAGTTACAGCAAACCAGCTGAGTGTGCTTGGCGGGTTGTATGCATACACTTTTCCAACATTCTCTCTGCTATCAAATGAGAGGTGGCAATCTGGACTAGAGAATACAGCATGGTTTTGAGTCAGAGTAATAATAGTGTGTGTGTGTGTGTGTGTGTGTGTGTGTGT
>NW_017728886.1:161728683-161744786 GCF_001723895.1 Crocodylus porosus
GAGTGCTCATAAAGTTGTGCCAGGGGACTTGCAATGACCTCGGCCAGTTCCTTTAGAATTCTAGTTTCCCACTGCACATCACCTAATAAAATGGGGTCTACCTCATAAGCAAAGCTTACAGGCACTGCCTGAATGTACACAAGTAGTAATAACTCATAGGGGTTGTAATATCAATGTTTTTAGGACTGCCTTCCTGCTACAGTGTTTTTAAATAAAAACAATGCAATGAAGAGTTTCTTTCTAAGGAAAAGACAAAGACCAATTTTACCAAGGAAAATGAAGGATAAGAGAACCAAAAATACTATATTAATCTGAAATACTCTGAGCAGGGTATATAATCCTCCAAAATAAGAGTTCCCCAATAAATTTATCAAAACAATATTACTCTATAGTAACAGAATAGTAGTAGACTTTAATTGAAAAAAAATTTGAGAAGGGATTTGTGTCATAGTCACAAGAAACACACCTAATACAGTGCTTCCAGGTAGGGCTACCAATCAACAGTAAGGTCATGTTCTCCATCTGGTGTCTGTCAAGTGAATATCCAAACCAGGCATAGTTCTTTTCCCCCTTCACCATCCAGTCAGCGTCCTCTACCGACAGCAGTCCTGACAGACCATACATGAGGTAAATGTTAAGTCTCAATATTTACCAGGACAGAAAACTGATTATTAGCTTCCTGAATATATAGCTCTTTCAAGAGTCTTCTGTTTTGACCAAGTCTCTCTTCCTATGCTATGGTACCAGTTACCACTAAATTATCACATATTGTGAGTGCGAACAAACAAACAAGTTATGTAAATTACAGGAGTGGAGTGAGGTTACCATGTGTTAGCTGCTCCTTAGTCGGTGCATCTACACATCATCCTACGGTGACAGCAATGTGCTACATAACTAGATGGCGTGCTATGAAGATGTAGTGAGCACGTGGGTCTACACACAGGTAGGTTATTACAGTGTGAGTGGTTACTGCACCATGTTTTAGGACTTCCAAAAGAAAGTACTAAAGCACAGCGCAGTAACCATGTCACTGTACAACGCCATGTAGACATGCCCAGTGTGTTCACTTCCATGCCACAGAAACTGAAAAGCAAGATAGGGCTAAGCTAACACAGTCTAGCCTCCACTACCTGTGAGATAGGAATGGATGCACAATACAGAAGAGTTACTGTCAAGCAGTTATCCCTCCTCTTCACCCAATACCCTTTGAATTTGGTTAAAAAAAAAAAAACAAACCTCACTGTAGCATTAGTTTGGTGGCAAAGCAATTTTCAGTAAGCATTTAGTGGCAAACGATTTATTCAGTGAATTCAGCTGGGTCACCCTAACCTGGAGTATCAAACTCGTCAGATCCCACAGAGAAGATGAGAGGCATGGAGCCAGTCCAACAGGCTGGATCAGGCCCACAGACTGACCCCACGCAGCACATGCAGCACATCTTGGACTAGCCCTGTGCAGTGTGCGCCAGACTGTACCATATGCAGCATGTAGATCTAGTGCATATTGCATGCAGGACCAGTCTGGGCTGTGCTACATGTGGCACGCAGGTCCAATCCGAGACCCACAGCCAGCACTGCAGGCTGAATGATTGGGCTCCATGGGCCAGATCTGGCCCCAAGCTACATCTTAAATATCCCTGATCTAAACAAGCACCTGTAGAATGCTTTCACCTCCTAGAAGCACATACTTAAATTGCATTGTACCAGTCTAAACAAACTGAAAGATTTTCATCAGAAACAGGACAAAACAAAAACCATTTACCTAAAACCATAACTCTTTGGGGTTATAAACTAAAGTCACTCCTTTGAGGTTTTAGTTTTACAAACTAAAACTCTGGCTGACAAGTTTTTGCAAATGTCAAAGCAACTCCCAAGACTGTTCCATCTTTATTTGAAACAGAAGTGGATCAAAATTAGTGCCATTTATCAAAAACCTCACACATGCTGATTTTGTTACAGATGGACCTGGTTTTTGCCTAAATCAAAACCTCGGCTGGTGATGTTTTGCATCTCCACACATCCATACCACTATTTCCTTGGTCTGGCCTCCTTTTCTCCCTCTCCACAATAATTAATCCTGCTTCACTCTTACCCATTAGTTAGTAGTTGTGTTCACTTGCAATTCCCCTTCAGTCACAAGACGGTGCAACTAGTATAATAAAAGCCAGTCATCTTCCAAAATGTTTTTGTGCCATTACCAAACCGAGAGGAAGTCCAGTCAAACCCTTCCTGGTGGTTTGACCATCCCTCCTCATTGCTACACATCACTTACATGTAACTAGCTATTCATTTTTGTTTTATAGCCAAATGATTGCATATATTAGCACTATTTACCTAAGTAAATTATAAACATGCTCATGTTTTTGTGGGCTTACATTCCTATAGAAGGACTGATGACATTTTAGGGAATCACTGGACTTTCCTCAGATTTTAATGCATATGATGCATGGTGCTATCTACCTTGATTTTGGAACTAGATGCACTAACCTTATAACTGAAAATCATACTACGAAATTGAAGTGCATCTAAATTGACTGCTTACTATTCAAGGCATTTACAATATCACAGCATTACTAGAATGATTTTTGTTAACTAGTCTCATAGAGACAGGAATAATTTAATCTTAAATTTTCCTCAGCAGGTCAGTAGGTATCCAGTTAAGGTAATACTTGAAAATATTTTATGCTCTTTCTTTGCTTTCAGGGTGTTTGACACTATTGTACATAAGCCTTCCAAGAGTCTAGGGCAATTAGTAGATTGTTCATGTTTTACATAGTGGAGAATTTGAAGGGAAATAAAGGCATCAATTAAAATACACACTGCAGACACGGAACATGGAAATGGTAATTTGCTCAGTAAATATCACCTTGATTGCTCCTGTTGAAGTAGGAATAAAATGCAACCACAAATCCTCTCTGCTTCCCACCACCGGGTGCATAAGGAGAACTGGCCACCAGATCAGATCTTCCATCCCCATCAATGTCAGCAGCCAGCAGAGACCAGCCAAGGTTACAGTAGGTATACTGCAAGAGGTGGTATCCCAATCAAAGCTTGAAGTGGAAGGCAGCCCTCTAAATCAGATTACTGCTTTATTGCCATATATTGTATTAGGTCTGATGTTTCTTTTAAAGAGTCATTTTGCCTATCCTAGATCAGACATATTTCTTTAAGGGGAGAGTGTTCTTTCCCTAGTCCCCCATCCCGCTATTCTGGATTAACTGCATGTGAACATGTAAAATGTGGCCATCCCTCACCTCAAATAGACAAATTAGATTCATAAAACCAGCATTTCTTTGTATACTAGCCATTTACAACTAGTATCCAAAAACTATTACTTTTTAATTACAGGGTCTGAGTTTGACACACCTACTCATAGTGAGTAGGACGGGACTCAAAGATAAGAGTAGCAGAAGACAGCAATGTCTCTATGGTCACCCCAATAATGGACGCTCCAGAGTAGCAGTGCAGATAAACTATCCTTGCCCGCTCTGCAACTGAACTTTGGAATACTGGCCCAAAGTGGGTGGTAGGAGTAAAATTAAATAACTGGTCCTGAAAAAATTGAAGGGATAACTTATTTTAGCAACACCCTCACAAACAAGACTCTAATAGAGACAATAACCTCTAATAGAGACAATAACTGTCAATACTTCCTTTTTTTACATTAATGGTGTCATGTTTCTCTTCTATTGCAGCAGACAGCCAAGGGCCCCAAGTAATTCAAATCTGACTGTTTTTTCTCACAGGTATCCTCTGGAGATTAGCCTGTCAAAGTATGACCACTTGAAAAGGAGCAGTTGTGGTACAGTAATCTATCCCTCCCTTTCTGTTTCTGTGCTCTTGGATTGCCCTTCTTCCTGGTAAACATACCTGGCAAGTTATGGTGATGTTGGGCCGAGATGAGAAGCCTTTTCCTTCAGTTCCAAAATATATATACACAGCACCCTATACAGTAAAAAAAAAGCCAGCGCTTTGTGAGAACTTATATACAAAGGTCCAGTATGAACTTTACAGACAATATAAATTAGCAAAGCGATGAACTCTGTAACGACTATTAATAAAAGATTTCATTTCTTCTTATAGATTTCACAGCATGTCATCTCTTCTTCCCCAAACTTAAAAATAAAATGTAATACAGGCAGTCCTTGGACTTATTACACAATTGGTTCCTGGAAGCTGCGTCTTAAGTCGAAACTTTGTAACTTGAAACCGATTTTCCGATAGGAAACAATGTTATAAATGGGGGATTGGTTCCTGAACCAAGGCTTGATATCGTATTTTCACCAAAAATAACCCAGAATTTTGTACAGTACTCAATCAATTATAGACAAGTAATATAGCTACCTTTATTTATTTTAAACTTTACTGGGATTTACCTTTTTTCAATACAGGTAGTGCTGTACCATCTTGCATTTTTTTAAATTTGCAAGCCTACATAGGCTATAGTGTGAGGGTCTATAGCCAGTCAAATCTGAAAATCTGAACTGAGGTTTGGTAAGGTAATACAGGCAACTGCCGCTTAGCGCTCTTAATTGGTTCCTGAAAAACCAAGCATTAAGCAAAACTGAAAGTATTTGATGACCCAAGATGGCGACCACGGGCGTTATAATAAAACTCACTGAATGCCTTGTGAAATCAGGTGTCAATTTCAAATGAACGTTACAGCAAAATAGTGCTAAGTGAATCAACATTAAGCAGGGGTTGCCTGTATTCACAATCCAAGCCAACAGTAACATATATATGTGTAGCAGCCATGACAAAGATACTAGTGGCAAATGAAGTTGGCCTTCAGTCAAAAAATCATCTAGTTTGATGTGCTCAGACACACCAATGATACTTTCATATTATATTGTGTATATGGTGTGAGTGCCTGTGCACAGGACTGGACTCAATGACCCAGCATGTTATTAAACAAATAAATGCAGTGAATATGTAAGAATTTTATGAAGATTCATCTGTTCATCATCTCAGTGCTGCTATGTTGTGGTCTAATTTGCAGCCCTTATGATTATAGAAATGTATGTGCAAAGAGCTGCCCATCCAATTAATCAGTATACCTGAGGATTATCAACTACATTTACAATGCAAGGCACAAATGAGAATCACTGGTGAAATGCTGCCTGCCTTATTCGCTCTGAAGGATACCAAAAGTTCTCACTCTAATGCTATTTCTCAGGGTAAAAAAAAGAACAGATTATTTTAAATAAATGGGTTCTTACTTTGTAAGTGAGAAGCTGTGACCCTACAGAGGGTGCACCCACCGCAAGATCGGGAACTCCATCCTCATTGAAGTCCAGCACTGATACAGCAGAACCAAACCTGCCTGAAGGCTGAAAAATCAGATGGATTAGGAGATTGTCCTGTGTAGATGTACCAATACACAAAGTGGGGACATGTGATAGTGAACTGTTTTGCTTAGAGGCTGTAGGAGAATTACAGCATAAGGTATTAGGTCTCAACTGTCTGGTCCAATTTTGTATGACACTCCTGACCAAGCTCCTCAAGTTTCATTTACCACTGATGATGTTTAGGATACCTACTGTCCCTATGTCTGTACACTCACAAAATCATTGATAAAAGAATAGCTGTGAGTCCTCCCATATCTTACAAATATATGAATTAGAAACAATTCTATATATATAAGGTACATACTAGTATGTCCTATGCATCTCTTCCACTGATTAATAAAAGACATTTACAATACAGCATGACTTCTATTGCAAATTAAATGACTCTTTATTCCTAGTTCAGCTGCTCACTCTCAATTCAGCATCACCATCCTGTCACCATTTTCACAGAAACATGTGGCAAGTTAGATTTTCAATTTAAAAAGTGCTAATGGGAACCAATTAATAGGCTCATGTGACCAAAGAAGTTTGGGGATTGAATGCAGAGGGGGATTACCATTTCTTTAAAACAAAGGGACTAAAACTACCTGGGAATTCCTATTCTGTTCTGCATCTTGTGGCAATACTAATCTATAAGGAGTCTTTTTTTCTTTATAGGTAGGTGAGAGATTCCCTGTCCATCATAAACATATATGGCACTCTCAAAATGCAGGCCTCAGCATTAGAAGAATAGACACTGTGCCCTCCAAATTCACATTCAGAGCACAAATAGTTCTGCTGCATATAAAAAAGCAGTGAAAGGCAGTTTTCAACCCAGAGATGCAATGGCCACAGATATGCAGATGATATCACACACACTAGACTTCATGTCAGTCTCATAGAAAAGTATCAGTGTTCATTTGTTTGGTGGAAGAATAGAGTAAACCTTTAAGAATAAAGTAAATCTTTATTTAAATTGCAAGAATAATAAAAGCAAAGGTAGTTTTTCTTTAAATGGACACAGCATCCTGTTGAATAGGAGAGACATTTCAGAAACCATAACTAGGGACCTACCCAAATCAAGGAGGAAGGCAACCAATATTCACAGGCGGATCACAGGAGTGACTGTCTTTTTCACAAGCTTAATGCAATGGACCTCCTACGCCTCTGATTGGCTGAAGGGCCCTAGTGGCCCCACCCCCTCGCCACTGATTGGTTGAGAGGGCTGTCCATTGTACAGTCCCCCCACATCCTCACTGCTGATTGGCCAAAGAGGCTGTCCATCATGCAGCCCTGCCCCCTCACAACTGACTGGCTGAGAGAGCTGTCTGTCATGTGGCCCTGCCCCTGGCTGCTGACTGGGGGAGAGGGGAAGGCAGCCCTCTCAAACAATCATCAGCAAGGGGCAAGAAGAGCCATCTTGGCTGCTCCCTTTCGTGCCAGCAGTCCTCCTCCCTCCTTTCTCCTCAGCAGGCTGTGTGGCTGGGCTGCAGCAGTCATGAGGACAGTTGGCTCCCACTGGAGAGCCAGCATTTTATTTTTTGTTTGGGGTTTGTTTGGTTTTTTGTGGATTTCACAGAAATTGCCCAGTTTGACAAATGATGCCCAATTTTGCAATCTCCACAAAATCTGCAAAATTGCAAACTGAGTAGGTTCCTAACCATAACTATGCATAACTTGCATAAGAAGTCAATGGAATTGGTGATCAACCAAAGCATCTGATCACAAAATACAAGTCCAAAAAGTTTCAAACAACAAGTGTCTTAACTCCTTACCTGATGACCCTCCAGCACTTGATCCGCTACCTTGTTCAGGTTCATGTTTACTGGAGGCAAACCTGATTGTTTACTGTAAATTATGTACACCCGTCCTATCTGCACCCAGCCCAATCTGCTGTATCCTGGTGCTCCAACCACTAGATCCTCATATCCATCCTGGTTTAAATCAGCTGAGATCATCGCCCTGTTTGCCAGTAAGAACATGGTACCAGTTACCCTTCTGCCAGAACCTTCAGCAAACAGCAATATTCACATTTCAAGGTCAACAGATCCCCTTTCTGCACAATATTTCCCTGTGACTTTATACACCATTTTTTCAAGTTATATATATGTTCTTGAAAGCGAAAGCTATTCTCTTGAGCAAAACAAATCAGGCTCTGAGGGTCAATTTCCATTAATTTGGCTGTGATACTCAGGGAGATCTGTGATCATCAGAAACTGCTTTTCTATTTATTGACTTATAGTACTTCCATATCACCAAGCAGCAACTAAGGAAAGGAGCATGAAAAGCTGCTGTTTTCATTTGCCATGGAAATACACAAGATACAAATGGGTTCTAGTCTAGGTCAAGTTCTGATCTATTCATGGGACTTGGTAAAGTCACAGAAACAATAACCTCAGTTGCTTGATGGAGCTTCTAGAATGCAAGTGGTCAGGGAAAGACAGGGTTCGAATTATGGAGGCACTCGGGGGTGAGCCCCCCATAAGAGACAAGGGAGCCCCTGTAAGATTTAAACATCATAACCTGGGGGGGGTCTCCAATTTTATTAGGGCATTGTGATGGGCAGCCCAGTTTTTTTTTGCAGACCCCCCCCAGGTTATGATTTTCAAATCTTAAGAAGAGTCAAGTTGTAATTCAAATCCTGGGCCAAGAACAAACAGGCATTTATTTGTCAAGTTAATTTAGTAGCTGTAAAGGTGGCAGTTAGCATCCCTGGAAAATTAAGTCATTGTTTTTCTATCCAGAGCAGATATAGCAAAAAGAACAGCAGCACAAATGTATTCCATTTCACTTCCATTATATATCTGATACAATCAAGATGGATCCTCTCCTGGAGAGGAGGGTGGATAGACGTTGTTCTCCACACAGATTCAATCCATTGTCTACAAAACCTGCTATGGTGAATGCCAATTAGCATCATCAGCAATTGAACTGAGATAACCAATCCATTCCTTATAAGCTGTCAAATGGTGATGAGATGGTAACTATGGTCCCAGGCCAGCCATGGTGTTCAGAACCAGACTGAAAACTGGATTCAATTTTTCCTGATTTTTGAGTAGAAGCAGATTCTCACTACCCTTGTTCATCCAACAGAGGCTAACCATAAAGTTCTCTTTTATGCCTAACCTTTTCCCAAAGACTGTCTTTATCTGGTATCAAGATATTGGTTTAGACCAAACTTTAATAATTACCCTATCAGTACTGATGCAGCCAAAGCCCAAAGTCTTCATATCTCAATGCACTTCAGCAGTGCCCAGCCAAAGCATACTATTCAGCCGGTACTTACACTACTGGTGAATTTTGCCTATAATGCTACATTTAAACTCTCTCCAAAGAACAAAGATTTAATACATCAATTGTTCCACAAAATAGCCACATAAGGAGGAGATGGAGAGGAGAAAGAAAATGGTACCAACCATCCAAGCCTAGCATAAGGTGATTTTAGGAAGTAGAAGGCTGTGGGTTTGGTGACATGGTTAGAAGCATCTTGATGTGTGACTGCTAGCACTTTTCGGACATTTGTTGCAAAAGCTCCATTTATAAAATGGAGGGAATTCTGAAAGAAAGAAATTGTTACAAAAGATATGGAGCTATAAAATACAGAAGCTTGTGCACATATACATACAAAGTGTATTTTCCATACTTCTATATAACAACAACAATCTGGTCCATAGCTCAGTCATGTCAATGCAATCATAACTCAGACTTCAGCGGACTTTGGATTAGACCCTAAGGGGTTGGCAGACATTCAGTTAATGGTGCAATTGGATCTAATCCCCAATCCCAATAATCATGCCTCCTGCCATGCCAATGCTGACAATCAAAATAACTTGGCAATCCCCATGCTCGGCAACATTTCCTGCCTTTTCCTGCAGCCTCCACAGGGGCTGCATGGCAAAGCACTTTAAAATACCTTGCACTTCAAAGGCAAAGCACTTTAGACATCCCCTTACTAGGGACCCCAATATCAGGGAGAGGCTCCCTGATCCCAGTGTCCCCATGTGCCAGGACCTGTAAAAAATGCTCATGCTGACTGTCAACCTCAGTATGGGCATGCTACATTCAAATTACAGTACCAAACAAATGAGTCACAAAGATGTTCCACATATTTTGTGGAACATCTTTGTGACTGGTTTGCCAGTTTATGGCACCATTAATCAACTGCATATGCAACACTGTTACTAGCTATGGTGTGATTAACACATCAATCACATTTTAAATGTGGTATGTGCTGGGGGCCCAGTATTGCTTCTGATAGAGTTAGAAACTTGACCCAGAGCATAACTGGCCAATCATTCACTATTGTCCTTTGTGTAAGCTGTCTTGACACCTGAGAATGAATAGCTTATGCTGTGAAAAATGAGTGCTAAGATATACAGTCCCATTTTTATACTGCAAAATACACTCACCATATTGCACCATATACACTCATTTATATTGCAAAATACGCTCACTGTCACCTCACCATAAAGAGCAAAATATACATTATTTTCATCTTTAATATGTCCCAATAAATACAGATTAAATAATGGTTGTTTACACCTTTCCAGTAGAAACTCTGTCCCACTCTATAGACTAAGGAACTACAACCATTTATGGCAGAGACAAATTTTGTACATGTATCTGCTTTTCACTAGTTACCTAGAAAGACTTACTGTTGCCCAAGTTTGCTTGAAATAAACTCCTCTCTCAGTATAGTTTATATTATTATCAACATTTTTTGTAAGTGAAGATGTCATGTTCTCTTGGTGTTCATTTTTGGACTGTTTAATTCTGTTGAGATAAAGAGGCAGTAACAGATTGACATTTTCCTTGAGGGGACCTTAATGTAAATACCCTTAAATGCAATTTAATGAATGGTTTGGATATTTTATGCCAGGACAATATATAATAGAAGTAAAAGCTCATGTTATATCCTGTATTAATAGTAATCTCTATATAATGAAATATTTTCCTGACTGTACATCTATTTTGATATATTATATGTTATCACTTTACATACCCTTCTCAAATATTCTCCACTTCCCTTGAATTGCAGCTTTCTCAAACTAGTAAATCTGAGGAAGTAATTAGTTTCTCAACATTAATATTTTACTATTTTCGTATAGATAATGAGGTATGTACCTTAGCAACATATTGGACTAAATTCTGCTTTGATTCACATTCTTTGCAACCCGATAGACTTCAATGGAATATTAGGTAAAGGTACATATAGCATATCTGAAGGCAAGAGTTTCTAGGATTCAAAACAGCCAAAGGTAGTCTTCACTAGTTTAAAATAGGCCATAAGAAAGTGATAGAATTAAAGTAGGGACTCCTCCAGAATGTGAAATGTATAACCATATCTAGCTCCAGTCTCCAGTCTTTTTTATTTCATAGATTTCATAGACATTTGGGATAGAAGAGACCCCAGAGGATCATCAAGTTCAACTCCCTGCCCTAGGGGCAGGAAGTCACCAGGGATCACAGGATCCCAGCAAGATAAGCATTCAAATGTGTCCTGAAGGTGTTCAAAGTGCGTGCTTGAACCGCCTCCAGTGGCAGTCTGTTCCAAACCTTGGGGGCTTGGACAGTGAAGTAGTTCTTTCTTATGTCCAGCCTGAACCGGTCACAGTGGAGTTTGTGACTGTTCGATCTTGTCATCCCTTGGGGGGCTCTGGTGAACAGTCATTCCTCCAGATACTGATGAGCACCCCTGATAAACTTATAGGTGGCCACCAGATCACCCCTGAGCCTGCGCTTTTCCAGGCTGAATAGCCCCATTGTTCTCAGCCTGTCATCATAAGGTCTGTTTTCCTGACCTCTGATCACACGTGTGGCTCTCCTCTGCACCCTCTCAAGCTTCTCCACATCCTTTTTGAATTGTGGAGCCAAAACTGGACGCAGTACTCCAGCTGCAGCCCCACCAAGGCTGAGTACAGTGGGAGAATGACGTCCCGGGATCTGCTTGAGAAGCATCTATGGATACAAGCCAGTGTTTTGCTCCCTTTACTAGCCACAGCATCACACTGAAGGCTCATGTCCATCTTGTGGTCAACCATGACCCCCAAGTCTCTTTCATCTGTAGTACTAACGAGCATAGTACTACCGAGCCTATAAGCATGGGGTAGGTTTTTTCTCCCAAGGTGGAGAACCTAGCATTTTTCAGTGTTGAACACCATCAGGTTCTCATCTGCCCATTTCATGAGTCTATCCAAATCTGCCTAGATCACCCTCCTACCCTCAGGTGTGGATGCTTTACCCCAGAGTTTGGTGTCGTCGGCGAACTTGGCCAGTCCGCTTCTGACACCAATGTCCACATCATTGATGAAGATGTTAAACAGGATAGGTCCTAGGACAGAGCCTTGTGGGACCCCACTGGTCACAGCACACCAAGATGATTGGTTCCCATTGACCACCACCCTCTGGGTCCTACCGCGGAGCCAGTTCCCCAGCCAGTGGATCATGGTGATGTCAAGGGCTTCGTTTGCCAGTTTAACCAAGAGATGATCATGGGGTATTAGATCAAAGGCTTTTTTAAAGTCGAGGTATATGACGTTGATCTCTTCCCCTTTGTCCAGGTGCTAAGTCACCTGGTCATAAAAGGAAATGAGTTTAGTCAAGCAAAACCTACCCACAACAAACCCATGCTGGGTATCCCTCAGGATATTGCCTTCAGCTAGTTTCTTAAGGATGGCCTCCTTGATAATCTTTTCCAAGACTTTCCCCAAGATAGAGGTCAGGCTGATGGGCCTGTAGTTTGCCGGATCTACTTTCCTCCCTTTTTTGAAGATAGGCACAACATTAGCCCTCTTCTAATCATCGGGCACTTCACCAGAGTGCCAAGAACTCTCAAAGATCTGTGCCAGGGATTTTTTAGTTTCTGCATAGCATATTGTTTGATTTTTAGTGAAAGTGGAAAGATTTTTAGGCTCAAATTGGAAGTGCTCAGAGGCAAGTCCTCTACCCCTGCCATCCTGCCTCCTCTCTATTTTTCTCACCACTTCTGTTTGCTGGCACTCTTCCACTTCTCTGCCAATTTGTTTTTCTGTTACACTCCTGTTTATTATCTCTCCCCAATCTGTTGTGATATGGCCACACGCTATTGCATTGTTCCAGCAGGGATGAGATGCAAAGTGTGAACTGAAAAGAACAGCATACCAAAAGCTTCAGATATTTAGGCTGATAAAAGTAGTTTCCTATCTATACTGAAAGCATGGTTGTGGGTTTTAAATTAAAATAATAAATTCCGGGAATAAGAGTATGCCTAGACTAGACTGTAGTCTTTGGAGAAGAAGCTAAATCCTTATGATCAAATTCGACTAACTCTTATCTCCCTGGTACAACAGATATGATTTGTTGCAATTTCAGTTCAGTGAGAATTATATTTACTCACAGAAGGAGGAAGCCAGCCATTGAACAGGTGTGAGGGGGACCACCTACCTCTTGCGTTCCACAAAATTGGTTTCATGCTAGTTCATGTAGGCAAGCACAGAAAGGCTTCTTTGTGTTAACCAAGAAGGGAGTAGGTATGTGATTATACTTACCTGTAGCTCTGTCTGTGCCTCCTGTTGCAGTCTATGAATAGCGGGTTCTCAGGCATGAAGCAGCCACTGATGAAATATTCAAAATACAATATGTCTTCTGAATATTTATTTAACAGAAGTTAAACTAAGAGAAACTTTCATCCCTTCTGATTTTTCTGGTACAAAACATAATCTCTCTCCAAAGTCCAAGCTCATTCAAAATTAGGTCATCATTATAATCCTTAGAAAGCCCTTTGATATTTGTTTTAATACGCTGTTGAAGTATTTAGAATCCATAGATTTAGAATGTCACATGTTTTTACTGAAGAGGCAAAATTTCTTACAGTGAGATCTTTTATTGAACCAACTGCCTAAGAAATCCTTGCCTCTGGGATAATTTCTGGACCATCATGGCTACAATAGCACTCTTACACTACCATAACACCTTATTATATAACTAAAATATCACACTAATATCAACTCAATATCACACTAATGTCCTGCTAATCCTATTAGAGTGTTTTTAAATAATGTGACACTTTTGGAACATAAACCACAGCCATGGATTCAGGGAGGTACAGTGATGCAGTCATCCCCTTCCCCTGCCAAAAGCTCCAATCTCAGCTGACAGATGCATATGCAATGAGCTTGCTGTCACCACTGCACCACCTTTGCATATTCTGGATCCACTACAGATAGAACAGAGCAGCTTAAGTCATATGCAATTTCAAACGTATTTTCCAATATAGTTGCAGTAAAATTACCCATTTAGCCACTACTCCATAGCTGGTGTTATGAAGTGCACAGGACTATGGTTAAAGCTTTACATTATACTGGTAAAAGACAAGTGTTTTATAAAAGTAGTACCAGCTCAATACAAACTTGACTTTAAATTTTTTTAAAGTCTTGGGGCTCATTTTAATTCTTGTTTCAACTCACTGATGATCTGTAGCAGGAGCTGGATTGGGCCACTAGTCTGATTAAAATAGGGCTATTTGCATAAGTAAAAACTTCAAATTCTGACTAATTCTGGGACAGGACCCATTTCTACATGAACAACTATACACATCAGAACTTCAATATCATACTTCTGCAAAGAAACTCATCTGCTCGTACCATAGGTTTGTAGTCCATCATAGTATAGACAGGCAAAAACACCATCTCACCTAGTCCCAGCTTCTAACATATGGCTTGTTAGCTGAAAAATGTTATTTGACCAAAATGCCATATCATCCATTCCTCCAAGGAAATACTCATGGAACTTCTCCACCAAAAATGGAGATTTGCCAGCATATGTTGGGAAGAGCTAACAGACAAAAGAAACATTCAGTGAGAAGGATCAGTGGGCACATCTACACATGCATTTACTGTGCATTAAATATATTCACAGTAAGAGGGTTTAGGCCAGTTTCTTTCTGTTCAGGCATTAAAGCACAATAATGTTGTATGTGAAGTGACTTGGGACTAAAGTTAGTCCCAAATCTGTCCACACACATAGTGTTACTGTGCAGTAAGGCATCTACACATGTGTTACTGCACATTAATTAACTGCATGATGCAGGTATCAAATTTACGTCCAGGTTGGCATAAGTCACTATATTTAGTGCACAGTACATGTAGACACCACCCATATTGCACAGTAATTTTTAGTTACTGTATTAACAGTCAGCAGTAATGCTGGTTACTGCGCAGTAACTGTGCATGTGTAGACAAGCCGACAGTGTCTCAACATTAATATTTTATTGTAGGCTGCAAGGTAATTAATTACCTTAGCAACAGCAAGTTTTTCTCCATATCTGCAAAAAACAAAAACAAAAAAAAAGATTTTTCTCAGATAAAAGTGCTTCGTGGAAAAATATGATTTAAATACCCCAAATCAAAACCCCTGTCATCCTTTGCACATAATACACTAGTATACACAGCAGACATTAAGGAAGCCAACACTGAGAGATTTCCCTGGTGACTGTTAATGCAGCATAAAAAGATATGTAATATCAGAAGTAGTGGTTTTACTTTATTATGCATTTCCCCCAATGGGCTGCAACTCCTCAGCACTATTAGTAATTAACTGTTTGGAAAACAGTTATTGCCACCCTCAAGATTTTAAAAAGTAGATATTAACAGAGTTTAGTTACTTTTAATTCAAAGGTCCATTTTCTTCCTTATTGCTACTTCATGTTAAGTTAGAGCCTTTGTTGTATGCATAAATGTAATTACCATGATGCCCCGAGAATGATCCAAATTTGTATTACATCCTGAACCAAAACCAGGGGTTTGTACTGATTTCAGCAGTTTACAGTAAGAATCATTATACTTTTCCTCCTTATATTAACAACTTCTTTGCCCCCAATTTCCTGAGCAGAGACCGGATCAGCCCCCCTACTAGGCCCCCCTCAGGCCCCAGGGGAGGCGCACATAGGCCAAGGGTCAGTGAGGATCTAGTCAGGGAACTTCTGGAAGGACTGGATGTATAAATCAGCTGGTCCTGATGATCTCCACCCCAGAGTGCTGAGGGAATTAGATGAGGTCATTGCAGGACCCCTGGCACGGCTTTATGAGCACTCATGGTGCTCTGGTGTGGTGCCAGAAGACTGGAAGAGGACCAATGTGGTTCCCATTTTCAAAAAAGGGAGGAAGAAGGACCCGGGAAACTATAGGCCAGTTAGTCTCACCTCCATCCTGGGTAAGCTTTTTGAGAGAATTATTCCAGCATATGTCCACAAGAGGCCAGCAGGGGAGATTATGCTTAGGGGCAACCAACATGGGTTCATTAAAGGCAAGTCCTGTCAAACCAACCTGGTAGCCTTCTATGACCAGGTCATGAAATCCTTAGATGCAGGGGTAGCAGTGGACATAGTCTTTCTGAACTTTCGGAAGGCCTTCAACACTATCTCTCACCCTGTTCTCATTAAAAAACTAGGGGACTGTGTTGTCGACACCTACACAGTCAACTGGGTCACTAAATGGCTTGAGGGCCGCACCCGGAGAGTGGTGGTAGACGGGTCCTATTTGACCTGGAGGGATGTGGGCTATGGGGTCCAGCAGGGCCCACACTATTCAACATCTTCATCAGTGACTTGGACGAGGGGGTAAAAAGCATCCTGTTCAAATTTGCTGATGACACTAAGATGTGGGGGGATGTGGGCACACTTGAAGGGAGGAATAGGCTACAATCGGACCTAGACACATTACAGGGGTGGGCGGATGAGAATAGGATGGGATTCAACACTGACAAGTGCAAGGTGATGCACCTGGGGAGGAAGAACCAGCAC
>NW_017728886.1:161745491-161750642 GCF_001723895.1 Crocodylus porosus
ATGATCTGCTCAGGTCCCTTCCGGCCCTACAAACTATGAAACTATGAAACTATGTTTTGTGAATAGAAGTTCAAAACTCAGGCAGACTTACAATTCAAGAAACTGCAGGTAAGTGCAGTCAATAACTGTGCCTTCGGTTACAATTTCTTTACCATAATATTCCTGATAGATGGCTATCAGGTCTTTGACAGGTATATACCTAAAAGCAAGACAGAGGTATTATAATGAGAATTTCCTATTTAATTTAGTAAACAATCAATTTTGTATAAATAGAAACTAACATAATAGTGCTTTACATTATCAAAGTGCATAGGAATAGTAGGAGTAAAAATAATGAAGTTCACTGTAGCAGGGTTTTAATTTGCTGTCTGTATATGTGGCAAGGGGACACAATCCACCTTCTCAACCCCAGAACCAGCCCACAAGGTTGAAGTGTAATTCTTTCACAGCCATTGCTGGTAGAATGTCACACCTCCTTCACAGTTTCTTGACCAGTAGAGTTGTACAGTCTTTAATTGTGCCCTCCACTATAACTTTGTGCTCAGTCTATTCCTTGCCTTCTGGGATCAGCTTATTCAGAACTCATACAGGCATTATACTCTACCATCTGCACAGCCCTATGACATGGCTTAAATGGTGAGCTGAAACTGCAGCCTGCTTAAAGAGAATTAGACTCAAAAAATCAGGGACCATTTTTACATGCATATCATAAGTGACAAGAAAGACATCCAAAAAAATCTAAAACAGCATCAAAATAATCAGTTTTAAACTTGATGTATTACTTACGATTCACAATGCATTGTTTATTTTTTTTAAGGGCGCTTCCTTTTGCTATTATTTTCAGAGCTTGATTTCATAGATTTCATAGACATTAGGGCTGGAAGGGACCTCAGAAGATCATCAAATCCAGCCCCCTGCCCCAGGGGCAGGAAGTCAGCTGGGATCACAGGATCCCAGCAAGATAAACATCCAGATGTCTTATGAAGGCGTTCAGAGTAGGTGCTTGAACCACCTCCAGTGGCAATCTATTCCAGACCTTGGGGGCTCAGACAGTAAAGAAGTTCTTTACTGAAATGGTCTTGGAGAAGTTTGTGACCGTTCAACCTTGTCATCCCTTGGAGTGCTCTGGTGAACAGATGTTCCCCCAGATCCTGGTAAGCACCCCTGATTAACTTATATGTGGCCACCAGATCACCCCTGAGCCTGCGCTTTTCCAGCCTGAAGAATCCCATGGCTCCCAGCCTCTCTTCATAAGGTCTGCTTTCCTGACCTCTGATCATGCGTATGGCTCTCCTCTAAACCCTCTCAAGCTTTTCCACATCCTTTTTGAATTGCGGAGCCCAAAACTGGACTCAGTACTCCAGCTGCAGCCTCACCAAAGCTGAATACAATAGGAGGATGACGTCCTGGGATTTACTTGAGAAGCATCTGTGGATGCAAGGAAGTGTTTTGCTTGCTTTACTAGCCACAGTATCACATTGCAGGCTTGTGTTCAACTTGTGGTCAATCATGACCCCAAGTCCTTTTCGTCTGTAGTGCTAGCCAGCGTAGCACTGCCAAGCCTATAAGGATGCTGCAGGTTTTTCTTCCCAAGGTGGAGAACCTTGCATTTTTCAGTGTTAAACACCATCAGGTTCTTGTCCGCCCATTTGCTGAGCCTGTCCAGGTCAGCCGGCCTGGATCACCCACCTGTCTTCAGGTGTGGACACTTTACCCCAGAGTTTGGTGTGATCGGCAAACTTGGCTAGTCCGCTTCTGATACCAATATCCACATCAGTAATGAAGATGTTAAATAGTATTGGCCCAAGGACAGAGCCCTGGTCACAGGGCACCATGATGATTGACTTCCATCAACCACCACCCTCTGGGTCCTATCATGGAGCTAATTCCCCAGCCAGTGGATCATGGTGTGACCGAGGCCGCATCTGGCCAATTTTACTAAGAGGTGATCATGGGATACCACATTGAAGGCTTTTTGAAGTCAAGATATATGACATCAGTCTCTTCTGCTTTGTCCAGGTGAAAGGTCACCTGGTTGTAGAAGGAAATGAGATTGGTCAAACAAGACCTACCCACAACAAACCCATGCTGGCTATCCCCCAGGATGTTGCCATCAGCCAGTCTGTGAAGAATGGTCTCTTTTATAATCTTTCCTAAGACCTTCCCTGGGATAGAGGTCAGGCTGATGGGCCTATAGTTTTCTGGATCCACTTTCCTCCCTTTCTTAAGATAGGCACCACATTGGCCTTCTTCCAGTCATCAGGCATTTCACCAGAGCACCAGAAGTTCTCAAAGATCTGTGCTAGGGGCTGGGCTATGATGCTAGCCAGCTCCTTGAGTACCCTGGGGTGTAAACTGTCAGGGCCAGTTGACTTGAAGGTATCCAGCCTCTCAAGGTGTCCCTTCACAAGGTCAGCATTGATGGAAGGTATGGAATCTCCCTCACCCAGGCCTCCCTGTCCCGTAGTGGGCAGGGGCAAACCATAGGATTCCTGAAAGACCAATGCAAAGTACCCATTTAGCAAGTTGGCTTTTTCCTGGGCATCAGTTGTCAGTTGTCCCATCTGGTTTAGCAGGGATCCAATGTTGCCCTTGCTTTTTGTCCGGCTCCCCACATATCTGAAAAAGGACTTTTTATTGTCCTTGATATTTGCAGTTAGTTGGATTTCCATCACAGCCTTGGCTTTCCTGGTTTGGTCCTCACAGGTCCAGACCAGAGCAGAGTATTCCTTCTTGGCAGTGGTTCCAGTTCTCCATCCTTTGTAGGTCTTTCTTTTTAGGTGCAGGAGGTCCGCTAGTTCCCTGGAGAGCCAAGGGGGCTGCTGTGCCCTTTTGCTGCCTTTCCTCCGAGACAGGATAGACTTTGCTTGCACTTCCAGGATCACTCCCTTGAACACCAACCGCTTGTCCTGAACTCCCCTCCCCTTCGTGTTGTGGCCCTTTAGGGCCTCCCTGATGAGCCTCCTTAGCTTGTCAAAGTCAGATTTCCTGAAGTTGAGGACTTCTGTATTGATGACTGACTTGTCAGCTTTACGGCAGATGGTGAAGGTGATCAGCTCATGGTCATTGTCACCCAGCTTCCCTTCGATCATTAGGTCACTGATTAGGTCATCCCCAATTGCCAGAACCAGGTCGAGCAGAGCTTTACCTGTCATCAGCTCATTGACTTCTTGCATCAGATAGAGAACAAGAGAAAGCTTTGTGACCACTTGGATTTGGCTGAGCGCTCTTCCCACAAGATGTCTGGATAGTTGAAGTCTCCCATGACAACCATGCACTGGGAGCATGCGGCCTTAGCCAATTCCCTGGCGAACTCCTGGTCAAGCTCTTGATCCTGGGTTGGAGGTCTGTAGTAGGCTCCCACCATTGTGTCCCCTGCACCATGTTCCCCATGGCTTTTAACCCAGGGGGTCTCTAGTCGTCTACCCTGGGCGCCAATGTCAGCTTGCAAGGACACATAGCTTTCCTTGACATAGCTTTCCCCCACCCCTTTTGTCCACTCAATCACTCCTGTACAGGGTACAGCCATCTATACCTGTGTGGAGTCATGGGTGGAGTCCCACCAGGTCTCCGTTATCCCTATGACAGCGCAAGGTGGCAAAGGCCTGCAGCAAGGCAGCAGCCCTGGATTTCAGGAGGGTGGACTTCAATGAGGTAAGGAGAATAGGCGGGGAGGCACTGAGGTTCCAGAGGGGAGAGGAGTCGGGTGTCCAAGAAGAGTGGTTGTTCCTTAAGGAGACAATCCTCCAAGCCCAAAGGGAGGTAATCCCAACATGGATCAAGGGGGGCAAGAGGGCGCAAAAGCCCCTATGGCTCACCAAAAGCATACAGGAATGTCTCCTAGCTAAAAAGGAGGCATACACCCAATGGAAGGAAGGGGCCATCACCAGGGAGGACTATACCTCGGTTGCTCGGGGCTGCAGGAAGGCAGTCAGGAAGGTCTAGGTGGAGATGGAACTGGGACTAGCTACCCGGACCAAGGACAATAAGAAGTCCTTTTTTAAATACACAGTGGGTAAAAAAGAAGGTACAGAGTAACATGGGGCCTCTGCAAGACATGCTAGGAAATCTAACCTATTTAACAACTTCTTTGCCTCCATTTTCCTGAGCAGGAACTGGGTCACCCCCCCTCCCCCCGAAACCCCTGTAGGCCCCAGAGGAGGCGCACCCAGGCCTAGAGTCAGTGAGGATCTAGTCAGGGAACTTCTGGCAGGACTGGACGTATTTAAATCAGCTGGTCCAGACAATCTCCACCCCAGAGTGCTGAGGAAATTAGCAGAGGTCATTGTGCGACCCCTGGCATGGTTTTATGAGTACTCATGGTGCTCTGGTGTTGTGCCAGAGGACTGGAAATGAGCCAATGTGGTTTCCATTTTCAAAAAAGGGAGGAAGGAGGACCCAGGAAGCTCTAGGCCAGTTAGTTGTACCTCGATCCTGGGTAAGCTTTTTGAGACAATTATCCTGGCGCATGTCCACGAGAGGCCAGCAGGGGAGGTTATGCTTAGGGGCAACCAACACGGGTTCATTAGAGGCAGGTCCTGTCAGACCAACCTGGTGGCTTTCTCTGATCAGGTCACAAAATCCTTAGACGCAGGGGTAGCCGTGGACATAGTATTTCTAGACTTTAGGAAGGCCTTTGACACTATCTCTCACCCCGTTCTCATTAAAAAACTAGGGGACTGTGTTGTTGACACCTACACAGTCAACTGGGTCACTAAATGGCTGGAGGGCCACAGCCGGAGAGTGGTGGTAGACGGGTCCTATTTGACCTGGAGGGATGTGGGCAGTGGGGTTCCACAGGGGTCGGTCCTCAGGCCTGCACTGTTCAACATCTTCATCAGAGACTTGGATGAGGGGGTAAAAAGCACCCTGTTCAAATTCATAGACAACACTAAGATGTGGGGGAAAGTGGACACACTAGAAGGCTGCAATCGGACCTAGACATGTTACAGGGGTGGGCAGATGAGAATAGGATGGGTTTCAACACTGACAAGTGCAAGGTGCTGCACCTAGGGAGGAAGGACCAGCAGCATACCCACAGGCTGGGGAACTCCCTTCTCATCAGTACAAAGGCAGAAAAGGATCTTGGAGTCATCACTGATGCCAAAATGAACATGGGGCAACAATGTGGGGATGCAGTCAGGAAGGCCA
>NW_017728886.1:161750857-161760432 GCF_001723895.1 Crocodylus porosus
GAACACCTTGCTGGGGTTGTTTGACCCCAGTACTCTTTCCTGCCACAGCAGGGGGTTGGACTTGATGATCTGCTCAGGTCCCTTCTGGCCCTACCAACTATGAAACTATGAAACTATCATAATTATTTGTGTTAAGCATGAAGACAAGTTCCTCCTGTTTATTCCCCTAGCTCCTGCCATTTGTGTACAGGCAGGCAAGTGTCCCTTGGGGGGCCCTTGCCTTGCCCACAGCTCACTCCAGGGCTGGGGCAGGGGTGGGTTCCCTTAAGTGCCTTGGCCTGCTGGCTTTACAAGGGTTGCTCAGCTTCCCTCCATCTCCCAGGGGAGAAGGGCCTGGCAGTAGGAGTCGATCTCCTGTTCACAGTCCCTGATAGCATGCAGTCTTTGGACTGCAGCCTGGAGCTCCTCCAGCTGGCGTGCCAGAGACCCCCAAAGGGAGCAGACCTTACGAGGGGAGGTGGCCATGCTTCCAGGCCCCAGAGCCGGAAAAAGTGACAGGCAGCTCCCACAGCCAAGAGCCAGAGGCTCTGTCTGCATGGAGCCCAGAACCACGGGCTTTGTCTGGGTGGAGACCTCTGAGGTGCTGGGGTGGGGGTGGGGGCACAGACCCTGAGGGGACTCTCAGGGTGTGGCACATGCCCATCTGCGGCATGCCACTGGTAGGCTGGCTGCAGCTGGGACTGCCTTCCCCCAGGAGGATTTAGTAATTTTTCATTTATGGGACAAAAATAATTAATAACCAACTACTTTATAATTCATTGCACAGTGAAAGAAATATAAATACTAACAACTACAGATTTTTATTTCCAGGAAAAAAGCTAATAAAGCATCACACTATTATAAAGGAACCAAAGCAAAAATTAAACAGAAGAACCCCTAAATCAGAGACAGCCATTGAGTTATTTAAGAAATTGCTGGGACACTCCAGCAATATATTTTTTAATTATATTAGTTATAGGTTTACTATATTACTAAGATAAATAACTTTATCTCTCTACCTCAGTTGCTGATGTATACAATGAGAATATTTCTTCCTTTTCTCCAGTCCTTTACTATGTTTGCCAGGCAGTGACTGCTTCTTACTATGTGCATATCAATCAGCAAAGGCCTGATCTCATTTGGGGCCTCTTGATTATACAATAAAACAATGTGTTATTAGATTAGAACATAGTGAAATCATTATCTAAAGCATGTCATATGTGCACAAAAATAGTATTATTCAAGAAGCTAACACCTGCTAAATACATTTATCTTACCAGTCTGCTTCCAGATAACTGAAATCCAGTTCAAACTGGCTCAATACATCTCCTCCTGAGGATAGAGGGAAAAAAAATTGCAGTTTTCCTACTTGATAGCACAAAGACTCCATTTCTTGTAACAAAAACATACATCAACGAGTATTAGCAATATTGCATATAACTACATTGTGTGTTAATACCTCTGAATTGCATTTTAGGTGTCTGAGTGTTTCTCACAGAATATGTACTTAGAAGAGAGACGATAATATGCATCCTGAATTTCCAGAACATGATAAAAACATCATGTTATTTAAAGTCAGGGAAGCTACTCAGTCTAACTTTGAAATTCTTCTGTGCCTTTGAATAAGAGTGGTCAAATTCTCTAATATATGTTCTCAGAAGTGCAGACATGATGAAAGGGCAAAGGTAGCTTTATTCACAATCTGGCCAGTCAGAACCTGTTGCCAAAAAGAGCCAAAATACCCAATAGAGGGTGGGTCTACACATGTATTTACGCCAGCTTAAATTTACTGCACAGCAAGTTACTGCACAGTAAGCATGAATAGGCTGGCATGTCAGGCGTTAAAGCGCATTAATACTGTGTGTGTGAACTGACTTGGAACTAAAATTAGTCCCAAGTCAGCACAGACACAGTGTTACTGTGCAGTAAGGTGTCTACACATGTGTTACTGTGCAAGAACTAATTGGGCATTAATTGGGCATGATGCAGGTATTAAATTTATGCTCAAGTCAACATAAGTCACCATATTTACTGCACAGTACAGGTGTGCATGTGTAGATGTGAGCTCACACTGGTCGGTAATTTTGGTTACTGTGCAGTAAATGCGCACATGTAGAAGCACCCAGTGTGAAGAACAAAGACTACCTTAGTTTACAACAACTACACTGCTACCCAGAGACTCTATAGTGCTGCATGGAGCCACTGTTATTAATCCTACTCTCAGCCACCATGTACACAGCTTCTTTCCCAGAGCTTGAAAGACGGGGGCAGGGGCACAGCACAAGATCCATGTGGCTTATTTCTTGCTCCTGGTCATTGTACATAGGGCCAGACTCACCACCCAAAACTGGCCTATGCAATAAATCAGTTATTGCAGAAGGAGAAAGACCTCACTGATTTAGAATCAGAAAATATAAATATTACCAAAATCACCAACTTGATGAGCTTCTGAGTATGAGCCATGAAAATCAATCTGTGGGAAATGGAAAAAAATATTTAATGTATAAAATAAATAAGTCAATTTTGCTCACCCTTCAGTACAAACAGAAAGATAGAAAAAGAGCGATAGTGAAGTAGATAGGCCCAAAATTTGACCAACTATCAGCCTGTAAAATTTAGCATATAAGTAAGTCTTCCAAGGATCAGAGTCCCACTTTTTTTCCCCTTATTTAAAAGGCAAGCTATCAAGATCTACAGTACGATTGATAAAATGTAATGTACACTTACTGCTCCCATGGTCTGTAGAAATCCTTGATCAATGCCCAAACTATGCCAGTTCACATCTGCCACCATATGGGAGGCAATTCCAAACAAGAAAGCCACCAGTTTCTCCGTAGCCTATACAGCAATAACAATATATAATAACTTCCCATAACTACTATTATAGTTATACTGCATAACTACTATAACTTTGCCATCTTGAAACATTCCATCCATTTTGTGTATTAAGTCTGGATAAAATTCAGCAATCTTTACTCACTAGGAATTCACACCTGCAAACTGTTCTAGATCCTCGATGTAAAAAAATTCTAGAAGGGTGTTTCTACACATGCATATTAATGCTCATGAATACGCAACAGAGCTTATCACTCTGGAGTTTATTGCTCCTGTGTGCCTGGGACCACAGCACGTTGAGCCGGAGTGGAGTAGTCCTGGTGGGCTGGGGGCCCCAGGGTGCTAGCCCAGGGCTGCTCTTCTCTCTGCAGCATAGGAGCTCAACATGCTGCAGAGGGGCTGGCTGGGGCACAAAGGTGCTTCAGTGAAGGACTAGCCAGCAGGCAGCCCCCACACTGAAGCACTCTCATGCCCCAGCCAGCCCCTCCTGTGTTTACATGTACACTGCTGCAGAGTTTTTATTTCACAGTCAGACAGTATTTGCTGTGAGAGGGATGTCAGAATTTCAAGCAGATCCCTCTTTCCTCTACAGAGTTAGCCCAAGCTCAAATTCTTGGTTTATTAAGTTATAATAAATTTATTAAGTTATAATATACATAAACATAAAACTAATTATCATATACATATATTTACACAGTGAGCACTAACCAATAACCAAGGTCAAACCCTAAATAACACTATTTACAACATCATAATACAACATTTCAATTAAAAAATATAAGGCGCAAACATGAACAATCTTAATAACATCTATTCCTTAATATAATCCCTGACCCATGGCAAGAGATAGTCCTCCTTCCAATGAAGTCCCTTGGGGGGTGTCCAGGAAGCACCAGGGTCCCTTACACCCCTTAGGGCCTTGACTAGGTGGGGTGGGAGCTGCTCCCCCAGGCCCTTCTCTGGGTTTGCCCACCCCAAATGTCTTTCCCCTGTGGGACTCAGGGGCCCAATGACTCATGCTCCCTCAGGTGGCGGTGGTCAGGGCACAGCTCAACGGGGTCTCCTCTGCTGGAGCGACTCTCCAGGCCTCTCCTGTGCCACTGGGCTCCTTTCCACCCTGTGCCCTACTCTGGACACTGAGGTCTCAGCTCCTCTCAGCTGCTGCACCACTGCTGCTGGCTCCTGGATGCTGGGCCTCATGCTGCAGCACTACCATTTCCCTGTGCCCTGGCTCGGCACTGAGGGCTCTCTTAGCACAAGCTGGGTCTTTCACGCTCTGGTCGGCTGTCCTCACACTGGGTGGCTAACCCAAGCAGCATCCATGAGGCTCCCTGGCTCCCAAGACTCAGGCCTGTGTGCTGCTCTGCGCACCGTGGGACCTGGCTGCTTGCCAGGAGATGGGGCCTGAGCCATCTCACTGCAGACCCAAGGCTTTTGCCCGTGCACTGCCCCGCACACTGTGTGGCCCACTGGCCCTGCCCGGGTTGCAGGTTTGAGCTGCTGCTTGCAGCTCCCAAAGCCTGGGCTCTGTACACCAAACCATACACCATGATGGGCCCAAGCAGTCTCACACAGCTTCTAGGGCTGGGTCTCCATGCACCGTCCCTGGGCACCATCAACAGCCCAAGCAGTTTTACAATGCTCCCAAGGCTGCTCCTCCAGTGGCAGCTTCAAGAGCCTTGGGCCTATTGCCCACTGGGGGAGAGCTCCCCACCTTTTCTTGGCTCCGCTCTTCTCGAGTACCTCACTGCATCTGCCCCTCGTGCTAGGCACGCGGCTCCTTTTATACACTCCAGGGCTCCAGCCCTGAAGTCTTCCAGACCTGACCGTTTGCAGTCTTCAAACAGGTCTGGGGAAGCTCTTTTCCCCATCCCCTCAGGAAAGGGGTGTGACTTTATTTCTCTTGCTGCCTCCTGATTGGTGGATGGGCTCCACCAATCAAAACAGCAGGATCTCCACCCAAGCTCTGAAAGGTGAGCCTGCTACATTAGTTTACTCCAGCCTAATAGGAGTGCATGTGTAGATGCGAGACATTTACTACACAGCTAATTAGTCTACTCCACAGTAAATGTTTCATGTAGACATGCCCAATAAGCAATTAATTATACGCCTAACTTTAAGCACTTCATTAGTTCCAAAGTAATGGGGTTACTTGGCTGAATTTATTGACTTCAATGGGTGTACCCATGTGTTTCAAGTTAATCATGAACTTAAGTGCCTTGCTGGAACAGGGAGAAAATACTCAGTGAACACATCTACATGTGCCATTAATGCACAACAATAAGATCTTATTGCTCTGGAGTTTATTGCTTTCGGGAAGCTCCTGTGTATGCCATTTACACATGCACCCAAGCCACAGCACGTTGAGTGGAGTCAGAGTAGCCCCAGCAGATAGGGGACCTGGGGACTTAACCTGCCAGCCTGAGGCAGCTCTGACTGGGCTCAGTGTGCTGCAAAGGAGCTGGCAGGGGCATGAGGGTGTTTAAGTGTGGAGCTAACCAGCAGGCAGCCCCTGCATTTAAACACCATCATGCCCCAGCCAGCCGGTTCAGCGTCTATACATGCACTGCTGCACACAAAAAAACCCCTACAAGTACTACTCTGCTGCAAAATTTATTTTCCTGTGTGGTGCATGTGTAGATACTGAGATGATTACTGTTGAGCTAATTAGTCAGCTCTAGTAAATGTTGCATGTAGACATGCCCAATAATTCTCAGGATTGAGCCCATCAACCGCTGCTTATGTTAGTAGTCTCATGGACATCAGAGTGGGGTGTACATGTCAATATAACTCAAGGTAAATGTGACAAAAATAAAGAACTGAATAATTTCAGAAGGGTTCAGTAATAAATCAGGAAAAAAATAATATATTCCATGAAGCTATTACTTTTTCCTTTTGAACTTTCATAGAAAATCTTGAGCTAAAAAAATATTTCACTGGGAAGCAATACATTTAATACATCAATTTTAAGATTTTTATTTATTTATTTAACCTCATACATTAAAATATAATGCTTATATATGTATGATAGAAATAATAAATATTTCATTGGAAAAATTAAACTTTTCCCTGGCAAAGAAGACAACTGTTGTCAGATGTCAACAACATATTTTAATAATAAAAAAATCATATCGTTACAAATAACAAAAAGTTCTTTTTCACACAGTATGTAATTAAAGTGTGGAACTGACGGCCACCATTGTAAAAGCTGAGAGTTAAACCAAATTCAAAAAGGGGCTGGAGAAATTCTTGGGGAAAAGGTACATCAGTAGCAATTGTGTGACACAGTATACTGGGCAAGATGGATTTATAATCTGACCCAGTAAATGGCAGGTCTTATTTTCTAATTTTTCTACAAGCAGTTAAGAGTGAAATTTCAGTCACATAATTTGGGGTAAAATATGGCTGGTTGGGGTTAAATGAAGCACATGAAAAAAAAAGATTTTTCCTACCTCTTCCCAAGGATGAGGATAATGCCTTCTAATGTAATGAATGCTGGTATTGAGGAATGGTGTCCAGTGAGTGTCTTCAGATACATGATGAAATATTCCTACAACAGAATGATATATACATTACTTTATTTGATTTCCTCTGTATGGAAAAAATGGATGTCTCTTCTACTGCACATTAAAAGAAAGCAATGGTTTGCAGCGTTTTAGGCAATGCAATTGTCAAAAGAGATAGAAGATTTACATGTCATTTTATGGATTGAAACACCTGGGAGCATCATGCTACATCCTTTTCTCCATGCTTGTGGGTCAGTGAGGTAGATACAGCAATGCTGCACTCTATGTGGAGAATTTTAACAGAGATGAGAGAGAGGCTGGTGAACAAATGTATATATCAGATTGCATGGCAGTGCAAACTGATGGGTGATGCAGGCATATCAGAATCCCCTGCTTCAGGGCATGCACCAATTTCCACAACAGCCATGAAGGAAATTTCTTTTTCATCCTTTTAATGATAAGGTTCATTATATTTTTGCAAAGGGGAGAATAATTTTGCCTCTGGAAAATCTATTATTGGTCTCACTTGAATTGAGCAGAAATTTAGTCTGGTCTGATGTTCATGTAGGAGAGGATATCCTATGTACCTACTTAATGGTCAAGGGGGTTGGGGATTAATATTACAGTGCCAAGTATAACAAGTTGCTCTTGTTTGGGAGGAAAAAGGTAACAGATAGTTTTTAGGAACTGCAAAGGAATTAGATGAAAAGTTGTTTAAGGTTTGTGAAATACAGGTTCTATCAAAGATGGCAAGGTCTTCTGGAAGATTTTATTGCCCCTGAGCCTCTTTTCATATTTAATACCAAATTAATTGGAAGGTTGGAAAGGCTCTGAAAGCAAATAGTGCTGATTTTGTGATATGGACCTGTATTCCTCAAGAAGAAGATTGACACTCAAATTCATTTCATGTGGGCCACTGAACAGCCATCTCTACTTTTCCCAGAGCCTGAAAAAGGGACTTTGATCCTGAAAGCTTGCAGAAAAGGACAATCTTCTTGTGATTTCCCGGTTGGTCTCATAAAAGGCATCATTTTGGAACCAAGAGTTCTAGTTTTTTTGTATATCAGAGAGCAATAACTTTTAGTTCCTGGCAAATTGGGCTAGCTACAAGGCAGCTGTTTAGAGATAAAAGGCTCCATGTCTTGGACCAGTCTCCCAGCCCATTTACTCCATTATATTTTGCACTTTTAAAAGAATTACATTAAAAGTCAGCCAGCCTTTTTAGACTACATTGTTTTGTTTAATATTCTTCTATATACCCCACAACTAATTAGATAAGAATATCACTTCCCAATTAAAGAGGTTAGCTCTAGCCTTTTTTTCTGACTTCTTAAAATCATTCTTTATTCTCAATTTCTTCTCAGATCAGTATGCAATTTAATTTAATCAAACAGAATGTATTAGAGTAAATACTATAAAACAGAAAATAACCTTTCTATAAGTTTTTTAACCTTCCTATACATTTTTTTATTGCTATAAAATTCTACAAGAAGATAAATATAGCTAGATAGATAGATATAGAATGAATGTGACAATCTCTATTAAATTATATGGGCTTTTCAGTGCTGTCTATAGAATTGTTACCTTATCTCCACAGAGATCCATCTAGACCTTATATAAGTCCATCTATGCAAATAGCTTAGGTGACCTTATCTCCATTAGATTTTATGTTTAAAATAGCCCATAAGGGAAAGATTATATTATTGCAACATTGAATATATAAATTCTCTTCTTACCATTCTTGCAAATACCAGGATAAAAAGCATCAGGATAAACACTCCCAGCCTGAAATGCATCTTGGTGTTTTAGTAACAACTGAAAAGGGAAGAGGGAAGAAATAGGAAATCAGAATCTTTTATTACAACAGAAAAAAGAAAAGCAGATTATTGTCAGTATCTAAGCTGCAGAGTCAAACACAACTCTTCAACACTGTCAGCAGGATAGTGCCAAGCTACATTTGATTGTCAAATATATTACTTCAATTTCTGTCCTCATTTGGCAGGCCTAGAAAAGAATCTAAGCTAACTGGTTTATACTGTAATATGTATTTCCTATTATACCAAAAAAACTTTTGTAAAGACTCTTAACTCTTACTTCTGAGAAAAGATCACACAATATAAACCAGGGGTTGACAGCTCCCAGCATGGGTGCCAGTGTGGTACATGAAGGCATTTTGCTTTGCACATAACCCTCAGGGTGGACGGCGGGGAAGGGGCAAGACTGCCCCTCATGGTTCCCCCGCCATCCACTCCGAGGCACACCAACATCTTACAAGTCAAGGTTGCGGATGTTCGTGGCACTCCGCCCAAAAACGTTACTGACCCCTGATACAAACAGTCCTATAGTATTCTTATTTCAATGAAGGATGCAAATAGCACTTTAAATATTGAAAGGATCTTGAAGCACCCCCAGGTGTTGTGACAGCCTGCTTGTGAGTCACTGGTCCAGGTGCCACATTAAGACAAATAATATTAAATGCAAGGACAGCACAGGAAATGGGTAAAACACATGCAGAGTGAATTAAATGTTCCTACCTGTCTATAATTCACATTCCTTTCATGTTTGTTGAAAAATTCCAAAGCTCTATGTGCTGAAAAATAACAAGTACTACATTACTAGCTTACAAGTATTGTCACTGGTCCTACTGTTAGTTAAAATAATATTTCACTGTCACACCTAATATAAATAATGTTGAAATGCAGATGGTTGCTTCTCTCAGCATTTCCCATGTGGTTAAGGATGTGCTCCCTCCCCACACAAACTAGAGAGGACCCTGATATAAGAAATGCAAATATGTTACTATTTTGATGCATAAAGACACAAACTGAGATCTTTCCATTCTCCTTCACTCCTCACTTTTCAGGCTAAATGGCGTAACAAGAGAGTCTAACAGTACTGCAGAGTCTCCCCATGGCTGCTACAGACTTTAGCAATTAAGGAACAGAATGATGATTATGCACAGCCCCCGTAAGGTAAGTACAATAAAATATTCAGTACCACTGGAGGGGCACACATTCAATTTTAATTACAGATGTAACACTCCAGGTTTCCTTATTGCCCTGTATATTGAATGAGTCATCACTTTGATCACTTGATTAAGAATTATAGTTTCATAGTGTCATAGTTTCTAGGGTTGGCAGGGACCTGAGTAGATCATCTAGTCCGACCCCCTGCCACGGCAGGAAAGAGTACTGGGGTCAAATGACACCAGCAAGATGTTCATCTAACCTCCTCTTAAACACCCCCAGGATAGAA
>NW_017728886.1:161761232-161766957 GCF_001723895.1 Crocodylus porosus
CCCTGGAGTTGGTGCCTACACCAGTACCTGATCATGGGTAGTTGGTCATTTAGGTTAAGAAGTCAAGAGCAGCCGAAAGTGGTGCTAACGACATCACTTCTTTGTACAGAGACTGTTTACCTTAACTACAGTAACCCTAACCAGTCTTTAGGCTTGGGTAAACCTTTGACTTTACTGGGTTCTCCCCAGTTATTCATATATACCACAAATTTGCAAGCTTTTTGCATAAGTGGACTTATGCAGTTGTACAGAGGCCCTTTGTCTACAGTGGAGCGCCATACAAATGTAAGGATAAATATTCTGGAGCATTCACTTAAAATATGCCCTTTCAATGATCATATCTGCTAGTAAACTCAGTTGCTAGAATATCTGCAGAAAGCAGATACAAAAAAACCCAAATGTTTAAAAGTTTGAATAAAAATAATCATTGAAAAAAATATTTGCCCAGACCTCTCCCTAATTCTGTTATGTTGTTCAGAATTAACTAAACTGATTCTTACCTACCACAAATACATGTAGAACAAAGACTTCAGCATTTTACTACTAATGCTTTGAAAATGTACCGTTCTAAAACCTGATGGGAATGGAGAGAACCAAGATAATGAAGATGTGTGGCAAAACAGAATGGTCAGAAATAACATGTAACTGTTTAAGTCATTCCCTAGAAGATATAAATTTAATTTAATTTAAATAGCTCGTATTCAGTGGGTGAAGATAAGCATGTAGCTTATTCACAGAATCATCAGATTGGAAGGGACCTAAATGGTCATCTAGTCTAATCCCCAATTCTTCCCTTCATTCTTCAAGCTATACCATATTTTACAGCATCCTTAAGCACAGACACAAGCATTCAGATTGCAGGGTGATGGAATTCTCATTTGGGAAGGTGAGTAAAAAAGTCACTTGAATTTAAGGACTGCACTCATTAAAACAACACCCTGTCCTAGCTTCTGCACAAAAACAGGAAAAAACTCGAGTTACAGTCCAAACTTCAGCTCAAAGAACAGATATATGCACAGCCATTCATGTTCAGCCTAAGACAGGTGGAATTTGCATTACTTTAACACTTTACTTTCCAAAGATCTAAGTTTCCACACACTCATACATTCAGTACTCTCTGCAAGCAATTAAAAATGTCATGCTAAATACTACATGGATCTTACCTATTTCAATATGTGTTGAAATGCCGCACAGCATGCATCTTTGGCACAAACTGACGAACATGATTAGCAAAACAGACCAAATCCTGAAATCATCCATGTTGCCGCTCTGCTGGTTTATAAATTGTGGTTTTGAAAACACTTGGGAAGCTGCGCTGTGACCTTTGAAATGTAGGTTACCGTACGTTTCTCTTCTTTCAAATGTGTCACTGACATGGAGGATAAACTGTCATGCTATCTGAGATGCTGTTGGTTTACAATTCACTGTTAGCCATTGTTTATCTTGCATCTCAGTGCATGTATCTTATGACGAGAGACAAAAGAAATCTATCCTATTTGAGTCTATTTTTTTCTCCTGGAATTTCTGGCATTTCAGAAGCTTGGGGAGGGTGATGTATATTACTAGAGCCTCTGCATTTCTATATTTTACATGGATACCACTGGCAGGCAATAAGGGTAATTAGAAATGTCTTTAGCACGTATACAGCTGCTGTGCACAGCTACACTTAATTTTACAGAAGGCAAAAAAAAACCTTACAAACCAGTGTTCCCTTACTGAATGGGAAGGGAAATCTAATAATGGATGGTACAGAAAAGGCTGAATTATATAATGCCTTTTCTCCTTTGGTCGTCACAAAAAACATCAGCTATCAGGTGACACACACAACTGGCAGCAAGAACAGCGGAAGGGATAATAGTTTTAAGTAGAAAGAGAAGAGGTTAGAACAGTGTTTCTCAACCAGGGCACTGCAGGAGCCTTCTCTAAGAAGGCTGAGAACGACCAGTTAGAGATTATTTAGAGAAGCTGGATGTTTTTAAGTCCACAGGACAAGACAAGATTTATTCTAGTATACTCAAGGCATTGGCTGAGGTGATTGCAAAGCCATACTATTTTGGAAAACTTGTGGACATTGGGCAAGATTCTAGACAACTCAAAAACGGTCAAATATTAAGAAAAATGGGAAAAAGAAGATTTGAGAAATCAGAAACTGATCAATTTAACCTTAATAACCAGAAAGATAATGAAGCATGTCATCCACAAAGGGGAGGCAATTTCCTGCAACACCACCTTCCAGAATTTCCTGAATTCCAATAAACTTTATTTTGGTGCCTATGTGGAATTCAGAGCAGGATTATGGCCCAAAGATATCATAAACTGTATAGGTCTTACAGCTGATGGAGTCCCATCTACAAAATGAAGAAAATTCAGATCCTGAAGACCCTTCACTTTATGGGCGTGTCTACACAAGACATTTACTGTGTAAATGTCTGCTTATAAATTAGCTGCTTAGTAAATGTCTCCGCATCTACCTGTGCACCCCTATTAGGCTGGAGTAAACTAATTTACTCCACAGCAGCAGTCTTTATGTATAAATACTCTCTTGCTGTGGAGTAAAAAACTCTGCAGTAGCACATGTGTAGACTCTGCCTGACTGGCTGGGGCTCAAGGGTGCTTCAATACGGAGGCTGCCTACTGGCTAGCCCCATGCTGAAGCTCCCTCATACCCACAGGTGACATGTAAGGGAGGACGGGGGGGGCACATGCCCCCCCTGAAATTGGCCCTTGCTGGCTGAGGAGTAGGGGGTGATGGCTGGTGTCCCCCTTGAGATTGTAGGGGCGCCGAGAGAAGCACCAGTGACGGTGATCGACCACTGGAGGACCCCCCGCAGTCAGTGATCGGCCACTAGTGCCCCCCCCAGGATCAGGAGGCACCAGTCGCCCATGCTCGTACCCTAGCCAGCCCTTCTGCAGTGCATTGAGCTGGGAGGACCAGCTCTGGACTGGCAGACTGGCTCCTGGGGCCCCCTGCCAGCCAGGGCTGCTCCACCTGGGCTCCATGTGCTGCACCTAAATAAACTGTGGAGCTTATTGCTCCAGAATTAATTGCTCCCAGGCATACTTCCAATGGTATGTGCACAAGCAATTAACTCCGGAGTAATAAGCTCTGCAGTTTATTCAGGGACCATTATTGCATGTGTAGATGTGCCCAGTGGTTACTGTACTTTGTGGTATTCCATGCAATAGTGTAGGAGAACACCTCACGCAACCCTAACTGGGTAGGTCAGTCCCAAATGGGAACATCAAGTCTTAGTTCCAGGCTGCATGACTCCAGGACAGCATTTGTCCTGGATTCCCAGTATTGTGCAGGAATCCAGGTTTTATGTTCAGTGTGGAAAAACGTGGAAAATGGTGGCTTTCCCCTTGCTGGCTGGCAGAGGTCCAGTCTGCAAGGGACTGCTTGGCACTGGGAAGAGCAGGATGCAGGGTGCACCATGTGTATATGTGTGTGTGTACACATGCATGTGGCCAGAAATACAGCTCCAGGTAGCAATGAAGAGCAGCTCCCCCAGCTGCCTGAAGGTAAATCTATGGGGGAGAGAAGTGGGGTGGAGGCAGCCGATTAAGTGACCACCCGTCCCTAATTGGGCAGGTCAGTCCCAGAATGGGAACATCAAGTCCCAGTCTGAGGCTGCATGACTCTAGGACAGCATTTGTCCTGGATTCGCAGTATCGTGCAGGGATCCGGGTTTTCCATTCACTGCAGAAAACCACAGGAAATGGGTTTCCCTTTGCATGCTGGCAGCATTCCAGGCTGCAAGGGCGCAGGAGGCAGGGGGCGCACTACATGCATGTGGCGGGGGGTTACAACTAGGCAGCATGGAGAGCAGCTCCCTGCAGGTAAGTCTATGGAGGGGAGGGAGTAAGGGGGAGAAGGGAGTGGCAGATTGAGGCCTCCATGGTGAGGGAGGGAGTGGGGGGAGGGCAAGAGGTTAGGTAGCCCCAAGCCCACAGCGGGCAGCCCACATCCTCTCCTGCCGCCATGGGCTCCACTCAGCTCTGGTCTGGCTGCACTATTGCAGAGGGGCAGGGAAGGCAAGTGTGTATCCCACTTTTCCATTTTGCCTCATATTAATTAAGCCCAGCACTTTGGCATGACCGGGGGGCAGGAGGAAGGGATGTTGAGGGCAGGGGCTTGGTATGACCCTTCCAAGTAGGATCCATGTTGCACTAGCAAACTCAAAGGAATCTAAAAGGGAAACACTGCTTAGCAAGCGCAGCATTCCCAACTCTCCCAGGCTAAAAAAACAGATGAATTTATACTGGGCTTTGACTTGCATCAAACTAGGTTGGATACAGTCATTTACACATGCAGCTGGAATAGCAATTCACTCAAATTTTAGTCCCACTTGTCCTGAGGATGGAGGGAGGGTGGGAATGGGAGACAGAGGCAGGCAGTGACGATGCATTGGGGATGTACAGGGGTGCAAGTGCCGGCCGGGGAGTGGAGTCCTGTGGCGCTCCCAGAAGTGGTTGCAGCAGTTGGCTGCAGCAATCAGCCCTCTTGTGATCAGCCACAGAGGACCCCCGCCTCCAGTTGGCAGGATTGGCCAAGGGGTGGGCCCTCCCCTGGTCACTGATTATTTGCTGGGGGGGGCACATGCCCCCCTGACTAAGGTGACACCAGTTGCCCATAGGGGCAGGAGTGTTATCTCAGTACTTCATGGGCTAGATAGAGACAGACAACTGGTTTGATTTGGATTTGAGTGTCTAGTCAAGCATTCGTTTGGATAATTCATAAGCACTTTACGTAGGACAAGGGCCTAAAATAAAACACTCAAACTGGAATCAAGCTGGTTGTCTGTTTTTAGCCTGACAACATTTTGCCTGAGAACAACCGGAGCTGCTTCGAGGGAACTGCCATTTAAACCTTGCATGTAAACGACTGTCCCGCACTACCACTGACGAAGTCAAATCTCGGACTAGTTCGCCCTGGATTAAACGGTAGTTTAAAAGTACTTTTGGTTAGATTATAGAGGTGAGGTTATGGATTTGTACAGGATGATTTGGATAGGGATGATCCTGCCTCAGGCAGGGGACTGGACTAGATGCCCTCCCAGCCCAACACTATACACTCTAGGCCCTGCATACAGAGAAACCAGCTATAGAGTTGCTACACATTTTCAAGCACTAAGATTGTAGTCTGGCTCTTTTTATAGCTGGATGAGCACCTTTATGGGGTAATAATTACTTTGCACCTGTGACCAGCCTACATTTATCTTGCAATTTGCCGGCAAACTGCATAATGATTGCACACAGTTGGTTTTACTTTGCATGTGTGGCCTGTCTACATTTATTGTGTAGTTCACAAGCAAGTTGCATAACAGTTCACTCATGTGGCCTGTGTTACATTGCACGAGTGGCTGGTCTACATTTATTGCACAATTCACCAGCCAACGGCATGACAACCTCTTTGGAAGTGTGGCTGGTTTAAATGGATTGCACAATCGCCCAGTGAAGGACGCATGAATCACTTCACGCATGTGGCCTTTCTCAACGGCAGGATTCACCACTCAATTGTTTCATGTATGGTTGTAACGTGTGTCTAGGGCCTGGGAGTCTCGGGTTTGAACCAGGGGAAGGGGACGGGTCCAGATCCAGTCCCGGGCGAGTGCTCAGCCCCGCTCCCGGAGCGGAGGGAGGCGACGCGGCAGAGCGAAGGGAAGGGAACTCTTCCTTCAGAGGAGGAGGCAGGGCCGCGCCTCCCTGCTGCCCCCGTGAGGCT
>NW_017728886.1:161767057-161801597 GCF_001723895.1 Crocodylus porosus
TAGAGAGCAAGGGCTTGATTTAGGAACCTCGTGAACCAACAGACCTCCTTTAGTTTATGACTTTGTGAAACAATAAAAGTTTTAAATTGAACAGGTCTGAGCCTGTGCTTAATTCAGTCCTTATATAATTTGGCATCGAGCTCCCACAGTGTCCAGTTTTCAGGATGAAGCACATGTGTGTATGCATAGCATCTGGGATGGGGAGCATGTGCTCATGGGTACATGTACTGTATCTGGGATGGAGCATGTATGTGTGTATATAGCATCTGAGATAGAGTATGTGTGCATCTGGGACAGAACAATTGGGTGTGTACACATATATACATACAGTGTGCATGTATGTACAGTATCTGGGATGGAGCATGCCTATGTATGTAGCATCTGGGATAGAGCATGCATGTGTACGTATACAGTATCTGGATGAAGCATGTGTACGCCTGTGTGTACATGGCATCTGCAACAGAGCAATATTGTGTATTGCATGTACAGGATCTGAGATGGAGCATGTGCATATACATAGCATGTGAGACAGAGCGATTGCATGTGTGCAGGTATACAGTACCTAGGATGGAGCCCGTGCACATGTATGTATTTGTAGCATCTGGCAGAGTGCACATGTTCATGTGTATGCATATAGTATCTGGGAGGGACAAGAACAAGGTCTGGTTCGGAGGCAGCAGCTTAAATACAGTTATTGTAAAGGGTCACAACTCACAATCTACATGTGGTTGAAGTAGAGGCTTATTTTCGTTTTAAGTATGGCATCTTTTTCTCATTAAACATTTAAATAAGCAATCCTGTAGCGTGAAACGTCACTGCTACATGATAGGGAGGCCAAGAGTTAAAACACATCAAAAAGGTAGATACGTAAATGAATAGTAATACTGACCAGAATATAATTTTTAAAAATGCGCATAAAGGTTTATACCTAAAAGCACAAAGGAACACTCCTTCCAATGCTAAATTTAGGAAGAAACTTCCGCCCTGGGTAAATCTGAAACATTCAGTGGTGTCAAAAGCAAAAGTTACTCCAAAGATGAGCTTTTACTGGCCCCATCCCTGGATAGTATCTCAAACTCTCTCTTATCATCCCAACCTTTTCTGTATAGAGGACACGTCTGTATGCTCAGCAACTGTATAGTTAATTCAGGATAGTAATGTTCTTGCTTACATTTAAACAGTTCTTACCCTGCTAAACATCTTGCACGCTCTCTCTCTCTCATCCAGGAGAGAAGTGCATTACTTCGGAAATGGTATCACTTGATGATTGAGAATAAAGATGACCTTGCTAAGATCATTACAGCAGAGAATGTAAGTATAGCGGAGGTTGAAATATACTAAGTATTCTTTGCCTTTGGTATTATAAGGTTTTGTTCTGAGAGGCTGAATGCTCAGAGCTTCCAGACAAAGATGGTTGCAATATGCTCAATACCTCTAGATCAGAGTCCCAATTTAAGGCCCTTTATCTTTAATAATAGTAAGAGCAGACCCTGAATTAGGACTAGGCATGATTTGAGCAGTGTACATCTTAGCTTTTTGAAGATAAAAAAAGAAAGGGCTAATACTTGCTGCTTCTCTTCTTCTCAATTCCATATTCCGTAGCAGAAAATTCTGCTGTCAGTGCTGCAGAATTGATCTGGCCTGCTGTTGTTTGGCTGTTACAGAAAAAGAAAAGACAGCCCAGCAACACTTCACCTCTACACACATTCATGCATGCACCCATCCCCTCTTAAAAGTCCAATATACAACTGCATATATCATTCTATGCACAAGTTAAATACAAGTGAGGGAGAGCAGAAGTCAGATCAACTAGAAAGTATAACAAATAGATGCAAATATAAAACATGCCTGTGAAAAGTGAAAACAGTGAAGAGAATACTAAAACAGTTTAGCAAACCTACCCATGACTAGTCTGCACATAGTTCTCCCAATTTAAAAAAAAATGTTTGGGTCATACAGACTCAAACTTTTAGAAAGGCCATGTCTTTCTGTTCATGCACCTAGCCCCAATTTCTTTATGCACCTTGTGTTACAAGTGAGCTTCTTTATAGAGCAAATTCTAATTTTGTTTATTATATTTACGGTAGCAGCACCAACACGTTAGCCAAAATTAGGGCCACGTTATTGTCCAAACACAGAGTGGGCATATCTACACAACTAACTTGCTGTGCCATAATGAAATATAATGCACTACTGCACGCAGGTTACTTCCCAAAGCTGATGTTGGGTGAACACTCAGCACTGTAGCTGAGCTGTTTTGCTCTGTTGCTGAGCAGAGATGATTGACTTACCCATTCACATTGCTGCACCGAAGCAGCTATGATGCTTCCAATTCAAGAGGCCGTGTGCATGGAGCAGTGTGCGTTTCACATGGTTCAGCTTTGGCAAGTTAGTGATATATGTGCATCCAGTAGAACCAGTCCCTTCCATCAGGATCTTACAAGGACATGGCAGATGAAAGTTTGAGGGGAAACAGGCCTTGAAGGGTGAAGTGACTGGAAGCGTGACTTTGGACAGGATCTGGAATAATAGAATCCAGTCCTGCTGAATCTAACACGCAGAGTTCTGGTCCCTGAGCCTTGCTGTCAATCAGTTCCAGCAGTACTGGACAGCTACAAGTTTTAACCAGTGCATTTAAATTTTCAAAACTGCTTTACTCCTCTTACATATTTCCCTTTTTATTTTAAGTTCAATATTGGTAGCATTTAAGTTACAAGGGCAACTTGTTTGGCAGTTCTTGCCCCAGTGGGGTGGCATTTGACATATGTGAAAAAGTGTAAAGGCTTTATGCACTGCACGTTATGGACTGGTGATAGATCTACGGGATGAAATGACCAGAGGATATTATTTGTAAATTTAACATCATTGATATCAGTATGATAACTGATATAAGACCTTTCCTTCTGTTCTTCTTACCCTAGTTCTTCTTACCCTAGTTTGAAACCAGTGAAGAGTGCAGTACTTCTATGCCAGGGAACTTCACCTTGCAGGTGTATCAGTAGGTCTGCCCTGATGGCTAAAAAACCAAGTGCAAAGTACTCATACAAAGCTCCTGCCCCTTTCTGCTTTAGGTACTTGTCCATCTCCTGTTATTGGGATAACACTTAGGAAGGAAATTCTTTAAATCATCTGTGTATTCACTAAGATCTGGTGGCTGGGTTTCTCTGTGGCAGTATGTAATTTTTGATACACCAAAATGTAACTCTCATAATTAGTTATGTATGCCACTATCTTACTTTCAACTATTTCCATTAACCAGGTTTCCATTTCAGATGTTCAAGTTGTTCTAATTAATTCCTTGACATCATTTGGGCAGCATCATCCTTCAATCTCTTTTGTCTTGCAGTTTGGTTTTAGTTGGCATTTTCATACTTTATAGTCTCTAATTGCCACGTTCAAGGAGCTACCCAGGGTAGGGTTAACAAACCTGTACCTGTGTGTATTATATTAAAAAAGCTTAACAAGAATGTTAAGTCACACAATCAAGCAGTCAAAAATTAGGTCAGTTTCCTTAACATGCATGCGTTATAATAGTTTGCTTATAGGATCAGTTTTTCTACATAATCCCTATTTTGTTCAGGCAAAGGATGGGGTATGCTCATTGAATGAACAACTATTTGAATAACAAAATAGGAACCTCTGTACTTTTACTTTGGAGTTCAAATGCTGCTCAGAACACACATAAACTGTGATTTTCAGTAATAGTCTATACATTTGACAGATCTTTTATGGCAACATCAAAAGGTGGATTCTTAATACCAGAAGATAACACACTTTCAAGCATGGGGAGATGCTAGTGCTAGAGCTTTATTTTTTTTTTTTTTTTAAAGAAAATGTGACAAAACAGGCATTTTCACTGTGTACTGCATGTAAGAGTGAAATTCTCTGATAGAAGCTCCACCTGTCATTCATGTAGTCCCCAGGGAAGATAGCTGTCCTGTTGAGCACCTGCCTACCTACCTAACTAGTGGCGAGGCCAAAGCAGTTCCTGCATATAATAATAATCCTTTTGTTGAGTTTCAGTGAAGTTCTCTGCTGGTAGATTTTCAGACCAAAAAAAATCCTGCAGTATCTTCGAAACCACTCAGCCCTCTACAAGTTTTTTAATTAATTTTATAGACTAGCAATGACTCCCTTGGCACATATAACAACTTAACTAGTCTTTCATGCCATCTTGCACATGATAAAATAAATGTAGTATACTAAAAACTTACCTGATATTCTAAGGGACAGAGTATCAAGGATGATTAACAGTATGAAATTAAACATATAACTTCAGTTTGTAATGACTTCACACTATCATTTATCTCCTTCAACCTATATCCTCCAATAACCACATTATATGCAGCATCTCTTATACCTGTTAATATACAGGGCACTAGAATTAATAAAGCAAGGCACACTGTGCAGAGTTCATCTCTAGAATTCAGTTATAGAGGACCACATTTAAAACCTCTTAAGCAAGTGCTCTCTTAAACCCTTAGGCCAGAATCTGCCCAGCATGAAAATAATACAGACAATCAAAACAGTTGCAAAAATTACCTTATTACAAGTGAATCAAGAGCAAATTAATTATGTGTTTATCACCTCAGTTTTATCATTGTGTTAGATGTTTATAAAAACATTTCTTCAGACATTCTGATTTAATTGTAGGGGAAGCCTTTGAAAGAGGCTCAAGGTGAAATCCTATATTCTGCCTCCTTTCTGGAGTGGTTTGCTGAAGAAGCTCGACGTGTTTATGGGGACATCATTCCACCTGCTGCAAAAGGCAGAAGGATCTTGGTGCTGAAACAGCCTGTTGGGGTGGCAACCATTATCACCCCTGTAAGTAAAGCTGCAACTTTTGATGAAGCTCAATTAGAGCACTCAGCTCAGCCCTGAGACTTGGGTAGCATGCATCTCCATTGCCCCAGAAGAAGCCCCAAAAAAAGACTCTTTTACTTCTTGCTCACTTGTTCCGGGTGGGGTTGTACTCTCCTGTATGACCATCTAAGACAGGCCACAACCAAGTTTGAGATACGAAGAAACAAAGCACTAGTGGGGATGCATTTTTATATTAAATGATACATCTTGGAACAAGTAATAGCTTAATACCAAAGATGCATTGTGGCATTGAAAATCCAGGGGTGGCATATGGCAGGGGAAGAGGGATTTGTTCCTGGATTAAAGATGCAGGGAGTATTTGATTTATCATAAGCAGAAGGACTTCTATGTCAGTGGTACTGCTTTTTGGCTTACAGAACTTGTAGAGTATAAAAATAATTGGTCTTGGTCCTCTACACTCACTTCTCTCCTTTTCAGTTGTTTTGAGAAGTGTTTGACAACATAAAAGGAAACTCTTGCTGGTAATGAGCCTCTCTGCTTGGGTTTTCCATAGAAACTGCAAAAAATATCCAGGTGTTTGGGCAAAGTTGGAAACATTTAGCTTTTCTGAGCTTCACTGTATTTCTCTCTCAACTTAGTGGAATTTCCCTAGTGCCATGATTACACGGAAGGTTGGTGCAGCCCTGGCAGCTGGCTGTACAGTGGTGGTGAAACCTGCAGAAGATACACCCTTATCTGCATTAGCGCTTGCTGAGGTGAACTTTCAACTGATTTTTATTTTGATAATGGACTGCACTTTACACTAGGGATCCATAAACAGGAATTTAAGTGGCTTACAGTACAACTTTTGCCAAGTCCTCATGCTGAGATTTTACAAACGTATGCCACTAAGACAGTCCTTTAGCTTAAATATTTACCTTGAAACAAGCATTGCAGGACATTTTGTGGTTATATTTGGAGTGTTATATAGGGTGGGCCTAACAGTCGAAAAACAGCTTTAACGTTGAAGCACAAGAGCCTACTTGTGTGGGATTCATGCTAGCAGCTGGCACTTACAGAGCCCAATAGAGGAGGTGCCAAGCACCTCTTAGTTCCATTGGACTTGAGAATTTCATTTTCAAAGCATTACGTTTTTTATTTGTATTTTATTATTTTATAAATCTTATAAAATTAACTAATCCTCTTATAAAATGTATCTTTACTGCACTTTTCCGGTTTCTCATTGCAGCTGGCAAACCAGGCTGGCATTCCGGCAGGAGTATTTAATGTTGTTCCCTGTTCCAGACAACAGACCCCAGCTGTAGGGGAGGCTCTATGCACTGATCCCTTGGTCGCCAAAATTTCTTTTACTGGCTCCACTGCAACAGGAAAGGTATGTGATAAAGACAACAAAGCTTGTCTTTGAATGGTTTTACTGGAATTATGTTTGGAAAGCCAAGGAAAAGACTGGGGGGAGAAGGTAGGGGAGAGGGTTATGTACATCTTTCTCATATCAAGTTCTCTCAGGGAGGTTCTCCTTTATACAACATGCATAACAAACTCATAGAAATCCCCTCCATAGCCTGCATATACTTCTATTTCTCCCTGTATGTCGTGTCTAATAATGTCACAAAAATATGATAATGTGCCATTTGAAATCTGAGGAAGAGCAATTATTCAGGAAGGTTCAGTCTAAGAAACTGCTGCTTAATGTATACAATGGCACAGTCTAAGAGGAACACTTCAGCATAATTAAATCGTGTTGCCAGGAATGGAGTATATTTCTGAGAAGGAGGAAAAGATTAATGAGATGAAACATTTACTGTAGGTTAGATTTTACCACCCTTGCTGCAGAAGCAATGTTATTAATTTTAATGAGATGAGTTAAGGATAAAAGGCACCATATGATGTGAATAAGGGTGATGGAATCCGACCCTTAAACAGGGAGGAACATAGTCTGAAGTGGTCTCAGAGCGAATGAAGAAAACATGTTGGCTACCTAGAGGACGAAGTCTCAGTTAAAAGTGCTGTTTGACTGTGGAACAAACGTGGAAGGGAAAGAGTAGTACAAGCACTTGAATTCTGTTAAACTAAGTCAGAAAAATTATTGGATAAAATTATGACCCAACTAAAATCAAGGGGAATTTATTACTAGATTCCAGTAAAGTCAGGATTGCACCTCACGTGACCAGCATAGAAAGTGGTGCCTTGTACTACTTTCCATAGAAAAGGTCTGTGGGTTTTGTGGAGACAATCTGCAGATCCATTCTGTGCTAGGGTTATTTTCCTCTTCCCCTCTAGTCTGTACTGGCTAAATTCACAGATTATTTACAGACTCATTTGCAGGTGTATGGATGTCTGTCTTGTGTACTTGCAGTTACTGCTGCACTATGCTGCTGACACTGTGAAAAGGGTCTCCATGGAGCTTGGGGGACATGCTCCCTTTATAGTATTTGACAGTGCTAACGTGGACCAAGCTGTTGCAGGAGCTCTGGCTTCTAAATATAGAAACTCAGGACAGGTGAGGAGAAATGTAAATAGTCCTTATTTCTTGTGTTTGGTGATTTTTTTTTTTTTATTATTCTTTTTGCTTTGTTTTATTTTTGCTTCATGCTAGTAAACAACATGAGAAGAGGAACAAAGGTGAACCCCAGGAAATGAATGCAACAAAGAGGCTGGAATCTGTGGTAGAGTAAAAGCAGTAAATGGGCAATAGTAATACCTGGTCTGTAGCATAGACTAACACAAGGATAAGGTGTTTTGGAAGCCACCAAGGGGATTCAAAGTTAGAGGAAGGGAGGAGCAAAATGGAGAAGAAACATCAATGGAAAATTTAGACCAAGTGGTTATCCTAATGGAGGCAAAGAAAGATAAAGGCATTGACTAAATGAAAGGCCAACCTAAAAATACCTCTTGTAAAAATCTAGTTCCTAAAAGGAATAAAAGAGTTTGGACCCCACCAACAAAGTAAACATAAAAATCAATGGAAACATCAGGTTGTACTTTCTCTTGCTTGATTGCTGGCTTTACTGCACAGCCTACACTCTGTATCTTCTAATCAGAGAATAACCCCCATCACCTTTGCATGCTGGTGAATACATACAACAGAGTCATCAGAACCTTATTTAGCCTTTTAGTAGCACAAGCTACACCTGTAAATGTCTCAGGCAAACCACATCACCTTATTAGGGTTGGACTTGTAATGTGTCCTGTAAAGTGAATCAAAATGGTACTCTGCCGCTGCTAAATGGAAAGTAAGATTAGTTGGGAGAGGTCAGAGATGCATGAAATTATGTCACCTGTTGTTCTTCTGTTTGTTTTCAGACATGTGTTTGCACAAACCGCTTCTTGGTGCAGAAAGGAATCCATGATACATTTGTGGAAAAGTTTGCCAAAGCCATTGAAAGAGAGCTACATGTAGGAAATGGATTTGATGAAAGAACTACCCAGGGACCATTAATTAACGAAAAGGCAGTGGAAAAGGTATGAAGACAAACATATGGGTTGCATTTTTTTAAATTGAATTTCTAGTTTTATGGCCTGTTAAGTGTGTTTTGCACCCAGTGTTTTTATACCTGTTTTATTAGATTGTATTTGTTGAAAGGCTGTTCTCACGTCAAGGCCCATGCTGATGTGATCAGGAGCAGCTATGGCCATCTGATGTTCCACCATGGGAAAAGAAGAAGGACTCTTTTACAATAAGCAAACCTTTCTTCCTAATTATATTCTGATTTTTCTCAAGAGAGCCATTTGCTAAAGACAGCAGAATGCAGGGAATGGATTAGGATGCATAACCCTTGGCACTGGGGATGAGCATTTGTTTTGAGGAGCAATGTTCCTGCCTATCAAAACTAGGGGGAATAACAAATTAAGGTTAAAAATGTACTGGAGCTGTGACTGTGGAAGACTGTCTTTGTACAGTAGGTCTCACTATCAAGCTTTGGAACGCTCTCTCTTCTAGATGACTGCTTATTTCTAGGATATTTAACTTTTTTTTGGAACCATAAAAGCTGTCTTGATTTTTTTTTTTTGGTTACATTTGCTCTTGTGCTCTTTGAGGTTAAAGCTGATTATGACAGTGTGGATCGCTCCTTTCTTAATACAATGCAGATATAGCTGTGACCTTTCAGTCTCATTTATATAGCAACTACAGATTGCTTACAAATTTGCCAGAATGTATTATATTTACCATAGGAGATAAATATTTACAACCTTTTAGAAGTATCTGGCATGATATCTTGCTGTGCATAAACAAAGCACCTTTCCTTTCATCATAAAGCACTATTTTTCACAAGTGCCATACACTGCTGCACAGTGTCATGGCTTCAGCTGCAAGTACTACATTGGCCCTTCTCCTCACCTGGTGATTAGGATACTCTCACCTGGAAACTGGTCATTTAAACCCCTCAAGCCAAACAAGACCTCAAATCAGGAAATTTTAAACTGTATCACGAAGGGAGTCCTGCCTGCCTGCCTGTCTGTCTGTCTCTCTCTCTTTGAATGCCCTGTTTAAAAGTGTCAACCAGGAATCTTCTTTCCCTATGAAGCATATGCCAGACACTTAGCAACCAACACTAGCTTGAGTCTCATTTATTTTGCTCGCCTCAGGTAGAAAGACACATTAGTGATGCGGTGGCTCAAGGAGCCTCCATTGTGACAGGAGGAAAACGGCACAGCCTTGGGAAGAACTTCTTTGAGCCAACTTTGCTGAGCAATGTCACAACAAACATGCTTTGCACTCGAGAAGAAACATTTGGTCCAGTGGCACCAGTTATCAAGTAAGCCAATCTATTTTACAGATTAATTTAGTGACAAAGAGCACAGCAAGCTTCAGAACTATTTTTTTTGTGAATGTGGATGCACGTGCATTATTATTTGTCAATTACGTTTAGGTCTCTAGTTATTATGAGAACATGAAAGCATGCACACCATTCTATATTTTTACTTCAGTATTTTCTGAATTTTGATTTTTTTCATAATATTAAGAAATCTCTGAGTAATGCATTTATATGGCATCATTGAAGAGGGTAACAGTAAAGGCCATCAGTTTTATGCTCTGTAAAATGATGGGGACAGAAAGACAGCTTGGATCTTGGCACATGATCTGCTGGTCCTAGATTTCTGTGGTCCAGAATACATTGTGGGAAAATTTTAACTCTGGCACTTTTCTCTCCGAGACCTTCTTCGGTCTGATCATGTTGGAACTTGCCTGAAGGAAGACTTAGTCTAGGTGGGATGGCTTGTCTAGATGTGGGGGAAATTAATGGCAAGTTCATCCATTTTGGTTAAATGGTTTTAACTGCTATTTAACAGCTAATGTAGCCAAAGACATTGCTAATAAAATAACTAACTAACTAACTATATTTTTCCTGTATATTACATACACACAGATAAGTCATGAACCTTGTTTTGGGAAGGCAAAATGAAGGAAAAAAAGATATTTCCAGAATCTGAAGTGCCACAGCATGGGTTCACCATGGTTGAATGCTTGGTCCTGCACAGTTTCAGGTTTAACCCTGCCAAATTTGGATTCTGTACTTTATATACTGGACTTTATATATTTGACCAAGCCAAAAGCTGTTGCCAGTTTGGCAGTGGCTGTAATAGGGGTAAGCCTCAAACTGCAGCTCCAGCAAAAGGGTGAGTGACCTCGAAGATGGGACTTGGCCTTCATGCACATGGGGGCGAAAAAAGGAGAGAAGGGATAGGAGCACGACTTCCTGCAACCAATCTACCATCCCTATGCCTTCATTCTGGCAGTGGCAGCCACCTTGCCCTGCACAGACTGGGGGGGGTGGTATGTGCCCCTCGGGCCTCCACCAGGGTGCATGCAGTGGCAAGAGGCCCCCACGTACCTGGATGAGCCGCCCAGGCTCCAACCCTCCTCTGACTTAACCCAGCCAGGGCCCCCCTCACCCAGTAGCAGGGGGCACAGAAGGGGATTGTCCCACTTATCCAGCTTGGCCCCAGCAGCCAGGGCCTCAGCTCAGCCCAGCCATGTACATCCCGCTGCTCGTATGTCTTGCCGCTCCCAGACTGCATCCCATGTGCATCCCGCCACTCCTGATCCCAGATCCTATGACAGTCGATCTCAGTTTGGGGGGCTCTTTGGGTTACTATCGGGGCTCCCCCAACTGTTTGGTGACCATAGTGCTAAGTGATGGTACAGTAACAGCCTGTACTGCGCCGTGCTGGCAGCACACGGTTATTTTTAACTGCTATAGCGAGGGAGTGCATTGCTAAAGCAACATAGCTCTGGCACCACAGTTTGCGCCCGCTTATGTAATGTCACCATAGTGCCTCGTGTAGACACACCCACAGAAAAGTAAACTTTAAACCCTGGAACTTGTCACAGAGAACTATTATACGCGCTTTGCCCTACTCCCCATATGGCAGTTCTGGCTATATCTCAGAGAACAGGAAGATAATGGAGCAAAGGATTCCTGTTGTTTTGACTGGAGATCTCATAGGTGTCCATTTCTCTTATGTCGACAGGTTTGATACTGAGGCAGAAGCTGTTGCTATAGCAAATTCAGCCAATGTGGGTTTAGCAGGTAAGTATCTTCCTTGGCAGATAAATACATCATTTTATAAGTTTGAGCTTAGTGTTGCCAGTAAATGGGATGAATATTTTTACTTAAGAGTGAGTATACCTGCTGGCTCTTGTGTCCAAGATGTCTGCTGCTGCTGCTGCATCCTTTTGACTATTGCTCTCATGAGGTATTCTATGTCCATTTTGCAGGATACTTCTATTCTCAAGACCCAGGCCAGATCTGGAGAGTTGCGGAGCAGCTGGAGGTTGGAATGGTTGGGGTTAATGAAGGACTATTATCTGCAGTAGAGTGCCCTTTTGGTGGTGTAAAACAGTCTGGTCTAGGACGAGAGGGTTCAAAATATGGCATTGATGAGTACCTAGAAGTCAAATATGTCTGTTTTGGAGGCTTATAACAACCAGTGACAGCAACAATCCACAAAGGCCTGGAAAATAGGGCTTTAGGTCTAGTAAATTACAAATCCAGATATCGGTACATATTAGTGCAACTTTTACTTAATTCTGAATGGAGTAACCCTCTCGTGTAAGTGTAAAGAGATGTTTTACAGTCTTGTGCTAGTATATGTAAAAATACTACTCAACATTGATCTTCACATACTGCATTGTCATAGCATTAGGTAATACCCAGCAGTATAACTACTATGCTTCTCTTTGGTGGGGACAGGAAAGAATAGTAGTGTCTCTGTTATTTAAGCAAATAGGATGGAGTGATTTTTGTCCACAAAGATCCATCCTCCATTTCTGGTAATAGAAAAAGATACCTTTTTTCCCTAAAACCATGTATGTGGGGAACTGTTGGGGGAGATAACTTCCCTGCTGTGCCAAATGTTAACACATTCTGTATATGTTGGATGCACAGTGAGGCAATGGATACAGGACATGCCTGGCTCAGTGGTAGCAGAGGAAAGAGAATTTTACTCACCTTGCAGGGAGACTGCAGAGCTGTTGGAATGAGGAGAAAACTATAAGGTGGTATGTAAATGAATGTCTAACCCAGTGGTTCTCACTGGCGGTGGTGAGGCAAGGGTCATGATGCAGGCACTGCTGCCACTGCAGCAGCCAGGTAAAACTGCCCCACGTGCAGGTCTGTGGTATGCATGCACTGGTGCTGCATTGGGGCTCTCATAACACTAAACCAGGACAGGAGAGCTGGCTCAGGCTGTAGCCTTTCCCCATGCCCTCTCCCCTTTTCCCTTCACCTCCCACCCACGATCTTCTAGAACCAGGGGAAACACCCCCAGGTTCCTGGATCCAAGATTACCCCTATTACAGGCCATTTTCCGTAAGCATTCCCAGGGATAACTGTTCTTCTGGCGTAGTTTAGTACCCACCGAGGTGTTGGGGCTCCTCCCTAGCTTGCTTCTATGGCTATATGGCTGAGGGCGGGCGAAACTTGGAGGCATCTGAACCCCAAGCCTTTGGGCTTGGGCCTGCATGTAGGATGCCTGCCAGAAGACTTTGGAAATATCTGAAGTCCCTGGTGGTGGTTGATGATGTTTCCCGGTTGTAGGGCCACTTCTGGTTCTGGACTGACTCACGGGTTTGGACTTGATTTGGCTTGGAACATGAAAAGTTTCTTAAAAAATAAAAAAGAACCAGGGGCACACAGGACATTTCCACCTATTTGCCTCTTTCTAGGATGAGCACTGGGCAGGCGCAGGGGGAAGGCCACAGACCAGACTCCTGTCCTGCTTTGGGATGATCAATGATCCCTAATGCGGGAGGAGCATGTGCACATTCCACAGCCCTTCTTGAGCTGGCTGTGCCGAAGGTGTGTGGGGCAGTTATACCTGGAGGCAGCAGCAGCTGACTGAGAACCACTGAGGTAAGTTGAGGTAGCACCAACAGTAGTTCTCAAATGGAGGTACTAGCACATTGAAAATATCAATTGAAGGGTGTCCTGACTGAACAGGCTGGGAACTACTGAGCTAACCAATCCCCTTTGCAAGACCAATGTAATTCCCCATGGACCAAGGAAAGGATGTGTCAGTCAACATCCATGATGCCTATCCCCTTTTAGAGGGTGTTTTTTACCACATCTCCACACCACCTACACAGGCTCCAGAGCTCCTCTAGCCTCTGTGCTCTGAAAGTCTCCAGGCCTTGGCTTGGGTTTTTCCACGTGCAGGGAGATGTCTATTGGGGAGTTGGGTTCTACTAAGAATTTAAATACAGATCTGCAGCTGGAGGCTTTTGTGAGCCATCCCAGTTAGTCAAGGGAAATAATCTTTAGAAGATGAAAGAGTGGGGCATTCCTGAAGTTTTAACTTTATTTAAATAACAAGCACTTTATTCAGAAAACTTCTTTCTAGCTAACATTGCAGAGGCTGCAGGGAAGCAGGTGTCTGTCTATGTTTTCTATTTACAAGGCATTTATAGTTGTTACAGTGAGCCAGCTCCCCCTGTCTACACTGAATTTCCCTCAGTCTATCTACACTATTAAGCAGGCTGTTGTACAATATTACATTCTGTTATGCAAAGGAAGGGGAAATATGAATTTGGGAATGATTTAAGATTGGCAGAGCAGAGCAGAGCTTCACAGCAGACTTCTAAAGTGCACACACAGAGTGCTGTAAAATACTTCTTGGATTTTTAATGTTGTTGTTATTACTTAGTTTATATGGCATTATCGGGGATCCTGGTTTTCTCTGATATTCAAAAAAAATCCCCAATTTTTTTGTTTAAAAAAAAAGCAACTCATATCCATGGTTACGTCTTTTTAACCTAAAAATTGGGGATTTTTTTGTTTTTTGTTTTGTTTTGTTTTAAATCAGAGAAAACCAGGATCCCTGGACATTATCGTGGCTGGAGCTCATACCTTAGTGCCAATGTAAAATGCCTGAGTGCTTCATACTGAAGTTATGCCACCGGGGGGGGCGGGGGTTGAAAGGGTACTTTTTGCTCCTGCAGAAGATCCAGATGCAGTATGCACAAAGTCACTGAGGCATTTACAATAGCTGATCAGCTACAGGATATGCCCATAGAGGTAAAGGAAATAAGACGTTCTTTTTCTTAGCTAAAAAAAGTTTGTTTTAACTAGTTAAAATATCTTAGTTGAGCATAGAGAGTGCCCTTACTTCGTGTGTACCATGTTATAGCACACATGGAAGTGGAGCATGTACTGCAAGATGGTTTACTCTTCCATTTTTAATTCAAAAAAGCATTGCCCAGGGATATATTCAGTAACTGCTGTCCAAGTCTGTACATCCCTGAGAGTAGTCATTTGAATACAGTTGTTTGGAGGTGCACAAATACAGATTACACTGCCCGGAGGAGTAAGTCTGCTCCCACTTATAGCTTACCTATCCGTTTGTGTGCTAAGCAGTAGTCTCACAAACAGGGGGGTCTTGGTGTGCCTTTTACAAGGGTAGAACAAAGACAAAAGTAGTGAATATATAATCATTACCCAGCACAAAATACCTTTAAAATGTGACAAGCACAAAAGTTTTACTATATGAAAAGAGATACGTTTAGTTAATTTGCCAAGATTTTCCTCCCAAATTGGATTCCAGTGAGTTAGCACATAATATTCTCATGTAAGTAATATGTATAGAATGAGCACAGATTATTTTTTCTTACAATATTGTACTCTTAATAAAAGCTGTGATCCTTTAATAAGAGTCATACTTAAATGTTTACATTTCAATTATGTGTACAGCTAATTTGTGACAGGTTAGCCTTTTCCAGTTCTTTAATATGCATAATTGTTAAAAAAAAAAAATACATGCTGCTTAGCAAAACAACTGTGCTTTCAGGTAATAAAAATCTTAACTTCTAGGAACATATTAGGTATGTGGCATTCATGTTCTTTTCTTTGCTAAATTGATGATTTGGCTGTTAGCCAACACTTATTTTATGATTCAAAATCCTTTATATCAGATAAACCAAACAGTAGAAAAAATACACAGCATCTACATACAGGGTGCATCTACATGAGATGCTTACTGCACCGTAGCCTAACAACACTGCACAGTAGCGTGCTGGTCAAAAACTGTGCTAATACGCTACTGTGCAGTGTTATTAGGCTACTGCACAATAAGCATCACAAAAAAAACCTGCGCCAGCATTAGTAAATGTAGTTACTGCACATTCAGTTAGCACTTGATTAAGGAAGTACTAAATTAAATGTGCAGTAACTGCGGCACATTAATGAATGTGTAGATGCACCCACAGAGGCTCCTCTGAAAGTAAAATAGAGTTGAATTCAAGAGTGACTCTCGAAAGGTATGACACTGTGAAAGTCAGTCATTTGCATTTTTGTGTCATTGCAGCAAGCATTTTACAAACACTTAACATAAAATTGGAAGGGACCTCACCTTGCAACATTTCTGAGCCCATTCCCCTGCTAACAGGACACTATTGTTTCTATAAGCCTGTTTGTCAATTTATCAAGTCCTACCTTTAGACTTATTGGGGGGTTTTTGGCCCCTCTGATAGTTAAAAACCTTTTCTAATTTCTGGCTTAAATTTCTCATGGCCAGTGTATACCCATTTCTTCTGTGCCAACATTGACATTTAGCTTTTCTTCTTCCTGCTGTATTTATCTATAGCAGTGAGGGCTGACCTTTTTTGGCAGATGTGCCACAAATCAGCCCCACATCCTCTGCCTGATCTGCTTTCTGCTTCTTGCCCTATTTGCTGTTGTGCTACCTGTCCCCTCTCAATGAGCTTTAGTTAAAGTGCCCCCCCCCGCCATTTTTCAGCACAAGGATGCTGATATATGTGATGATCTGAGCACTTTAATTAGAGCAGCTCCCAGAGGTGCTCTAATTAAAGCACTGCCCCCTCCACTCCACTTCCAGACCACATGTATAAACACCCATACACACTGTATCCCAAGTAGTTCTAGGACTGCCTTTCTTTTGCCTAATTAGGCACAAGAATATTGTTAGCCACAGTGAAAGTGTTTTCTTGGCAAGTCATTTCAGGTAATCAGTTTCCCTGCCAGCACACTAACCTCAGCAGCTTAGCTCAGTTGAGCAGAGTAGGTGGAGAAAGCTCATGATCCTATGGTTCCCCAAAACAATGCTGCAGGGGCAGTACAAAGTATTACACTCTACCATGCAGCATTCAGTGAAAACATGGCCAACATGCTTGGACCAAGTCTGCTTAGGATAGCTAGTGCATTGTGCTCCACTGTACCTTGCAGTGTCTTATGTGTTATAAATAGCTAGTATTCTGGTGCATATCCATTACCCTGCAGAACTTGTCTTCATAGATGTACAGTTCAGTTACTGAGCAGAGGGCTGCGCAAGTCCATGCACTCCCTCAGTCCAGGCTCTGGGCATCTCATGCTGATGCTGGGAATATGGCAATCCCAGGAGTAAGAAGTTCAAATGGCTGTAACTAACATTTTGAAGAGAGTTAGTTTGTCATGTTAGCCTGATGCTGGGTAGAGGGCGGGGTAGCACTTTATAGATTAATTTCTTCAGGGAGATGCTTTCATTAAAGGCATTAATAGGAATTTAATCTGGTCCTGCAGTTTTTTAGAAGGCCTATGACATCTTGAAGGATATTTTGTTTTTTGTACAAGTGAGAAATTTGTAAAACAAAGTCCATAGAGAATTCAGTATGGCATTTAAAACTCACAGCTGAAGTCAGCTTGTCTGCAGTGTTTTCAGTGCAAGTATCCTTTTCTCAGAAATCTGAAAAGAATTAGAAAAGTCTCTTCCCCAAGACTTGATCATGTGTAGAGTGACCATAAATCCTTCTTGGCTTGGCCAGGACAGTCCTAGATTTTGTAGGTCAGACCTGGCTGGTTAGTGAAAATTAAAAAAGAAGTCTCAGACTTGCAGGGGCAAGGTGCAGTCTGGTAGGGAGGCATGGTGTACCAAGCGCTATGTGCTCTGCTCAGTGACCCCCACCACCTTCACCTCTATGCTGGACTGTGCCCCTCACTCCTGCTCCCGTGCCTCTACCTACAGCAGCACTGCTGACCTAGAGGTGAGGTGGGGCAGTAACCCAGATTTGTTAAAAATTATATGGTCACCCTAATCATGCGAGTATATTCATGCCTGAAAACATGGTTCCACTCTGAAAAGTGACTGTAGAAATGGCTCCTATTTCCTCAATCATTCTGCTTTTAGTGCATATTCAGTCACAACTGACTGCTGAGATGATGAATAGAAGCAACAAGGAGGGACAGTTATTTATTCTTTTCAGCGTATAGAGACAAACACACATGCTTGATGGTCCTTGTTCCTCAAGGGAACGAAGATGCAGGACCAAATGTAACCCCATCCATTACACTAGTTATACATGGAGCCTCCCTAAAAGCAGTGGAGGTACAACAGTGTAAACAAGGGCAGAACTTGGCCCAATCTGTTATTTTTATAGATGACAATCTGTGGAAAGGAAATGATTTTCAGGGATGTGCTGAACTTGTGCTGTATGTAACTAGATCACTGCTTTCCTTGTTGAAAACATATCTGAAAATAAGATTAAGTGGGTGGAGGCTTACTGCATAACTGTTTTTGAGGTCACTTCCCATAGCCAAGACCAAATTCCCTGCAGCTGGGCACAGGACAAAATCCACTTCCCTACCCTGAGAGTTTTAAAGCCCCTACTAGTAAATGGGGAAGCAGATTTGTGCATCTTTTCAAACGTACACTCTTCAACAGGCCACCTCCCATAACACCACAAAATGATTACAACCTCTTACCTAGAATGTGATGCTTTGATCAAGCTCTCAGTGCAAAGGCTGACTTGAGAGTATTTGTTTTAAGAAAAATGAAATATCTCATGTTAAAAAAGCAGCTTTTAATTAGACAGTATTGACTCTAAAAGCACACATCAACTGTGTCTAGGATAGTAAAGCCTTGATGTTAGCTGCAGTGAGCATTTAAGAGTTTCCAACTTCTTGTCCTCCAGTTCATCTTACTGAACTACCTCCTCCCTCTCACAGAAAATGCATTTTCTGTGGCAGTCAGAGGAAAAAGAGGTCACAAACAATTAAACCATAATAGTTGCAGGTTCAGTGCAGACAGAACAATCTATAGGAGGTAATTGTTTTCATTATCTTGCTCTGACCTCAAGTCTGAACCTCATATGGCACAGAAGAAAGTGTCTTGCCAAGGAGAACAGATGACAACATTACAGAAGGAAAGACAAGTCTTTATTAGGAGGGTAACATAAATGTAATAGTATCAGCTAAGAACTGGTTCCAGTTACAATACATTATCATTTGCAATAAACAACATTTTCTAGAGATAGGTTCCTATTATAAAATCTACAATTGTTCACCCATCCACGCACAGGAAGCCATGCTTCCATACAGAGGCAAAGTACTGCTGCATGCCTTGCTTGCACTTAAGTCATTGCCTGTGCTGCAGGAAATTCTTTTTTTTTTTCCACCTTAAGTAGCTTCCTGGTTTCTTTGGGACAATTCCTTCTGGTACCTTAGCACCCAAAGGCATCTGAAATGGGTTATGTTTTGCTACATTTGTATACGATGAGGAAATTTAAGCAGAATCCAAGTGTACAAACTTTGTGCTTTAGGACCTTCCTGCCTGCCTTCTATTCCAGTTTCTTTCCCCTAGAAAAAGGCTCGCCCTCCATCCCTCTCTCACCAGGGTTCCACAGACTGTTCAGTAGGTGACTCTGAAAATAGTTTTCATTTCCTCCCAACCCCAAACACAAGGACAATAATAAGTTCATTATCTTTTCAACATGTAAAGAGACCAAAACCCACAATCTTTTTAGTCAGGCAATAATCTTCAGTTAACTACAGTAGGAATTTTGCATAAGTGGGGCCTGAAGGATTTCAAGAATGCCAGAGCTGTCTGAGAAAAGGTAAGTGTTGGCATTTTTGCACTGCTTTCAGGTTTGAAGGAGCCAAACAAGGAAGGGATAAAGTGCCAGAGGAGGTGTGGCAGTGCAGTCCACATCACTTCAGCTGTGCCGCACATGAGTTCTCAGCATCAGGTCTGGTCGGAGTCCCTGCTTTTGCACAGCTCTGGCCTCCTTTCCCCTGCTGTTGTGGTAGGGAAGGGCAAACAACGTGTACCCCTTGGGCTCCAGAACTAAGTGAAAGCAAGGAATCTAACCACATCCCACCAAGATCAGCTGGTGAATTGAGCTCAGTGCTAACACAGAGCTCTAGCAGGAGCCCACACTGACCGGGAAGGGAGTTCAGAACGCATTGCCCATGTGCAGCACAGTCCCCTGCCCCATTTCTGGGTCTGCTACTAGAAGGTACACCCTGCTCTGCTAAACCCTTTGCAGATCCGATTAATTCCCCTACTTGTGTCCCCTTATGTTTCCTCAAGACAATCCACTGATAGGAGGTTGGCTAGCATTTTTAGTAGCATGAGTGGGGGGTTGAAGCAGATGTATCTAGTGCACTGGACAGTAAAGCTGGTAAAATGGCCTTTTTCTAACAAAAGATAGATGGTAACTTATTTTACAAGTAAGTATGAAGTAAGGAAGATTGATTTTTCATTACACATCCAGCAACAACTGGGTTGCTCCATTTTAATTTTGTCACTACTCATCAACACGTATCAAACAGCTCCTTCAATACCAGAGCTGAAATAGAAAACAAACGTTATGGTTATTTTTATTTTGTCAGACTTGTCCTGCTAAATTTCTTGTACGACATTAGTATTTTGCTTGCCATGATAAAAGCTGTTCATCTGCTTATAGCTGGACAGGTCTATGTTGTGAGTAGGTATGTATTGCTTACTATGCAATGATTCACATGTAGACTTACTAATTAAATTAAATTACAGTAACAATCATGAGATCCTTCTCAGATATACACTGCACTCACTACTTTAAAATGTTAAAGAATGTAGATAAAGATATGCTTGCAAACAAGTCATGCTGAAGGACCATTAAAGGTTAACGTTAAAGGTTTGATATCACAAATACTCAGAGCCAGAGAAGTATTTCTTGTTGACTCCACTGGAAGTTTCAGATTTCCTTTAATATCAGGCATGCATTTTTAGGCCTAATAATCTGCAAGATAGTGTATCTTAATGCCCAATTACTATGTTGCCTTTCTCCTTTTTTCCCTTCTAAGTTGATGAATGAGGTTAAATTGGTAGAACTGCAAGCCAGTGCCTCTAAAAACACCTTGGAAATTCACTATTTAAAAAAATCATTTTTAACTAAGGTTGTGAGCTATAAAAGTGGCTAGCAATCGCATGTGAATTCAAGTGGAAAGAAACAAAAGGCAAAAAGGTAATTAAGAGGTCCTAGACCATACAGTTTACTGTCTCCCACCTGCTTGATTTGGAAGTACTTGGACAAGCAGATAAAAAAATGCTGTCACGGCACTTGAACTTCTTCCAGAAATGATTCTGAGGGTAGGAAAGAAGAGGTGGTGTTTCTACAACTGTGGCAATTTTGTGATGTTGAACAGTGTCCACTAGGAAGCATGCTTCAGACCATAAAACATTTTTCATTTAGAAACCTAAGACACATTTGAACCTTGGACTTCAAGCAGTGGATGACTACCTTTATAGTTTAACCCTCTGTGCAGCCTTTCTGCAGGCTGAGCACCAGGCATTAAATAGTAAAATAAAACCAATGCAAAAAAGACTAAATTTACAGAACTCAGCTGCATCTTCAGTTGTTGGTTTGTTTGTTTTTTTGTTTTGTTTTATGGATGCTGACAACTGTGCCAATATACATAAACTTAAAAGAGATGTTTATATTCGATTGATGCAGGGTCATGGTTGTTCACATTTTATCTAGTTCATAAAACATAGATCTGCAAAGAGTCATTTTCTGTAGAACAAATACAGAACTTGAGCACTGAGAGTAGCAGACTGGCCAAAACTTTTTTTTTAAAATATAATTTGGTTTGCTTGAATGCTCACCTCCCCTGGACTGCTTACAACCCAAAAATGCACTACTGCATGAACGCTAATGGAATAAAAAGTGAGAGGGGCCAGAAACCGTACTGTCTATGTTTCTAGGCTGAGCAGAAAGTAGGTGAAAAGTAAACAAAGAGCATAAGCTGGAAAAGCTTCCAATAGTAATCACCTTTTCCCTGACATGCTGGCTTCTTTCACTGCTGTGCTCAAGTTGTCTTGTCTGAGAAGGGTATCATTATGGAGTAGGAGTACATGATAATTGTCATTGCTTTAACATTCTTGTAAGGAAGTTACAGGTCGACATGGATCTGGAGGAACACAGTCAGGGAAAATGCAGACAACATACTATGTTGCTGCTGTTTTCATGTTTCTGTTCCTCAGCAGTGAAGCTCCACTGAAACTACACAGCCCAGGCTTTCTGCACTGATTGATTCCTCCATAATTAGGGTTTTAATTTTTCTGAAGTCCTGCATGAGGGAAGGTTCCCAGCCCCTGCAAAGTCCTCCCTAGTTAATGAAGGGGAACAAGAAAAAGGCAGACAGTGTCATGGAAGCAGATGTATTCAACCCTCCATCCATGAATAGAGGAGTCCTCCAAACAAACTGGGTACCCTGACAGATCTCAAGGAGGTAATGGGGCATTAGTATCTAATATGACACCCATAAAGAAAATGCCCAGGTGCTGCACAACAATTAAGAGTAACAAAATCAAAATGTTAACAGTTTTGTCCTTCATTAAAAAAAATTCTCCCTGACCCAAGACATCCAGCCATGTAGCAACTAAGGAGAAAAGCCTTACTCAACACTTCACTGTATTGTGCTAAGGCTTGAGACATTCCAATTTTTTATTACAAGCCTCTGAGGCAGTCATATTGCAACTTCCATCTTAATTTATGTGCATGAAGCACTCAGTCTTGATAGGGGCCTCAAGCTCCCATTACAATCAAAGTAAGTTTAAGGTGTTCAGCCCATTGCAGGAGGCATCTCTGTATCCCTTGCAGCTGCTCAGGTCCAGAGGGTAATTCACTCTTCGTATGTTATTACAGAAGAAAACAGACAGGATTTCTCTGCTGCCATCACATCTTCAACATAAATATAAAGGACATTTCCATTATACAGGATACAAATGTATCACATTAACTGGCAGCTGATTAAAGAACAACTGCTAAATAGTCAGCTGCCTTTAAAAACAAAGGCATTTTCACTTCACAAGTGCTACCCTAAAAACCAGTCACAAAGCAGAGCTTGGAGGTAATACTATGTACTAAAGATGCTATTTATGGATCTCCCCTTTCTGTATCCAATTCAGAAACCATATATGAAGATGAAACTTGCAGTCACACACCGCTCTTTACAGACTCAAGGGAAATTCTGCACATTGGCTTTAATTGTCAAGGTCAGCTTCATAATCCTTCAAGTGACGGAGTACAGATACAAGCCAAATATAGCTCAAAGTCTTACAAAGTCATCACTGTTAATAACGGTCCTGGATAGGATGGTAGCAGTGATTCACAAGTCTAAGTAAAATGTCTTCAGAAATTTAGACATAAACGTTCAGCACAGAGCATGCAGAGAATTACATGTGCTTCTTGTTCCTATAGCCATGACAACAGGAGCTTTGCTGTCTAATCCCCCCCTTCACTGTGCTGAAAATTTCCCCTTCAGCTGCAATTGGTAGATAAGTTAGGAAGCTTTTGATTTTGAAAAATAAAAGGTGGATCAACACTTTCTTGGTGCATTGGACTGGTGTGTCCTTTTTTTTTCACCCTTACTCAATTATCTGTCTTTTGCACTGTAGTTGAAGGAAACGCCATTTTTGATGGAGCCATTCATGATGTTCTTTGGATTCTCTCCTTCAATCTTTTCTCTGCTGAAAATAGTGTCCTGATCACTGTCAAACTCTGACTCTGAGACCATCAGGCTGGAATTGTGTTCTGTACTTCTGTGTTTTATACCTGAAAACCAACAATAAAAAGGCTCTTTGGACAGTCTTAGTAACCTCCTTCCCATGTAGTGTTGCACAAGCTAAGTGAACCTGTGCTATAAATATAATGAACTGTCTGTTCCCATGTTAAATTAGTTCTCTAGCAGATACTGAATATCATAGGCCAGATATTTCCTTGGCCTTTGTGTGGAACTACATCATTTATATCACTAGGGGCATCTTTACATGTGCTCTGGGTGTGGGGGGTAGGACGCTTTAATTAGAGGGGTTCTCAGGAGCTGCTCTAATTAAAGTGCCTGCAGCGTCTTGTGTATTCAGTGTCCCACGCTTCAAAATGGTGAAAGGGGCACTTTAAAGCTCATTTGACGAGCTTTAGTTAAAGCACTCTCACTGCCATTTTGAAGTACACTGAATACATGAGGGACACTGAATACATGAGATGTCGAGGCTGCTACAGCACACTAATTAGCATGCTCCAGCAGACTCAATTAATCAAGTCTGCTCCAACATGCTGTAATTACAGCACATCGGAGCATACATCCTGTATGTCTGCAGGTACCCAGGAGGCTCAGATCCCTTGTGCCTTGCCCTGCCCTTATTTTAAACATAGATATTTACAGTTCAATTAAAGCATCTCAGCATGAAGTACAATACTGTCTAGGTCTTACTGAATCTATCAATTGTACCTAGCCACACAGGCAACTGTATGATGGAACTAGCTGATAACAAAAGCTCTATGCTTTTCAATGAATTTATTACTGCTTTAGAATGTCCATTATTTGGAGTGATGTTATCCCATTGAATTTAAAGTGCCCCCCATTAGCATTTCAAAACGTAATGAGAACTAAAGGGAACAATCCCAAGCCCAATGAAGTTAACTGGGGCATTTGCAGGCCATGTGGAAAATGCAGTGTAAACAAAATACTTAGTGTTTCCTTTCAAGAAGGAACAATTTGGGTAAAGGAAAAGTTTGTAATTTACTTTAAAATTAAGGTGAATACAAGAATGTAGGCTTACTGCTAAAAGAAGCCCCAATCTTAAAAAAAATAAATAAATAACTTACCATATTTAGGCCTTAGCTCCATTCTCTCCTGGTCATCTATATTATCTAAGATGGTATATTTGGTTTTTTTCCTGATTTTTGTCCTCTTCCTGCTAAAAGGAAAGTTAGCACAAATAAATAAAGTTCTCACACATGGTAAATGCTCTCTCCCCTACACACACAGAGAACTACCAATAAGGCTAAAATTTTCTCTCTTGTAAAATATTTACGTATAACTCCACTGATTTCAAAAGTCAGTTCTGATGGCACCAGCTTAACAAGGAGTAGAAATCCAGGCCACTGAGCATAAATCTTGTGTGCACAAAGGAAGGGCAAAACCTGCTATTCATACCTTGAAAAGAAAAAAGCTTTCTGCAATAACTGGTGGTAGGCCTTGTCACCGAGTACCATCTCCAGGGGTGGCTGTAAAGCCCCCAAAGGCCAAAAAATTCTCTGTACCCTGCTCTATGGGCAGTCCGTCCTTCTTTCACCATTACATCTTGATGTTAATCCTTAGTAAAACACGGGAAGCTGCCCTAGAGTCTTACTGTGATGACCACCAGGTTTGGGGTCAAGGCTTTATGGGCCAATTGCATGGCTCCATTCCACCCCTACACCATGCCCCAAGCCTCGCAGATGTCATCCTCACCGATGTTCTCTCTTTACACACACAGTCCTTCTCAGGGCCCTCAGACCCCTCAGCCTCCCTTTAGGCACCCAGACCCCTTGGTCTCTCATGCAACCCTTCCCTGGGCTGCCAGGCCCTTCAGTCTCTCACCCAGCCCCTCTGAACTGCCAGACTCCTTTGGTTTCTTCCTGGCCCCTTTTGGCTCTTTCCTGGCCCCCTGGACCCTTCTGGTCAACCTTTCCCAGCCCACCTCTGGGCCCCTGTGGCTCCACTGTCTCTAGGCCCTACACTGGGCCTCTTGGCCTTTCTTGTCCCACTCCTTCCTGGCCCCTCTCTAGGCGGTAGGAAGGGGACTATGGAGGGGTGGGGCTGCAGCCACCCCAAAATTCACTGTAGCCCCCCCAGTCCCTCCTCCCAGCACTGCCACTGCCCACCCCAAGCACAGTGTCACTTAGCTCCTGCTGGAAAGAGCCCAGCACAGCCCCAGCCCACAGCAACAGCCTGCCCCACCCCACACAGATCTAGGGGCATGCACCCCCTGTGCCATCCCAGAGCCTGTGCAGCGGCAGAAGCCACCCTCCCATACACACCCTTCCGGATGAGCCACAGCTCAGTCCCGCACCCTGTCCCCTCCAGGCTGTGCAAGGCCTGCCCCAGCCTCACAGCACTTTCCCCTCCCCCCACAGACTTACCTGCTGGAGGGTACGCAGGCATGTGCTCAGCCTCCCCCAAATTTTTTTTCTCCCTCCACCTATGCCCACAGGCTCCCTGGGTCAGCTGACTCCACAATTAACCCCGGCCCACACCTGCCATCTGCTCCACAGGCTGCTTTAGCTCCAAAAGTGGCAGGTGCCCTAAGTGTCCTGCCACAGGCCTGAAACACACTATTTGGCTGCAGATCAAAACTCTGCAGATCAGAGCTTTTGATTCTTTGGATCAAAGATTTTGATAGGGATCACCTGCACATTTCAGATTTGCATTTCTGATCAACTTTGTTTGGGCCCATCTCTAGCTGCAAGCCATCTAATGGAGATTTCTCTGCTATGTCCTATGTGTTGAGCTTCCTCCTGACCCAGTCTGCATAATTAACATTTCCTCTTAATTTCCTCCAACTGTACATCTTTCACAATGCCTGCAGTCAGTCATCTCTGCATGCATTTCATCTATTACTCCTGTGAAGAAAGGGCTGAATGTTTGGAAGAAGGGAACAGAAGGATGAAGAAGCTGAATGGTGGAAGGGGATATCTAATACGATTCACACTTGACCCCTCACCTCCCAGTCATTTGGCTTATGCATTGTATCCTTTCCGCCTATCTTTTTTTCCAGCTGTGTCTGTTACTTAGTAAACTCCTCAAGACAAAGGACAACTCCCTTTGTCTGATAAGTACATAGTGGATGCTGTCGGGGATAAAATAACTTGGACTCTACACTCTTCAGACTGGTAGACCTAATCTGGGATGTAGATCAAACTACCTAGAAAACCAACCACATCAATAGAAGTCATATCACCTTCTTGTAAGCTTCACAAAACCAAAAGCACCCCAATCTCTGCTCTGCCTAGTTCCTGCCTCTTCTCTTTACCTAGATTATTGCATCAGACAGGTCCCTTTTGTGGAGTGCTAAGTAAGTGAGGATAGTTCCAAAGGGGAAAATAAACCCTCCCTTCCTCCCACATTTCATAGAAAAAACCCATAAGGCATGCATCCTTTCTGATAGTATCCTGTCCATATCAAAAAAGATTTCATAGCAAATAAAACTAAAAACCCAGACACTTAATGTCTTGTTACATCAAAACAAATAGCCTCTTGGCTAGTCTGCTTGACAAAGCAGTTGGTCTATGACAAGAACTAGTAAAGAAAACTGGGTTATTTGGGACAGAATTTCTAATGATCTTCCTGAGATTCATACGAAAACCATTGGGAAACACAAAAATGAGGTAAACTACATTGTCAAGGAGCAGAAAGGCCCCAGAGATGTAGGACATTAGCACGCTTTCTCCAGACTGGCTCCTTGGACATCAGTTATGCCCATTTCTTCACAAGGGAGGGTTTGATGCCTTTCTCTCAGGTCTAAAATAACTCATGCTTGGTGCCCTTCAGGGCAAACAGCAATGCTCATTTCCTTTCCCTTGCTGTGAGGGATGGTGAGGACTTTGGTAGAAGACTATAAAGATCTTATACATGTTTACAGCTGGTGGGTTAGGATATATGTTAGTTATTAGGTGACAGCAACATGATTCCAGGAATACTTTTTGCAACTGTACAGTTAAAATATGTTGAGAAGTACTCAGAGCAAAGGCCAGAAAGAAATATCTGCAGGTGGTAAAGAGTTGCTTAAGGCTAAGAAATTGATTTACAAGTACAAACAACTTGTAGTGATGTCACAAGTATGCAGTTTTTTTCAAAACAGTTATCTACGTACCTTTTGCAGCAGCAGATGCAGAACCAAGCTAACCCAACTGTGAGCACAACCAAAATGAAGGCAGATACTGTTACATAGAGTATGCTCCATTCTAGAGGACAAAACAGGAGACACAGCTGTGAGCAAAGTGGTATTGATGGGCTTATTTTAATGCAGTTGTCTTAATAGATGATCCTGGAAGATAGGGAATGGCTTTGCTTTATCTTAAGCCTGATTAGAATTTGAGAAATCTTAGCACCCGAAGTTCAGTTCTTCTCTCAGAAGAGAATAAATAAAAATAATAGTCAAAGAGTTCCTTGCTGGTCTTCCAGATCAAACCTGGATTTTTCCGGGTTTTTTTTTATAAGTATTGGGGGTTTTTTTTCCTTACCAGCTCAATGAATTCCACCTGAAATCTGAAAGTCAAGGTGGGTTCTCCACAACTGTGTTACAAACATGAACTTCTCTGCCAACTTCTAAATTGTACAGTTATCTGGTAGGACTGATAACCGGCAATAGCCTTCTTCTGCAACTACACTCTAACTCTTAATGTGGCAGAAGGTAGGGTAGGATGGCACTGTAGGGACCAACTAGTTCAGAGACGTATAAGATTTTGTAAGCAACAGCCTATTTTGTTGGATGCTAGGAATCTTGATCTGTGAATTCAGAAAATCTGATATAGGGTCTGAGGCAAAATAAAAGGAAGCCCTATAATCCTCTCAGGTTCTCAGTGGTGTAACTAGGGTAAGGCAACTGGAGCAATTACCCTGGATGCTGACTTGAGGGGTGAAAAAAAATGGCTGCTGCTAGCAGCCACATGATCACAGCAGTGATGCAACAGCAACTGGAAGTCACCGCTGCCCTGGGCATCCAGCTGCATCACTATGCCGCTGCTGGCGCTTATTTATTATTTGGACAACAGTTGCATCCAAAGTCTCTAATCATGATCAGGAACCAGTGTGCTATTTATTTATTTAGCTTTCTGGTAGACAACATGCATATATGGCTTCATTTTCTAGTACCATTACTCATGGGAAGCATCTCTCACTCCTCAATCAGTCCTGTAGAAATCAGTGGGATGAGGAAGAAAAAACACGTTTCTTAACAAGAATTTCAGAATCTCTCCAATACGAAGAGCAGGACCATATTTGGATTCATTTGATGCTACCCAAACAATCTAATACAGTAAAGATTTGTAAAGCCAAGGACCACAGAGGAGATTTTAAATAGGACATCAAATGTGTAGACTTAAACCAGAGAAAGCCCTGTCAAAGAAAAATCACATGGGTAAACTGGTGACAAGCTGCTTCTGCCAGAGATGACTTTAATAAAGATGAAATAAAGACATTTAAGAAAATGGTGAAAGTGTTCAAATTAAAAAAATGATTTTTTAGTAATAAGAGTGCTTCTTAGCATATAGCCAGCATCTGAACTAGGCCCTATGCAGGCAACATTAGAGTCTTTATGTATAATACATGCCTGCCTCAATGCTTATGTGTTACCCCAGTGCTGTTAATCTCAATCATAACAGGAATCAAAGATTCTTGTAACAGTAAATGCAGTACCAAGGCTAGAAAGATCATTGCAAGAATCCTCCTGAACTATCTCCTGAACTTGCTGAAGAGCTTCTCCTAGAATCTCAGTGTGGGTTTAGCGCATGCATGAAGATGCACAACTGACATGATCTTCACAGCTCACCAGCTGCAGGAGAAATGCCGGGGACAACATAAGCCTCTCTACATGGTCTTCTTTAACCTCATGAAAGCTTTTGACTGTGTCATCCAGGAAGTGTTGTAGAGAATCCTTCTGAAATACAGATGCCCACCAAAATTTGTCACCATTCTCTGCCTGCTCCACGACAGTATGAGAGCGAAGATTCTCAGTAATGGATCTATCAACATCCCTTCGAGGTCAAAACAGCAGTTAAGCAAGGCTGTGTCTTTGCTCCAATACTTCTCAATATTCTTTGCAGCAATACTACATCTGGCCACCAACAAGCTTCCAGCAGAGTGGAGCTAAACTACCGAGTGGATGGTAAACAGTTCAACCTCAGCTGACTGAGTCAAAACCAAGACCACCCTAACCACAATCATCGAGCTCCAATACACTGATGATGCTTAGTGTGACCTCGTTCAGAAGCAGACCTTCAGGCAGTCATCAACATCTTTACCAAGGCATACAAGAAAATGGGACTGACACTTATCATGCAGAAGACTAAGGTCCCTCCATCAGCTAGCTCCTAGTGAACAGTCCCCAGCTCCAGTAGACCAGATCGACAGCGAGACTCTGAAGAACGCTGAGTATTTCATGTACATCAGAAGCTGTCCCTTGCAAAAGGCTGACATTGATGAAGAAATCCAGCATCACCACAAATGTGCAAGTGCAGCCTTTGGATGCCAAAAGAAATGGGTGTTCAAAGATCGCAACATCAGATCTGAAAGTAAGCTCATGGTTTATCAAGCAGTTGTGATCCCCACCTTACTGTACAGAGCTGATACACAGACAACACACCGGAGACATCTGAAGTTGTTGGAGAAATACCATCAATGCTGCCTGAGGAAGATCCTCCAAATCCAGTGAGAAGACAGATGCACTAACATTAGCACCCTCCTGCAAGCAAACACTATGAGTACTGAGATGATGATCATCCAAAATCAACTTTGTTGGGCCACCCATGTCATCCAGCTGTCCAGCTTCTGAAGTAAGTTTTATTTTTCCAGCTCAGCCAAGGTGTACACTCAAGAGGAGGGCAGAGAAAGCACTTCAGGAATGAGCTCAAGGCCAAATTAAAAAACTGCGATATTGATGTCAACTTGTGGGAGACTATTGCCCAGAACCACCCCAAATGGCGAAGTCTGCTGCAGGGATCTCAGTACTTTGAAACCTCATGGGAACAACAGGAGATGGAAAAGCAAGAGCAGCAGAAACAGCATGTCACGGACCAGATCAAGAATCCAGCGCCACCGTCCCCAGACAGAAACACATGTCCAAGCTGCAGTAGAGTCTGTCAATCCTGAATAGGCCTCATCAGCCATCTTTGGACACACAGATAAGACAGTCATGGAAGGCAAATCAACCTCAAGTGGGAGGGACTGCCAAAGTACAAGGCTGCCTACTAAACAGTCCTTCCTTCCTTTTAATCCCATCCATCAGCTCTGCAGCAACCATGGGACTTGCCACCCATTTGGTTTCTATAGTATTTATCAAGTGTATGACTATGACTCCATGCATCTGGTTCCAGGGTAGTTTCCTACCCAAGTACTGGTCAGGATACTTCCAAGGTCAAGTAAGATCACCTGCATTCAGTCCAGCCTGGAAACCTCTTAAGCCATCAATCTGGGCAAAAATCACTTAATGTCCCACAGGAGCAACACAGCAATTTTTGTACTCTTTATCTGAAGGTGTGATATAAAATGCTATACATCTTAAAATTATCTGAAAACTACAAGGCTGAGTATTATATTGTGGGCACTCAATTGTTTTGTAGTCATGTACAGTTTCTTAGTACACTACTGATAACTGAACAAACGGACAAACATGCAATATCCTAATCTTTCTTCATGTAGCCCGGGTAAACCGGGGGTTGGGGAAGGGGGGGTTGCCCTGTCCTCCAATGACAGTGGTGGTGGCCAGGCAGGGTGCTGAGGAAGGGGCCAGCTACTAGAGTGGCTTCCGCCCCTCTCTATAGAGCTAGGCCAAAACCAAATACTTAACTATGTACAATTTATTACAAGAATAAATACAGATGCTTAACATAAAATCTAACAGGGACTCAGGCAAGAGTCCCGTTACTTAGAGTCGGGCAGGAATGACCTGACGATGAACCCTGTCTAGTGTTGGAAATTACGTACCCGGGAAAGGATCAGGTGATTAGCCCGCAAAAACAGGATAGAAGATGGTGGCGGGGCATTGGTCTTTGCCAGTTCTCTGTGTGCCGATCTGCACACCATGCGGGGCCCGAACGGCCTCAAGCTGCTTCCAGGGCCAGCACTCCATGTGCCAGTCTACACACCGACTGCCCAGCCTCTTGCTGGGTTCACAGGCTCAAGCCACCTCGAGCAGCTCCTAGAGCCTGATTCCCACGCACCAATTTGCACGCTGCTGAAGCTCAAGCAGGGTCCCGAGGAAGGCCGTCTCTGGAGCTCCTCTCTCCTAGCCATCCCTCATTGTCTCTCCAGCCTGATAAGCATGCTCCCCTTTTGTACTCCTCAGGGGCTCCACCCCCAAAGTTCTCCGGACCTGGCTGGTGCAGTTCCGATTCAGGTCCAGCTGCTCCTTGGAAGGGCAGAGCATTGCTTCCCATACACTGCCTCTGGATTGGTGGGTGGGCTCCACCAATCGAAACAGCAGACCCTTGATCCTGGGACTCAACCCAAGCTGCTACATTCATGTTCTTTTTACCGATTTTCTCTAGATCCACAAGTAAAACACTTACAAAACTGCTATAATGCAGATGTACGTTCTTGGAACATAACATACACAACACTTTCCAGACTTACCACAATTACTCTCTCCATCACTGAGGTAACGTTGAATTAAGTTCTCCATCCACAGTTGGTAGCAAATACAACGCTTTGTAATAGGGTCACAGTGCCCATGTCCAGAACATTTTAAAAGGCAAGCTAAAGTAAAACAAAAATGTGAAGATTATCAGTATAAAAGGGCAAATTGCAATGTAGGATCTTGGGGTGGCATTCTTTTGACCATAAATCCAATGCATAAATTAAAAGAAAAGGTCATTTTCACCTCCCCCGAGGCTACACCTATAATTTTTTGCAATCCAACAGTGAAAAATAATTTAAATAATTTTATAGTATAACAACTGTCATTTTCTCATGAAGGAATGATCTCAGAACTAAGCCATTACAAAAATCAAATATTTTAGAGCTCAGAATGTTCCTGCTTTATTATTTCTGATCTTCAGCAAATCATTTGATTCCAAATGACAACAAATAGATAGCTGTAATGCTTTAGTGTCCTACAGCATTCAAATTACCAGGAGCATGTTACTTTATGGGAGACTGAACTATGAAGTTTGACCTAGATGCTCAAGCATTATTGTAAAGAGATCTCATTATGAAGAAATACAAACCGGTCTATATTACAAATTTAATCAGATTAAGGCACTGCGTTATAATGTCCGAACATTTTTAGCCAGTGTAAATAGAAAGAGACTCTATTATCATACTTCATGAATTCTGAAAGAAGTGATGTGATAAGTTCTGCTACAGTTATAATAAAGTTTGTTCCATTCAGAGAGATTAAAACAAGCCATGCAAGAGCACATCACAGATGGTCTAATGATATTACCTAGTCCCCCAGCATTGCAAAATGTTTAGTATATAGTGGAAATGTTTCTATTGTATAGCTTTTGTTTATAAAAATCGTAGATAATGATCAAATTGCACCCCAATAGTCTCTTTAAAAGAAGACAACTAGCAGAAGTCTGTCATAGGTAGACTGGTATTTCAAGCAGCAGCAACATCTACACCAGTCCAATTTCTGAGCAGTCAGGGACCACATGCTGTACGTGCCACAGGTCCCACAGGCTTCAAGTCACACTGTGCAGGACTCTTCACATACATACCATTTGGGCCTCTCCCCACTGCACAGGTGCCCCCAACTCCCAAAGCTTCCCAAATTACAGACTAGGTGAGCCCCATGGGCTGATCCACCCCACCCCACTCCCAGGGGCAAGGGCAGAAATAGGAAGCTGGAGCAGAGAGGGGGAACCTAGAGACCCTGGTGGCAGCTGCAGAAAAGTAATGGGAGAAGCAGCACCTGGACCAGGTTAATCCCCCTAGTTAATCCCCCTATAGGCCACATAATGCCTGTGGCCACCAGTAGGACAGCCCAGATCTAGGCCACTTTCATAAAATTAATGCAAACATCAAGCCCCATGTACATAAAGTAAGCTCTTGCCATATCCCTATGTTGCTTGCATCAATTAGTACTTTCATGCCTGTAAAAATCAAGACACTAAGAAAGCATCATTCAGAACGTACCAGCTGTATCAACCCGCAGAACTTTAAAAAGCAAGAAGTCAGCCTTTTCCTTTAAAAGCTGCACGTGCAGAGTCCGTGCAACGTCCGAAGCCTTTATGACTTTGAAAGGATGTCCATTCTGCACATAGAACATGATTGCTGTGCTGCAGAGAGCACACACACAGACACAAAAATATGTGTTATCCACTGCATTTACAGTTTTTTATTTGACTGTAAGAAAACTGCTTCTTACTATATCCAGGCATCTAAGAGTCGAGCTATCTGTCGCTAGATCAGGGGTGGGCAATGCAGGCTGCACGTGGCCTGCCACGCCATTCCATCTGGCCCGCGGAACCCCTAAAACATTTAGAAAATGAATATTTATCTGCCTCTGGCTGCCTGTCAAGCAGCCCTCAATGGCTCGCCAAAACTCAGTAAGCAGCCCTCCACCCGAAACAACTGCCCGCCCCTGCTCTAGATTAATCAAATCCAACAGAACAATATGGCTATTGCTCTACTATGCAGTTCAGGAGCATTACCAGTTCTATACATAATCAGTTTCACAGGAAAAAAATGAGGAGAACAAACTCTTCCCCCCCACCACCCATGGTTCTTTAGAGCCTGCCCCTATTCAAATCCTAGATATACTACAAAGCCCAGCTTTTTCCACAAGCATCTACACAGCCCACTGAAGTCAACGAGACGATTGCATGCAGTAGCGCAGAGGTGATGCCGTTCAACTACGTGGCGGGATAGACATACCCTATGTCTAGCCCAACATTGCAGTTGATCCAATAAAAGATAATCACCCACAAGAACTCTTGCCTCTTCCAAGACTGCATAAGGACATTTGAAAGAATAGGAGCTCAGACACAATGAGAGATGGGGATTAAACAAATAATTTTAGACAAGAATGTATGCTACATCACAATTGGATCCAATGCCTCAGCTTTCTTTAAAGAATCTTAAAACCAGAAACGAGCCAGTTGAGAGCTGCCATTTGAAACGTGGTAGGAATTAATAGTAGATTTTCAATTAATTTATTTGTGAATTTTAGGAAGAGCCTAGAGCAAGTGCCAACACAGTTGTTAAAATATCATTTAGCTCAAGAAGATGTAGTTTAAAGCTTAGTCGTCTCAAAAGGTTCTGGCAATGATCATGTTACACAGGAACACACTACTGGAAAGAGCATCCCAGGCTATCCAGTCCAGTCTCCATAAAAAAAGGACCTGGCTCTACACTACAGAGAAATACAAAAAAACCCCAGAGTCTATGCCACTCTGACCAAGGGAAAAATTCCTTCCTGACCCCAAATGTGGCAATCAGTCTGACTCTAAGCAGAAGTAAGCCACTTCAGCCATGTA